>NC_090445.1:1407775016-1408078046 GCF_031143425.1 Pleurodeles waltl | reverse complement strand
TCATTTGTTTGCACCAAGCACTTTATGACTCAAACAAAATAAACAAGAATTGGATTACAGATTTTTGTGGTGCCACCGTCTTTTTTCAGGACCTGAAACGAAAGGGAAAAGGATCTTAGGAGGAAGAAAATAAGAATTAAGAGTGCAGTGACCGGACTGCATCGGCAGAGCACTTGGAGGAGAGGAGAATCGACGGACTCCGGTATTTGGAAAGAAGGAGGAAAAACTCTGCTCGCTTTGATAAGACAATGGAACATTTATTGGGGAGAGGAAAGAAGGATACACTTGAGTATGGGACATTGACAAGTTTACTTACGGAGAGGTTTAATTACGGAAAAACAAACAGGAAACGTAATGAAATTGCGAAGTGGAGCTTTAAGGGACTGTGGGTTGACTTCCGAAAGAAGCAACGAATAAAATACAAATGCTAATTGGACGGATTGACTGAAAGAAGTTAGAACCCTGGAGAATGTTTAATGCCCTGATAAGGTCCACTCCATGTGAGCTGAAAGAATTTAGAGGGGCTTATTGATGGTCCTCTGTGGTAAGAGAAAAAGGAAAAACGATTCCATTATATCTATTCTCTCTGACTCCCTGCTGCTTCATTGTAGGATAAAAATCTTGAGACACTGTGTTGAAATCCTACGGGGAAAAAAGGATTGGTTGGAGCATGTCAGCGAGCATACTCTGACTAGTAGAATCACCCATAATTGATAAGCTTGAAATGAAAAGTTATGTGCAATATATTATAGTTATTTTGGTGGGATTTCACCAGATCTGGTTCAACTAGTTGATATTGCAATACAGAAAAATTTATAAGTGGAGTTCTTGGTGGCTGAAGAATTTTTGGTTTTTATATTCTCACACAAAACCGCTAAACTGAACACCATGGCTGAGAGAATGCTGAAACGAGAAGACATTTGTAGAACCCTCTTTGAGGATACTAGCACTATGGATGGGCTAGAACGTCCCACATTTTGAAATCCTCAACTGTCACACAGCATGTTATTAAAGGAACTTGAACAAGCTAAAAGAATGAAAATAAACAAATGGTGGGAGAAAGCAACATTGAAGAAATATATAGAATGTGGAAGAATCCTGAAGGAATTGAGGATTTTTGTATTGCCAACAATCAATGACATGGATGCTGATTTACTTAAACAGTGGCAGACAGACACAGCGGAATGCTCTATGAAATTGATAGACATTGATCATGCAAGCATAGCGAAAATGAGAAAAGACATTACAAAGGATAAAATAAATTGAGGATAAATTAGGATCTGCCAGTACATCAGGGGATATTAAGAATATGCTGGGCGAAATTGAAAAATGATTCGAAAAACATGAAAATGAGATGCATGTTACAAAAGCGAAGAAATTCAATAGAGGTGAGGCAGATTATTCTATGGGAAGGATATACACATTTGCAAGATGCTTTGAATACTTTTATGCCAAACAAAATATGGATAAGACTATTGAACAAGATAGAATGGTATCTAGTGCTGAAAGCTCTGGTTTAAGTTCGGGTCACGAGCTCCCCTCAATAAAAGGACCAACTCTGGACTTCTCAGGGGAAGTACTTGTCTTCACCATTGAAACGAGAAGGAGAGGAAGAGGCACAGAAAACAGATCAAGCACAAGAGCAAAAAAGCAGATCAATGAGGAAGAGGCAAGGAAAGAGGAGGCAAGAAATAGATCCAAATGATTTGGGAAATAAAGAGGACTTAGTGATAAATCTGTCCTCAAGGTCATTAAAAGACAAGCATATAAGACTATTAAATAAAGGATTGACTGTTCCCTATGGTTCAAGTGGACTTAGCAACTGCCAGAATTGATCTATACAAATTTTCCAGGAAGTTAACATTGAAAAACATTCTTTGCTTCAAAAAATCAACAAACAAATCTAGAGCAGAATAAAAAGCTTCAAGATCTCTCTTCCATTAATATTGCAGAGATGGAACAACCAAGAAGTATTTTTGAGTTAGAAGAGGAATCAGGAGAAAGTACAGCAAGGTCAATTCCTGAAAATCTTTCAGATCAAGAATGCTGCCAAAACATTGGTATTTCAACAGATTTAACAGTGTCAAGCGAATGTAGACCCAAATCATGGTTCTGTCCCCAATTTCCCATGGGGAATAAGGAAGACATATTTCAAGACGTGATGGCAGATGCGTTAATAAAGATGCTTTGGAACCTAGAAAACATAAACAGACCAATATGATGCAAGAAGATTGAGAAGCAGTAAGAGACTTGAAAAATGATGATGCAATCATCATTAAAGCATCAGATAAGAGGCGTAACATTGTAATCTTGAACCGTAAGGAATACATTAAGGAGGCTAAGAGACAACTCAATAACAAAGCAAGTTACTTTAAGCTAGACAAGAATCCCTTGGATGAGCATATGGTAGAATATCATCAGAAATGTAAAAGATGGCAAGACAGAAGTCTATTAGAAGAGAACGAAGTGAGGTATGTTATGATAGACCATCCCATCATCCTTACAATATACTTTTTACCAAAAGTACACAAGAACAAAACAAATCCACTTGGACGGCCAATTGTGAGCTCCATATGGTCAATGCTAGAGCATACCTCTATATTTGTGGATATATTTCTGTTTCCCTATGTTTCTAGTCTTCCCTCTTATCTGAGAGACTCCATGGATTTCCTCAACTGGATCAATAATATACCATCAAAAAAAGAGTACATTATAGAAACAATTGATGTGGTCTCTCTATACATCTCAATAAAACACAAAGACAGACTGGAGGCTTGCAGATACTTTTTAAGAGCTGGATCCGTCAGCTTAAAGGAACAAACGGAGATGCTTTTGGAGATGTTACAATATTGTCTGACCCATAATGTTTTTCTTTTTGATGGTCAATTCTATTTACAAAATGGAAGAACAACAATGGGTACTTCTTTTGCACCAACATTCGCCAATGTTGTGATGGGATGGTGGGAAGCGGAAACCATCTGGCAAGAAAGTAATGAAAAAGACTCGGAAAAGGTGATATTATGGTTTTGTTACATCGACAATCTGTTCCTGAGTTGGGAAGGAGAACAAGAAGCACTAGAGAAATTTATCATCTCACTTAATAATAATCCACAACAATTAAAATCTCATATGAAATAAGCATGGCTAATATTACTTATTTGGACATTGGTGTCTATGTAAAAGACAATATGATATTGTAATTGTAATTGTATTTATATAGCGCTTACTATCCCTGACGAGGCGTTGAAGTGTTTTTCGGTGAGTAGCATGCTAAGCTGGAACCCAGGAGGAATAAGTGATGGATTAGTATAGGGAAATACGAATTGAATGAGTAAAGGAGAGATGGAGGAGGGAAGAGTCTGTTGAAAGGGTTAGGGAGATCATAGTAGCAGGAGGGGTTTTGGATGGGTGAAAGGAGAGATGAATGAAGGAGAATTTAGTAGGGTTGTTTGGGAGATCATGGTAGTAAACTGAGGTTTTAGGTGAGCTAGATGCGATAGAGGAGGGAAGAGCTTAGTCAGGGTTATTTTGGAGATGAAAGCAGTAGAACGGGTTTGGGATGAGTCAGAGTGGGGATTGAGGATTGATTGATAGACACAGGGGGTGATGGGGAGACAGAGTAAAGATTACAAGAGAGCAAATTCATATTATTTTTTATGTACTTATTATTTTATTTATATATATTTTTTTACTTTAAATTTTTTAATATATTTATTATTTAATTTATGTATAGGTTGAATTTTATTTATAGATTTTATTCTGGTTATTTTTATTTAATTTCTCTCTAGTACATTAGGATTAGAGAAATAAATAAATAGATATGTAAATACATAGTAAGGGAATATATGTACAAATAATTTAATAATGGGTACAATAATATGAGTAGAAAAGTAGTATGTATAAGCAAAGACTTTCAAGATTTGTAATATTTGAAGTTAATTAATAGGTGTACTTTTCTAACATTCATTTACCTTTGCTAAATTTTTGAGTAGTGAAATGCTTATAATAAAACATTTGATCATTGTGATATAAAAACGAAAGCAGGGACTCAGAAGTATTGATTATAACAACTTATCTGGGAGCTATGCAATGACCTATGAACATGTTAAGCATAGAATAATATGCACACATTGTATGTATATTTATACACACCCATACACACATATATATATATAACATACACACACACACACACACATATATATATATATATATATATATATATATATATATATATATATATATATGAAACTGTGAGTACATATATAAATTTGTTAAACAGGCTTTAAAAGTATGTGTATAGTTTATTATTATGAATATTCTTATGAAATAGTAATGATACATATTTCTTAAAGAACTTTACATATCTAGAATATACACATAATCAGATTAAAAATATTTATCAACACAGGCATGTGCAGTCCACTCCTGATTGAATATGGTGTTTATGAATGAAAGAGACAACTCTTGAATAGTTTTCTGAACGCAAGATAGCCATCCATGGATCTTATATTTGGGGGTAATGAATTCTATAGTTTGGCTGCTTGAACAGAGAAGGATCTACCTCGTACTGTCTTTTTCTTTTATGGTGGTATTTGAAGGTGGGATGCGACTCTTGAACGGAGGTTTCTCTGTTGAATGTATTTGGTTATTTTGTTTGTTTGGTCCTGTTCCATGTACAGCTTTGTGAGTGATACAAAGCAGCCTGAAGGTGGATCTTCTGGCAATGGGTAACCAGTGCAGTGCTCTCAAGGTAGGGAAGATGTGGGCTTATGGCTTTACATGTAATAGTAGCCTGGCAGGTGAGTTCTGAATGTATTGTAGCTTTTTCATAATAGATAGAGATGATCCATGGTAGAGGCCATTGGCATAATCCAGTTTGCATAGTACAAGAGAGATAGTAGCCTGCACCTTGTGTGGAAATCCGAGGGGGACAGAGATGCTTCTCAGAATCTTCAAGGTGATGAAGCTTTCTCGCGCTAATTTTTCCACTTGGGCATTCATTGTTAACTTGGAGTCCATGGTGATTCCAAGGTTTTTAACTTCCTTGGATACTTGAGGGGGTGGTCCAAGATCGTCAGGCCACACTGGGTCATCTTTTTTCCAGTCACCACATGTAAGTATTTCAATTTTGGAAAAATTTAGGGACATATTTTTTAACGTTAATTCAGTGCAAAACTAACTCCATATTGATACTTTGGTGCTAGACCCGTCTAGCGCCAAATTTATGGAGTTGAAGTCATTTTTTGGACGTGGAAACCTACTTTGTGTCACTGAGATGCAAAGTAGGCGTTCCTGTGCAAAAAGTGACTCTATGGCCTTAGCGTCATATTTATCCCCGTGCTAAAATCACTCATGGGAGATGAGTGGTCAAATAATAGTACAAAGCTGGCGTTTCACTATTATTTAACGCCTGGGTCAGGGCAGGGTTTAGGGGACCTGTGGGCCTATTTCCATGGTGGAAATAGGCCAGGGACACCCTCACCCACCCCAGAGGGACAGTGGAGGATGGGGGGCTCCATCCCAGGTAAGTATAGGTAAGTACAGGTAAATCCTGTTTGACTTTTTTAGAGTGCTATTGGGGGCCCTGAAGTGCCCCCCCCCCCCCCTACAAGGCACTGAGTGCAATAGCCATGCCCAGGAGACCCTGGTTACCCTGACCATTGGGGTGGTGGGCATGACTCCTATCTTTTCTAAGACAGGAGTCATGTGGTATATACGGTTTTGCATCAGAAAATGATGCTAGGTTGGTTGGAGTACATTTCTTTACTGTACCCGGCCTAATGTCATTTTTTGGTGCAAAACCCACTTCTTCCATACCGCCAGCCCCACCGTGCTAATGTAATTTTTATTTATGCGAGCCTACCCTTTGCACCGATTTGTACCATTCCATAAATATGGTGCCCGGTTGGTGCTCGGAAATGGAGCAAGCCGGTGCTAAAATCTTTGGTGCAAAACTGTCTTAGTGCAATTTTGCAACAAATAGTATATATCAGGGCCTTAGTTTGAGATGGCTCCATGTCATCCATTGATCAACGGCTCTGAGGCAACTGAAGATCTGTGAATTTTCAATGTCTTTGGGGCATTCCAATTTAAGTAGTATTTGTATACCATCTGCATAGTTGTAGCATGTGAGTTGAAAATCATTGATCAATGATGGTAATTGCATCATGTAGATGTTGAAAAACATAGGTAAGATGATTGATCCTTGGGGAACCCCTCCTTTTGTGAGGTAGGGTTTGATCGAGAAAGAGGGAGACTAGGTAATATTAGTTCTGTTTTGAAGGTGGGGTGTAATGCAGTCAAGAGCAGTCCCTTCTATGCTGCTTTCATGGAGTCTTTCAATTAGGGTGTCATGATCAACAGTATCAAAGGCAGCTGAAAAGTCCAACTCCATTGGGGTCGACTATGTTTTTAAGATCACCTCAAATTGCTATGAGTACCGATTCCGGTGCCTTTTCCTGGGTGGAATCTAGTTTGGTAGTCTGAAAGTATGGATTTGTCCTCAATGAATTGTGACATCTGGGCAAATACTGCTCTTTCTATCAGTTTGTCCAGGAAAGGTCCATTTGTGATTGGTCTGTGGTTGTTGGGGCCCTGTGGGTCTAGGTTTGTTTTCTTTAATAACAAACATATGTATGCCTTTTTTAGGTCTTCAGGAAAAGTTCCAATAGTTAAAGAGTTATTGATGATTCTTCTTACAGGTGTGGCGGCAGAAGTAGATAAAAGAATGTTCTTGAAGATGTGTGGTGGACAAGGGTTAGAAGGGCAACCGGAAGGCCTGCTTGCTTTGACCAAATCCATAAATTCACCTTGTGATATGTTAGAAGGAGTGCAGAGGTTGGGTTGGTTTATTCCTGGAGGGGAATTTAGGAAAGGGGTTGGTGCTGATGGTTTTGTTCTATTTTAAATAAATAGAGTCCAATATGTCTGCTTTGATTGTGTAAAGAATTGCCAGTTTGTTTGGGAAATCTTGAGTAGTGGGATGACTTCCGTCCATACATTTAGGTTTTCTAAATTAATTGAGAATTTTATAAAATTCTTTAGTTGCAGATTTAGCATTTTAAATTCTGTCTGAGTAGCATTTTTTTTAGCTTTTTTGATTGATGGTTTTTATATTCTGGTAAGTTTGTGTAGCTGAAGATTGTCTTGAATGTTGTTTATTTTGAGCCAGGCCCGTTGCAACCTTCTGATTTGTTGCTTTATCTTTTTAAGTTCTGTGTTTCTCCAAGGTGTCAGTTTTCTTTTGTCCCGTTTAGTGTTTCTGAGTGGTATTAGGATATCTAAAGCTTCCTGTAGCCACTCATAAAGTTTTGGAACAGAATTAGTTGTATCTATATCTGAGTTGGCTGCTAGGTGTGTTTCTAAGTCTTCAAAATTAAGTTTGCTCCATTGTTGATAGATGCATGTATGTAAGTTGTCATGGGGTGTGTTGATTTCTGGAGTTTTATGTTGGAAAGTTATCAAATTGTGGTCTGACCATGTGATTGGCGTGTTCTATGAATGGTAGCTAGTTCAGGCTTCGCACAAATGACATCTAGGATGTGTCCTGAGATGTGTGTGGGATTGTGTGCAATCTGATGTGGGTTCAATGTGACTATGCCAGTGGTGATAGCTTTTGGATGGGGCATATTGGGTTTGTCAAAGCAAATGTTGAGGTCCCCAAGAATGCATAGGTTTGAGTATACTGTTATAAGGTTTGAGAGTGTTTATCTAGAAAAGTGTCTTGGAATGTTGAGTTGGTAGGTAGAGCTCTGTAAAAGATGAGAAAGTTACAGGAAGAAGCTGGTGTAGGGTTGCATCTGGTGAGGAGGACCTCACAACCTTGTATGGAAATGTCTGTTTTACTGAGATTTATTGTTTGTTTGAATATAATTGCAAGTCCACCTCCTCTCTTGCCTAAACGGTTTTGTGTGATGGTTTGATAGCCCGGAGGAACAGGTTCATTCAACACTGGGGCCATGGCATCTCCTAGCCATGATTCTGTAACGAATAGTAAGTCAGGTTGTGTGTCCATGAGCAGGTCGTAGATGTGGTGCTTGTGTTTTGAGAGTGATTGAGCACTTATGAGCAGGCAGTTCAGGAAATGTGTGTTTGTGACAGAGTTGTTTTGTTTTGGAGAAGGGTGAGCAGTCCATTTTGAGCTTGTAGCAGGTGCGTCGTTAGTAGTGATAACTCTGTGAGGGTCACCATAGTCCTGTTTTACAATATAATGTTCCTCATCCAGCACGATCAGGAGGCATTCTGTTGGGTCTGTGTGTTTTGGTGGTGGACTTGGTGCCTGAGAGAGACATGAAGACTATACTTTTTTTTTGTAGAGTAGCCTTCTTATGTAATAGACAAGGAGATGCAAAGTTGTTAAGCGGGACGTGCTTATTTTGTTTGTGTCTGTTTAGTGTGGAAGGAGTGTGGGTTATGGGTGGTGGAGGAGCATGTGGATCATAATGTAAGGCTCTAAATTTTGCAATGGATGAGAGGCGGGTGAATGAATGTTGCTGTGTTGGAGTGCTTGTGGTAGATGTTTGTGAAGTGTGAGAATGTAGGAGCAAAAATTGGTCAGGATTTGTATCCTTTGTGGGGTCACGAGGGTGGGAGAGGGTGTGACGGAAAGTATTTTGAAAGTTTGTGTGAGTTTGATGTGCTGATGTGTGTGGTCTGTTCTGTTTTTTGTGGAATAGTGAGAGGAGATATTGATGTAGTGGTTTTTGTGAAGGATTTGCATGTGATTTAGTTCTGGTGAGTGGTATTAGAATATTACAGGTGTGTTGATGTATTGTGGAGAATGGTGTATGAGGTGTGTAAGAGGGGATGGATGTGGGCCAGCGGTGTTTGAGTTAGTTTTGATCACTGAAAGGGGTAATATGTGTGGTGGAGTGGAGTGTAAGGATTGTATGGTTGTGTGTAATTGGTGAAGAGAGGGGGACGGTGTTTGAGGATGGTGTGTTTGAAGGCTGGGGTGGGGTATTGTCATGATAAAAGGAGGTCTGGCAGAAGCAAACAGAGGCTAGTGCTGTTGGTTTGTAGGAACAGGGAGTGTTTATCTGGATAGTTGAAAGTAATGTATAATGTGGTTTTGTGTTATGTGGGCGATGGCAGGTTGTGTGAGTGGGAATGGACAGAGTAGTGTTTTCTGTGAGAATGAAGGTGTTTTACAGTTGTAGGTGTGATGGTTATGTGTACAGGTGTGGTGTGTGGGGTTTTGTGGGGGTTGATGAGACATTGCAGTATGTATGAGGTCAATTTGGGATGCAAGACTTGGTTGTCTGCTGATAATGTGTTTGCATGTTGGTGGATGTGTGGGAGTAAGGTCCTTTCTGGTAAATGGAAAATTGGGCAGCATTTCTGGCCTTAGGCCTGACCCGAATAGTCCCAAACACTCAAATGCCCTTTTCCTATCTGCCCTTAGCTGTGACGCCCCGGCTGAGACACCCTGAGCCCTAGGCTTAAATAGCCCTATTGGCCAATAGAAACCTAGTCCTAACCCTAACCAATCAGATTTGTAACCCTAAATCCCACAACCAATGGGAGACTCAGCCCTATTCACCAATCATACCCCTCGTCCTCATAACCAATCGCAACACTAACCATAAAACCACAAACCAATAGGAATCCCAAACCTAGTACCAATCACAACACTAACCATGTTGGTTCGATACCAATACAGAGCCTATGGTGACTCATCTTTAATTCCCACAGACAGCTCTCCTGTGCTTTGCTCCTTTGCTCCTTCTCCATTGTGAATTGATATCCAGAGAGGTCTGAGAGTCCACTTGTACAATGTACAAGAATTCATAGGCAGCCAACAAGTGTGAATAATTTGTTACACGCAAACAGTGGTCATCCCCCGGCCTTGAAATAGAGTATACCGTATGGTGAATTCTTGAGGGTCAGACGTAACTGTTAAGGTGAAGTTGAACTTCAAATACAAATGGAGGATATGTTTCAGCGAATTACCCTACGAGGTTATCGGGATTTGGTCCTGAAAGATGCCATGACCAGGGCAAAAACACATAAATGGAATGAACACTTGATACCAAAGAAAAAAAGCATCCCTGAAAAACCTGATAAAGAAGAGATCATATATATCATGAGATTTGACCCTGCAAGCATTTGTTAAAGAATAATTGGAACCCTCTACGACTAGATGCAACATTGAAAGGAAAATAATCGGATCATTCCCAAATCACTTATAAGAAAACACCATCCTTAGGGGAGCACTTAACAAAAGGCTACATGGCTCCTCAAAATAGACATTGTTCAAATTGGTTAGAACAAAAACAGATTGGATTTTGGAAATGTAGTAAATGCAAGACATGCTCTATTGGGAGAAACATGAGTATACTTGAACTATACAATGGAAAAACGATGAAAATTCAAGAAACAATAACCTGTGAAACATTGTTTGTGGTTTATGTATTATACTGTGGATGTGGCCTGAAATATGTGGTGAGTATTGCGAAGAAACTAATACTCCAGCACCTCAGAGCAATTAACAACAAGGAAACAACATACTCCATGGCAAAGCACAGTTGGGAACAACACAATGGAAATCAGGCAGGGTTAAAATATTATGGTATACAATGTAGCAATCGAAATCCCAGAGAAGGTGATCAGGAACAATATTTACAGAGAGTAGAGTCTAAATGGATAATACTAATGGGAACCGTGAACGCATGGGGGCTAAATGCAGATGCAGAATTACATGTCCATCTGTGATACAAAGCAACAAGAAATGTACAATGAAGGAGATGATATGAGGACACTCCAGATATGAGATATTGGAAAACATATGGAAGATGGAGGAACCATATTGTCTATTAGGGTGACATGATCAGTACAATGAGTTCTCTAGCAGTAGGAGGAATTAATTATCAACGATGGGCATACACATGTAGTTACTGCAAAGTACTTAATAATGAAAGGACAAATGTAAAAGTGATGAAAAGTCAGGAACCCGAAACTGCATTTGCACTTTAATCATTTGATCAGACCTATTGCTGATTAGGGTCCTTTTGACCATGACATTCTTTATAAGAGCAAATGCACCTTGATTAAGCACTTTACTGAAAATGAGAAATATATTTATAAGATTAGTGGTACTGTAATAGCCTAGAGGTCAGGAACTCCAATCTGTATTTGCACTTTAATTTGATCAGCCATATTGATGATAAGGGTCCTTTGGACCAGGATATGCACTTTGTTTAGGAACTTTATCTAGAATGAGAGATGTAGTTATAAATGAGTGGTCCTGTAACTATCTAGTGGTCAGGAACTCGCATCTGCATTTGCACTTTAATTATTTGAGCAGCCATATTGTTCATAAGTGTCCTTTGGACCATGAATTTTTTTTATAAGGGCATATGCATTTTGATTAAGTACTTTATTGAAAATGAGAAATGTATTTGGTAGATTAACGGTACTGTTACGGCCTAGAGGTAACCCAAGTCCTAGATTTCTTAAGACCAAAGCAGGAGATGTAATGATATTAGTGAAGAGAGAACTGTACAAATACCCCTATATGAAGTGCAATGTGATCAAAAGGCAGACATTATGGATCAAACTTTAGATAAGATTGGGTACTTTACCATGAATGTTGAGAATAAGAAAATAAGAACCAGAATGCTGCCGATGTGAATATGATTTGAATATATTATTAAATAACATTGCTGAGGGAATGTTGAAGAAAAACAATACAGTCCAAACAGTACTCCCAGTGTCGAAATCGGAATGTTACCGGGGAATATAGAACATGAGGGTTAACGCTCTAGTGTTTGTGCAACGTGTATGAGGTGTGGGTGTTAAATACTTGCTTGTTAAATACTTGGCCCCATATTTATACTTTTTGGCGCAAACCTGCACTAGCGCTAATTTGCGTCAAAAAGTTTAACGCGGGCTACCGTCATACCAACGCGCCAGCCGGGTGCCTTATTTATGGAATGACGGTAGCCGGCGCTGCGGCCTGGTTAGCGCCAAAATAAATGACGGTAACCGAGCAGCAGATGCGAAGGGCAGACTGGGGGTTGTGTGCCAAAGAATGGTGCAAGTCAGGTTACAGTCAAAAAAATTGGCTCTAATCTGACGAGCGTCATTTTGTAATGCACAACCCCCATGGAAATGACTCATGTCTTAGGAAAGACAGGAGTCATGCCCCCCTGCCCAATGGCCATGCCCAGGGGACTTCTGTCCCCTGGGCATGGCCATTGGGCACTTATGCCACTTCTACGTAAATAAAATAATACTTACCTCTATTTACCTCTACTTACCGAAGATGGTACCCCCACACATGGGTGTCCTCCAGGGGTGGGCAAGTGTGGCAGGGGTGTCCCTGGAGGCAGGGAAGGGGACCTGTGGACTGCTTCCATGGTCGGAGACTATGGAAATGAGCCCACAGGTCCCTTATTGCCCTGCCCTGACCCAGGCATTAAAAAATGACTCTAAACCGGTTTAGAGTCATTTTTTTAAGGCCCTCCCACTCCTGTGCATCATTTTTGCACAGGAGTATAAATAAGGCGCAAAGGCCTTAGAGTCATTTTTTGCCCTGGAATGCCTACCTTGCATCTCATCAACGCAATGTATGTTTCCACGGTAAAAACATGACTCAAAAACCATAAATTTGGTGCTAGGCAGGTCTAGCACCAAAGTATAAATATGGAGTTAGGTTTGTGCTGGATTTGTGTAAAAAAAGTGACGCAAATGCGGCGCAAACAGAGTATAAATATGCCCCTTAGATCGTACATTAAATGGTAAAGGCTTTCGCTGTCAAGGCATATTCATTGTAACACCTTTCTTATCAATAATTTTATTGCAAGTGTTGAAGTGATAGTATCAAAGATGCCATAGAGGATGTCATCAATGATATAATATGTGGAATAATTAGCTATGCATGGCAAACGCGCAAGTTATAGTTACTAGAAATAACTCTAACTATAAATGCTGAATTTCTATGTTTTATACAAGTAAATTCAGAACCTAAATTTAACGTCCCCTCTGTTTTTTCAGTGAAGTTTCATGATTTGTAATGTAAAGTAATTTTAATTACTATACCCTTGCACAGCAGGGTTTGGTTTTGCCCTTGCACAGCGGGGTTGGCCACAGGGCTTGTCTCTGTCAGTGGATCTGTGTGGGTGCATGAATATCTGGGTGGGTGTGTGAGTGGGCACATGAGTCTCTGAGTGTATGTATGAGTGAATTAATTAGTGTATGAATGAGTCTGTGAATTGTTAAATAACATTTTTGCATATTCTCGGATATTCTTAAATATCCTCGAATATCCTTGAATATTCAAGGATTGTAGAAAATATTCTACAATATCACGTATAGTGATGAAAAATAATTTTGAACCCATAATTTGACCCTAAAACACCCCTATATTACACCCCCCAGGGTGATTCTACTTCCACCCTGGCCCCTTATACCAGTTACCATACCTATTTTCAGCCCCTGGGAACCTCTTCCATATCATCAAATGGAGGTTGCAACTTTCTAGTCAGGTTGTGGCCTGCCAAATGCAGAGCTTCTATTCGCACACGCTTTCATGAAAATTTGCAAATGCCCACGATTTATTTGTGGCCAGAGATATACAAATTTGGATTTTCCTTAATTTCTCGTAAACTACTAAACGGATTTACACCAAATACCCAAAAGCACAATCTGAGTACTGAAAGCTAGCTTTCCACCAAATTTGGTGTAATTTCGTCCAGCGGTTAGGGCTGTAGTCGTGTCTAAAGGTCCTATGGGAATTAACATGGGAAAGGCAACTTTTTTGCCCCCCCCTTTTTTCTCGTTTCCCAGATTCACAGATCACCACAAAACTTTCTCTGCGCAACAAGAATCACCAAGACACTTGTTTTGGAAACGTTTGTGAAGATCTGTCAAACAGTGACAAAAATATAATAGAAAGGCAAGTCAAAAAAAGCTTTTTCTATGTAAACATGGTCCTAACTATAACTATCAATGACTGTCTATCTATCTATCTATCTATCTATCTATCTATCTATCTATCTATCTATCTATCTATCTATCTATCTATCTATATATCTTTATATATCTTTATATATATATATATATATATAGTTACCATTGCTTATGCTTTTATTTACCAATGATATGTATAGATCTGAACTGTGTCCTACAGGATGTAATTCTCTTGTATAATTCACACTCCATAGCCATAGGCACAGCTTGGGAAGCAAGAAAACACCCATGTTCAGTATTTGTATTCAGTAAAAGACTGTATGAAATCCTTATGTTTTAGACACAAGCTAGAGAAGAGTGTTCTATGCCAGAATGTCTTAAGAACAGATGAGCGATATCCTCATGGACTTGGCTGCCTGAAAACAGGGGGTCTGTACTCCTTTCACTAATGCCAACTATGTGAGTATTTGGGTGCATTTCTACATGGAGTGAGAGTACAGTATAAGAATCTGTTAGTCCTTTCATAAAATGTTAGGTTTATTTTTTAATTCAGTCTTCTACTATTCACCTGTGTCAATATTGTAAGTGTTAAATAGGGTGCCTAACAGGTTTGTAGCTATCACTATACTATTCATTCTCTGTGATATAGAAAATGGAAGGCTGGACTTGGAACCCAACACAGCCCTAGCAAATGTTGTCAGACCAGTCTCTGTATGGTGCATAGGGATAAAGTGTAGGAAGCAACACTGACCACTACAAAGGGGCTTCAGGGGGTACGCTCCACGAGAACCACTCAAGTCTAGGCCACACCAATGTACTATGCACAGCTCCACTCCAATCCACTGTACTCTAATACACTTTGCAACACTGTACACCACTGCACTCTATGCCAATACAATCTACGCCAATGCACTTTACTCTGTAACACTCAAATCTATGCCCCTACAGTCTATGCCAATCCACTGTATGCCACTCCAACCTACTCTGCACCACTGCACTCTACACTACTTTACTCTACGACATCACTCTCTATGCCACTCTATGCAACTGCCCTCTACCCTGCACCATGCCACTCTGCACCCCTTCACTTTACTTTGAGACAATCTACTTTATGCCATTGCACTCTATTCCACTCTACTTCCACTCTGCAAGGCTCCACTGTATGTCAGTGCAGTCTACACCACTCTACTCCTAACCACTGCACTCAACGCTAATGCACTCTACACAAATACACTCTGTCACTGCTCTTTACACCATTGCATTCTACTCTGCATCACTGTACTCTCTTGCTACACTACTCCACTCTACACCACTGCACTCTGACACTCCACTCTGCAACACTTCACTCTCTGCCACTGAACTCTACATCACTCTACTCTGCATTATTCCACTCTGCATAGCTGCACTCTATGGCACTATACTCTACTCTGCACCACTCTATGCTAGTCTGCAATACTCCTTAAAACTGCACTCTATGCTGTTTGACTTTACTCTGCACTCTGTACCACAGCCCTCTGCATTACTCAGCTCTACACCACTCCACTCTGCGCCACTCCACTCCGTGCCACTCCACTCTGTGCCACTGTACTCCACTATGCACAACTCTCATCTATTCCACTGCATTCTATAACTCTGTAAAAAACGCTGCTAAATTGAATGCTACTGTACTCAATGCCACTGCATTCGATGCCACTATACTCTGCAACTCACTTCGACAATGCACTCCACACCAGTCCACTCTACTCTATGGCACTCCAGTGTAAGGCACTCTATGCGACTCCACACTATGCCAGTCCAATACACAGCACTCTACTCCACTCTTTGCCATTCCAATGCACAACACTCCAGGGCATTCTCCTCTTTGCCACTACCTTTTAGCCATGTGAACAGCAGCCACGCTGATGAACAACATGGCCAAAACACATCAGCAAAACCAATCGCTCTTGCATAGGCAATACTTATTACCTTTGCCAATGCTTGCTCATTATCTAAATGATGACCTTGCAGTGCACCAGAATATGACAATCTTTGTTAGGGCCCTTCAATGATTCCTTCAGTATCACCCACCAACAGTGTCCCTCATCTCTCCATAGCCCCTCTCTCACATGTATTTCAGTTATTTTATAGTAACTCTCATACCATTGTGGGGTGTCAGAGTACTTTACATCAAACACACATACAGAGCGAACAGACCATGCGTATAAAAAATGCTACATAAGGCAAAGGGTCTACAAGCTGCAGGATTCACATTTGAGCTCTACTGGTCTAAAGTTTTGCTTGGTCTGGAGAATCACAAACTCGGGATTCAACATATAACACAGTGGTTGGGATTGGCTTTACTAATAGGAATGTATTTCTACACAACAGCCCCTTTTTAGCAACACTGGGATAATGAAAGACTGGGCAAAAACATAAGTTTCTACCATGTACCATGCAGTTTGCATGTAGCTCTTTGATGGCAGTTCACAGCTCACTGTGCTAGATTAAGATTGTAATTTGTGAAGTAACAAATGGATCGCTGTCACTGACCTATGCACATAAAACCCAAGTCAGGTGATCTGTGTGATGCATGTTTTTTGCAGCAGGAATATTAACTCTCTGCACTACCTTAGATTAGTCAGAATTGCTACTAGACAAAACTCACATCTCTGTCCAGCAGGAAGATGAATCACCAATGGTATCCTGACACTTTTATTGTTGCCTGAAAACTGTTGGATATACAAGGAAATCTTGGCGGATGCTTTTAAATTAATATTTCAAAACACAGTGCTTGGTGGGGTGGGGTGGCATCAGTCAGACTGCCCGAAAGGCAGCCCTGGGCAAGGCAGCTGGGGCCACATGATGTGCATGGCTGGCTGTGCACCGCTATATTGCAGGGCTAAGAACAAGCAGGCCGTCAGGAAGCAAGAAAGAATGGTAGGTGCACAAGTCCTTCCTCCAAGGCGCCATCATACGGGTAGCAAAGGGCAGGATTGAGTTTCATAAATAGCCGTGCATGCAGCTGTTGGATAGCTCACCTTATTAGATTACGATTGTTACTTCCGAAATGCACACAAACAAAAAGATCTCTGTGACAAAAGTAGTAAGCCACTGAGCTATGCAAATAAAATGAAGTTCTGTAATCTGCATCCATGTTAACCCTTAGCACTACTTTATGATTAGTCAAAACTGCGACTAGACAAACACAGATGTCTCCAGCAGGAAGACGAATTAAGAGGGACATCTTAACCCTTTATGGTTGCCACCAGCAAGGGTCCCTACCAGCTCGTGTCCCCAACCAGTGCTTAATTTGTAAATAAAAACATGCCGGTGCCCAAAGCTCTCCTCTGAAAAATGTGTCTGCTGCAAAGATGTGCAAGCACAGCATACTGAGGCAACGTATTCCTGAAACCATCTCAGGCCTCTTTAATCCATTTGTTGCCACTCCCTGCCCTTCCAGCTCACTCTTGAAGCTTTCTGCCTTTGTGCCTCTTTTTTGCTTTTCTTTTCCTCCGTCTTTCCCATTTGTGTCTTTTTTTTTATCACAGTAAACGCTTGAGGCAGAAAATTAAGTGCTGGCCCTGAAGAATAAATGCCGATGTCCCGCACCGGAAACCAGTGGCTCATATTAAGCACTGCCAACAGCATACATTTAAGAATGAAATTAGTTCCACATGCACCTGGTCAACATTTAGCACTGGTAGGTGCCTGCCGTGTCGGTGGCTGGTGGTGGCTGGCCTGTGGTTGGCTGTTGGTCTGGCTTACTGTCTGCAGGAATGCACCATCACAAGGTGCAAAGAGAGGCTGTGTGTCAAGAGGTGATGGAGGGATAAGAGGGCAGCAAGAGTGGAGGGCAGGATAAAATAATTATTACAGGGCTGTCGTTGGTAGCACTTTCTCATGTTACTGCAGATTGACAGCCCTGTGAGCAAGAGCTGATCACAAGGTGTTCATTTTGTATATTTTTTTTAAATACAAAAATCAGTTGAGTGCACCTTTAGAGCTTGGACTGCCCCAGAAGGCAGGAAATAAACTGGAGTACTGACTAGATTAAGCTGGCCTGCCGATTGTGTTACTGGGAGCAGATATTTCAACGCTGCTTCAAAACCTGCTCCCAGTAGCAAAAGCAGCACCCCCATCCTTCCAGCCTCCCAGAGAAATGCCTAATTACCGGTACAGCCAGTCCGGCCTTGGCGAGAACCCTGTCTTTTTCACGTGCTCTGGAAGGTCCAAAGTCTCTTTATAAGTCCCAGATAATAAAGGAAATATACACGTGGGTCAAAATATCCTTAGGCTCACCTCCAAAGACCCCTCATGTTAGTGAGAGCCCATCTCCTAGATTTTTATTTTTTCTAGTATCTATGAGTACATCTCTTATATGGGAAATGACCTGTCTTAGGCATAAGACTGTAACTCACATACTTTTTCCTAGTATGAGAAAATCTCTAAGATGTAAAAGGACCTTCTCTAAACACAAAACAGAATTTTCCAGATACTTACCTAATTTTTACATGTGCATCTTTAGGTTGTAGAAGGACCTCTCATAGGGATTAGACAGCTGTAATACTGAATATCGACCACCAAAATATTGAGGTACAAGAATATTGAGAACAGGCTATCGATGGGCAAAACATTGAAAGATAAGTGTCTATGGGTCATATGTACAAACACATTTTCCCATTGACACAGAATGGGTCAAAACCTTTGCTACATCTGGCCCTATGTGCCTTGAAGGTTTATACTTATATATTTATATATTTATATATATATTGACTGAAACTAAAGGTTACAGGGACGTTATAGTTATGAGATAGAATTAAAAAAACATAGAAATTCACTGAAAAAATCCAATGGTTACAGGGACGTTATAGTTAGGCTCACATTTTAAACGTACCAAACCATATAAATTCAGCAGTTATAGTTATCTCAGGTAACTAAAACTCATGCCCTAAGGTAACTATAACTCACAACCCCGCCAGGCAGTTTTTTCGTCAAGAATATTACTGCAAATATTACATTGATATTATCAATGATGTTATCAAAGATGTCCTGAGTGCCCTAATTTGTGGGATAATTAGCAGAGCATGGTGAGGGTGTGAGTTATAGTTACCTTATGGAACAAGTTACAGTTACTTGATAAAACTCTAACTATAAAAGGTGAATTTCTATGGTTTGGTATGTTTAAAATGTGAGCCTAAAAATAACTTCCCTGTAACTTCTGTTTTTTTTCAGTGAATTTCTTTGGTTTTCTTAACGTATAGTAATTTTCAATAATAAATGTTACTTCAACCATCACCGCACACAGTTGTGGGGGCAGCGGTTAGCTGCAAGGCCTAAGGCCAACCGCTTATAAGCACACAACCATGTGCCATACACGGCAGGGTTTGCCTGCAAGGCCTGGCCTGTAACCAGAGCCTACAGTTGACTCACCTTAACCACCCAAGCCCATGCAGCACACAGCCCTTTGCCATTGCGTGGGGGGAGTTGGCCGTGGCCTGTCTCTCTGGGTGTGAGAATATGTGTGAGAGGGTGTATCTGGGGGTAAGAGTGGCTGTGAGAGTGTGGGGTGTGAGAGTAGGTGCATCAGCCTCATAGTGGGTGCATCAATGTCTGTGTAGGTCTGTGAGTGGGTTCATGAGTATTTAGTGAGTCTGTGCGCGGTTGTGAGAGAGTTTAAGTGGGTCTGTGAGTGGGTGCGTGAGTGTCTGAGTGGGACTGTAGGTGGGTGCTTGAGGGTCTGAGTGGGTGTGTTAGTGGGAGAAAGAGATTGAAAAAGAGAAATTGATGAAAAGAGCGAGAGGGAGAGAGATAGAGAGTGTTTTAGGCTTTGATGAATAATATAGTAGGATGCGATCTTTCTGGCCTAATTGAAAAGAAAAATGTACTTGTCAGTTAAAAAGAGTGAGCTCACCTTTCAGTATGAACCTTAAACTTTTGAAGGTTAAAAGAAACTAAAGAAGAATAAGGTTCACGGACACACTTCAAGTAGAACCCTCAACTTTTAGTGTGAGGGTCTGTGACCTTAACCTTTGTGCAGTAGGTCTCTTCTTCCTGAGATGCGCTCTCTCTCCCTTACGTCTCACTATGTGAAAAAAAAGTGTCCCTGGTGAAGGTGAAAGTCTCGTGCAACAATAGTAGAATTTGTGGAGGAGATGTGAACTATCTACTTAAGGGCATGATCCACTTTTCCTTGATTGACGATTCAGAACCATTAATCATGTAAGCCTCACGGGATGAGTGACTGTGATAACAATATTACAATAATTGATAATTGCCTGTGCTGAGGAATGAAAACCTGTTTCTCAAAATTTATGAATGAAGTCAACCATTACAGTGATAAGTCATCAAATAGCGCTCATTCCTTGCTGCATTTAAAATATTTAATAACATTGCTATATTCTCCTGAACTCAACAAGGTGAAGAGTTAAAAATGTTACTTTGTTTTAAGGTTTAATCTAGTAATTCACTTTGTAGAAATAATATGCGCACGTGATTTTTCTAATAAATTATGCAAATGCACAGATGGAGCGTAATTTATATTATTTTTCTAAAGTAAACCTTAATGTTTGATTTTCAAAGGTGCAGTATTTCAGTGCCTTGCATGCCCTAAAATATTCCCAATAAATGTAATGCCTTCCACACTTCTAGATTAAATTTGTCTTCAATCTGCCTAAATAATATTCACGTTTGATTTACTGCTGGAAAAGCTACAGCCTTTTATTAAATCAGGTTCCAGTTATAAATCCAAATTATGTCAAACCTAAATAACATAATTGTAGTGTAGCCATTGTTGTCGTACCTCTGACAGCCACGTCCAACACGTGTTTCTTCTGGGATGGCGATGATCTGTATGGTCCAGTGCGCAAAAGTGTCTATGTGTTTTTAATGTCTCCGGAATATTGTCATCTATTTGCATACAGTGCCTTCAACTAGTTCTCATCGTCTCTCCTGGTACAGGGAAATTCTGCACCAGGATGCACCCCCTAAATAAGGTGGTCTTTTTATGTAACACATCTGCGGGCCCTTTGGCAGATAGAGAGGCGCCAATGACTGTGGGGCCAGTGGAAGCTTCCAGCTCACAGCCAGTGGTTCCACACTTCTGAATTGGGCAGGAAAATCATGGGTTTTATCAAGGCCGAAGCCCCGTCGGTTTACGGCACGACTCTTGCTTCCAGCAAACTGTAAATGTTCCCACTGGCCTCAGCAAACATAACAAATAACACACTTTAGGGAAGGATTTCCTCTAAGCACCCTGTGGGCACTGGTATTACGAGCTTGAATTTAAATATTGCTTTTCAGGCACAATATATCCTTGAGACTGACAACTGTACTAAAGATGCACCATCTCATTTTAGGTGGGCAGGATTTCTTGGGTTGACTCTATAAGGAGAAGTCAATGTGACCCTGATACCACAGAAGCAGTGGCAATTGATGGTACTAGAGCTGGTCAACCCTTGATAATCATTTTACAGACTGTCATGGAAATGGTTTCATTGAAGCAGGGTAATAAATAGGGATGAAAGTAAGGCGGTCATTATGAACATGGCGGGAAAGACCGCCGACCGCCGTGGCGGCGGTGAACAGAAACCCGCTGGTGGTGGCGAATGGAAACCCTCCATATAATGATAGAAAAACCCAACCCTGCCAAAAATTCCCAGACCACCACTCCCCGCAAGGACCCTGTCGGCGGGAATCCCGGCCCAACCCACCCCACCCCGCCACCGCCAAGCACACCCACATCCCACCCTCCAAATAAGGATGCACAAATCACCTTGGCGGACAGTGGAGGCCGGATGACCATTGGCAGCTACAACCACCACGGACGGCATGTGGGCCCAACAGCAACCAGTGCACACATTGGCTGGGCCTAGCACCCACACACCTGACACACATCCAGAACACCATAAAACACCCCCAGACACACCCCACAATTCCTTACAACGAAACCAGGACCACAAGACAGAGAGCACCAGAGCCAGACAGAGAACGCCAACAGATAGCACACGCATAGCGACCCACACAGGAGCACCAAACCCCGGCCCCAGTCCTGACGCCATCCACCACCATCACCATGCCCCCCCCCCAAAAAAAAATCCACGCTTCACCAAAAGGGAGCTAAGGACCATGGTGGACGAGATCCTAAAAGTGGAGCCACAAATATTCGGGCCTGAGGTGCAGCACACACACATTGCTTGGAAAATGGAGGTGTGGCAGACCATTGTCAACAGAGTGAATGCAGTGGTACACCATCCACACACCAGGGACGACATCCGGAAGAGTTGGAACGACCTGCGGGGGAAGGTCAGGGCCATGGCATCCAGGCACCACATAGCAGTGCAGAAGACTGTGGGAGGACCGCCACCAACACCACCCGATACACCGACTGGGAGAGAAAGGTACTCGCCATTCTGCACCCAGAGGGATTCACTGGAGGAATGGACTCGGGTAAGTCATCTACAATTACCCCATATACACCATACCTGTAAAGCATGCACCACCCCACCCCACCCACACCCACACCCACCTAGACCCACACCTCACCCAGCTATTACCCAGCACATCCACAACCCTGCAACACCCACAACTCACTACCAGGCCCACATCACCACCGCATGGGCACAGCCACCCACCTCTGCACGTACCCACAATGGAATAATAACCCCCACCACAATGTAACCCCACCACTGCCACTAAATGCAATGACCACATCCCAAAGGCACCCTGGAAGGCCACTGAAAGGCACACCAGCACAAAATTGCACAGTTCTGTACACCTGTCAGAGTTTACAGATCCTCGGGGTCTGCGCACGCTCCCAACACGTCCACCACAAGACAGCTCCAATACTCTGATTCGTATGTCACAGAGTCAAAGAGAGTCCAAGTGGGAAAAAGGGGATTAGGAAGGGAACAGTGGGGAAGGAGACGTGTGGGAAGCAAAAGATTAAACAACACAACATCAGATTCAAAACCACATTTAGATTAATAAAAACTCTCTGTTGAATCTAGGGTTCAATGATACTTGGAACATGAAATAACACTCTATTGAGTCCAGAGTTCTATGACACTCGGAACATGAAATAACACTCTGTTGAATCTAGAGTTCAGAGATACTCAGAACGTGAAATAACACTCTGTTGAGTTTAGAGTTCAGTGATACTCGGAACATGAAATAACACTCTGTTGAGCCTAGAGTTCAGTGATACTTGGAACATGAAATAACAAACTGTTGAGTCTAGAGTTCAGTGATACTCGGAACATGAAAAAACACACTGTTGAATCTAGAGTTCAGAGATACTTAGAACATGAAATAAAATTCTGTTGAGTCTAGAGTTCAATAATACTCGGAACATTAAATAACACTCTGTTGAGTCTAGAGTTCTGTGATACTCGGAACATGAAATAATACCTAAAACTAAGAAAACATGAATGGCCTAGAACTAGACTCTAATTAGGTCTCACTAAATCTAGGTACATGGAAAAGAATCAAAAATGGTTAGTACAATGTTTCATATGGAATTTCCATGAATTGAAACATACTGTTCTTCTAATACAAGAACCTTCCAGAACAATGTCCCAAAACAAACATGGCCTCATAACATGAGGATAAAGGCCATCCAAACATTCCTTAGAAAACAATAGGAATTGTACTAAAGACCTTACATGCACATAGAATATAACATCCAGAATTCTAGCACTTTAGATTCTTAGAATGCAAGAACATGAATTGCGCACATCGCGGATTTCCACAAGAGTTTGTAACTGGCATGAAATAGTTGCGTACAATGAATAACATGAATTAAGCACAAGAGTTGAATTGCCCGTCTTGCCGATTCGAATGCCCCCGTGTGAATGCCGTAAAATGGCAGCGCACACTGAATATCATGAATTAAGCACAGGAAATGAATCGCGCTTCTTGCCGATTTGAAGGCCACCATGTGAATGCCAAGAAATGGTAGCACGCAGAATGAATATCATGAATTAGACACCAGAAATGAACTGCGCGTCTTGCCGATTCGAAGGCCACCATGTGAATGCCAAGAAATGGTAGCATACAATGAGTAACATGAATTAAGCACAGGAAACGAATCGCGCGTCTTGCCGATTCGAATGCACCCTTGTAAATGCCATAAAATGGTTGCGCACAATGAATATCTAGATTTCTAGATTTGTACTCGAGTAAAGAATTGCGCGTCTTGCCGATTCGAATGCAACCTTGTAAATGTCATAAAATGGTTGCGCACAATGAATATCAAGATTTGTATACGAGAAAAGAATTGCACGTCTAGCCGGTTCAAATGCAACCTTGTAAATGTCATAAAATGGTTGCGCACAATGAATATCAAGATTTGTATACGAGGAAAGAATCGCACGTCTAGCCGATTCGAATGCCAGCATGTAAATGCCATTAAACATCAAGTGCACTTTCACACGCACAAGAGCAAATTGTTTTATCATGCAAATTAGGCCCAAGAACTCGAAATCCTTTGAGAACGGGATCGGGAGCCCAGCCTGACCTCCGTCTTACCGCCTTGATCAAGAATCACCCAGCAAAGTGAAAGGGCGAGGCCTGGAAGATCAAAGTAGGCCTTCGGAACAGGAGCTCAGGAAGTTGCTGCTGATCTGCACCAGGACCTCTGAATAGTGAGCACGTGGAGCTGGGCTGGCTCCCTTATATAGAGTCTTGGCCCAGCCCACAAACCACACCCAGGCATACTGCAGGGAGAGCTTCTTGAAGGCCCTGGAAAGGGACCACACCCTGACACACTCTGAAAGCCTGCAGCAATACATTGCAAATGAACAGTATTTAAAAGCACCTTGAACATAAGTCTTCAGGATTAAACTCTGCAATGCAAAAGGTTAAACAACAGCATATCAGCACAAAGCATAAATTACGGAATCTTGAGAGTGCTGAGTTTTTGCATTCCAGTCGCCCGTAGAGCACGCACTGCCCAGATGTTGACAACACCTCAAACTCTCATGCATATGTGACAGCCATGTCTATGTCCCCCAACAGGCACCACCACCCATGCAACCCTAATGGTGGGGACAAGGAGTGCCACAGCACTCCAGGGAGACATAGACACATCACAAGACCCTGGCGAAGGACCCTTGGACACTGATGATCAGGCAGGCCCCTAACACAGCCCTGGGTGCTCACCATGCAGCATCCCCACCCAGGAAAACACTGTCACCCCTAACACCCAGTCAAGACCAGCAGGCCAGGGGAGGCGTACCCACACCAGTGATCCCAGCACAGACAGGTGAAACACAGCTACAGAGGCCACAGTCTCCCACTCCCACCATGCAGGAAGGCGAGGGCCCCAGTACAAGTGGCACGTCAAGACCTGCGCAGAGGACACAGGCACAGGGGGCCAGGCCAAGGTCAAGTGCCCCAGTGGGTCAGGGGGTAGGGCACCGGATGGATGCAGCAGCCCAGGATGCATTGCAGAGGTTTTGGGGCCCTACCAACATACTCAAGACAGGTTGGCACAAATTGTATCCACCATGGAGCAAAGTCAGAGGATTCAGTTGGAACAACACCAACAGGTCATGGAGCAGTGCAAAGAACACAATGCCACAATGGCCACCATTGCTGGAGCACTGCTGCAGTTGGTCAACAAACAGTCAGACATCCACACCTGACAAGAGGCCCCCACAACTGCCCTGGACAACCAGCACCAAATGACCCAAGCAGCAGAAACAGCACAGGAAATACCCTCCTAGGAATCACAAGGGCCAGCCATGCCCCCCCAAGCAGCTCCACAGCAGGCACCCAAACGTAGTCTTAGGCCAAGATATGGCACTGGTAACCCAGCTAAGAACAAGCCCCCCTCCAACAATTGACACCCAACCCTTATGACTTCCATCGCTGTATATAGCACATTTCACTGTATTTGACAAATAAACAACATTTCACACCTGTAACACTGTCCCCTGTCTTCAATGTTGAACAAAGTGGAGTATGGATGCAACTGGCAGGGAACAACTTTATTGTCAAATTGTGCCTGGGGGTGGTAATGTGTGTTTCAAATTATGCACAGAGGTAATGCATATATTGTCTGTCAGTACCATGCTGAAGAGGTCCATGTCTCGCCTATCATGACCAGTTCCCCCTATATGCCATGCCACACTTACAGTATCAGTCACTAACCCCAATGACAGGCTTAAGTCCCACACAGTTATTGGAAGTAGAGTTGTATCAGTTGGTTCCTGGAATTGACATCTTCCCCTTCCTCATCCTCACCATCACTCTCCTCACCTCTCTGAGGTAACTGATCAGGACCTATAGCCCCCTCCACCTCCAAAAGGGGGATTGAATGTCTCACTGCCACGTTGTGCAGCATGCAGCAGGCCACCACTATTCTACACACCTTATAAGGCCCATAGGCCAGGGAAACCCCAGATATATGTAGGCACCGGAATCTGGCCTTCAGGAGACCTATAGTACGCTCTATCACCCTCCTAGTACGTCCATGGGCCTCATTGTATTTCCTCTCTGCATCCGTCCTGGGATTCCTCACTGGTGTCAGGAGCCAACGCAAATTTGGATAGCTAGAATCACCTAGAGAAAGGGTCAATACAGAGTCGTCATTGGAATGTCCTTAGTCAGAGAGGCTGGTTTTCTGCAATGTGTCAGTTAGTAACAGGCAAACTTACCGATGATCCCCCCCACTGTCCTCTTGTAGTTGTTCCATCTTCTGTGGCACACTACTGTTCCTCAAAACAAATGAATAATGGACAGAACCCGGAAACATGGCATTCACATGGGATATGTACTGGTCTGCAGTACATACCAATTAGATGTTCATGGAGTGAAAGTTCTTCCTGTTTCTGTACACCTGTTCACTCACTCTTGGGGGGATGATAGGTATGTGGGTGCCATCGATGGCACCTATGACATGGGGAATGTTTGCAAAGGCATAGAAATCAGACTTGATGGCAGGGAGGTCAGCACTTTGGGGGAATCGCACATAGGATTGCAGATGTTGTACAAATGCATTCAGAAATCTTGTCAGCACCTGGCTGAACATTGGCTGTGAAAAACCAGCACCCATGCCCGCTGTCACTTGAAATGAGCCTGTGGCCAGGAAATGGAGTGCGGAGAGCACCTGCACCTCAGTTGGAATGGCATGCTGATCACGATTTCTTGGAGTCAGTGCAGGATCCTGTAATGCACATAGGTCCTGAATAGTTGCACGTGTGAGTCTGCAGGTGATTATGATCTGACGCTCCACCATGGTCTCCATATCCACAAGTGGTCTGTACACTGATGGTGCCCTTCCTCGCCACAAGGGTCGGTACCTATGAGGGGTAAGAGAAAGGAGTGATGTGCATACATACACTGCCAGATTTGCTACATACATGCAGTGCATTCTTCATAGTAGTGTCTGTACAATAACTGCAACCTGACATATTTACATGTACATCACTAGGAGGGAACGGAGTAAATCATGTGTGATCATATACTCAATGGATCGAGGCCTAGGTGCTTCATATGTCTAGTAGGCCCAGCATTGTGAGTAGTAATTAATTCGAGATGCGTAGGTGATGGCAAAATGTCTGCCCACTGTAGTTCTGCCCCTTTGTTGTGGAAGTGGCCTAATACCGCTAGCGGTTGATGCCACAGCGTATGGCGGTCTTGACCGCTGTTCGCACCCTCATTGGCTAACATGGATGCCAATGGGGAATCCTGGCGTATCATGATCGCCGTCGGCGGTGACGTGCATACCGCCGCGGAATGTACACGCGTTCATCATTGTTTGATCACTTGACTCCCTGATCTTGTGCGGACAGGTACTCCACTCTGTGTACTGCTGTGGCCTGCCTCTGGCTATGGATGTTCCACGTGGTGCAGGGGAAAGGGCCCCGGCCTTCGCCCAGGAGGAACTGGAGAAACTTGTGGAAGGGGTCCTGCCCCTGTACGGCAGACTCTACAGCCGGCCAGAGGTACAGTTGAGTCCGGGTTTGGGGGGCACTGTGTGAGTGATGCATGGAGTGGATTGCACAGATGTGTGCTCATGTGAGCCAGGATGGGCCTTGGTGCCTGTAATGCTGCGTGCCACTGTCCTGCATGTCTGGGAGTACTGTCTGTCCTATGTCTTACAATCTGCCAGCTGTTGCCATCGTGCAGGTGCCTGACCTCTGTGTTCCATTTCTGTGTCACCCTACTAGGTCAGCGCCAACCAGAAGAGGGCACATTGGCATGCCATCACCAAGGAGGTATGAACCCAGGGGATCTACCACCAGCAGAGCACCCACTGTCGAAAGAGGTGGGAGGACCTACGGCACAGGGCGCGTAAGATCACTGAGGCCCAGCTGGGGAAGTCCTCCCATCGTGGAAGGGGTGCCCGTCGGGCACTGACCCCGCTCATGCGAAGGATCCTGGCGGTGGCGTACCCAGACCTGGACGGGCGCTTGAAGGCTGCACAGCAGCCACAAGGGGGTAAGTTGTCACGGGCCATACTTCAGCCTGGAAGGATGAGTGTGTGTACGATAGGGCTCATGGTGCTTAAATCAGGGAATTTGACTGGGGTCGAGCTACTGTCTACTCCCCAAAGGGTGTAGGGGTGTCCCTGTCATGTTTCACCAACCTCACCTCCAATACAATTTCAGGATGTGGGTGTAGCTCAGTATACTGCTCAATAGTCAGGGCCATGGGCATAGTGCACAGTGCTGCCTGTTGGGTGTGTCTGCTGGGTAGGTGTATGTCTGGCCATTGTGTATCATCATTCAGCTACTTACAAGTGTCTCTCCTGTTTTGTCTCCCCATCCCTGTTCTCTTGTGTTTGTCTGGTACAGCATCAACATCAGGTGAGGGAGCTGAGGAACAGGCAAGTGGGGAGGCAGCGGCCCACGGATCCTCCGAGGCAGAGACAACGAACGCCCAGGGGACCAGTGGGTAAGAGGGCGAGGGGACTTCCACTGGGGAGGCTACTACCACAGGAGGTAGTGACTCTGAGACCTCCTCCGATGGGGGTCCTCCGGCGGACCCTAGTGGACAAACCACTACTGTGAGATCTTCCGCCACCCCCCATACCATCAGTGCCCTCCCTTCTGCTCCCCACCGAGTTGCCCGTGCCCGTCCACCCAGAAAGCTGGGTGTCTCCTTCCCCCCAGGCACCTCCTCCCCTGCCCCAGTCAGCCCTGCTGCCATCACAGAGGAGTCTATTGACCTCCTGAGAACCATCCCTGTAGGGCAGACAACGATTGTCAATGCCATCCAGGGTCTGGCTTCTGAGGTGCAGCAGACCAATGCCTATCTGGATGGCATTCACGGTGCCGTGTCTGCCTTACACGGATCTTTTCAGGCTCTGGCCTCCTCTTGGACGGCAGCCAGTTTCCATGGCCATTCCTTCCCCCCTCCAACCTCCTCTACCCCTTCCAGCACCCCACTCCCTTCACCCGTCCAAAGCACACAATCCGACTGCTTACAAGCACATCAACACACAAGAAGCACACTTCCAAACACAAGCACCACACCTCCCACCACAAGCATTCACACAGCCAGCACCTGTACACACAACGTCCACTTCCCCCACCTCTTCCGCCTGCCTGTCTGTCCCCTCTACATCCACACCCTCATGCACTGCACCTTCACTCACTGCTACTGCTCCTCTTCCTGCACTCACCACAATAGCAGACATTCATACATGCACCCCATACACCACACCTGCACTCACCACCTCCACTTTAGTTGACACATGCAGCACACTCACCGGACTTGCAGACACCAACCCAACATACTTTCACACTAGATGTCTTTCTTCTCCCACTGTGTCCACCCCACCTCCCAAAACACTCAAACGCACCAAGACACCCACCTACCAAACATCCACCACACCACAGCATACTGAGCAGTCACCTGCACCCACTATACGCACACCTACACCCCATACATCCACTCCCTCTGCCTCCACTCCCACGCCCTCATCCACGACCACCCCAATTGCTCCGAAAAAACTTTTCCTCTCCTGTGCAGACCTGTTCGAACCCACTGGCCCACCCTGTCTTGTCCCGAAATGTGCCCACCTCCTTGCCCTTTCCACTCCTTCCACATCCCAGCCCACCCCTGTCCAGACTTCCCATTCCCGTGCCCCTTTTCCAGTAAAGAAAAAGGCCCGCTCAGAGCCAACGACATCCTGCTCCTCCCGAGCCAAACAGCCCCCATCCCCTTCAAAGGAGAAGCCCACCCCCTCCAACCACCTCACGCAAGTCTGAGTCCCACCCCCATCGTAAATCCCCATCCCCACCCCGACCCCCTTCCGTGAGGTGCCTGGATCCCCATATGGTGCCCCGTTCTGTGGAGTACCCAGCACTTGTGGGAGTCAGGTGTGGCCAGTTGTGGCCAAGGACAATTGACTTTATATGGGCTGGCCATTGGCCCTGTTGGCACTGTTTTGCTCAGTGAGCTACATATTAAAGTTTTGGTGTGGCCTCTGTTTGGGCTGCACGCAGTTCCACCCTGATGTTTTTTTAAATTATTTATGTGAATTGGGCTATTGTATGTACTATGGCCAAGTTGCAGTGGCCTTTGTTCGGGGACGTCCCTCTTGGTGTGGGGTATCTGACTTGTGCTGCTGGGAAGGGTTGGGGGGGCACTGCCGAGTGGGTGGGTATGTAACTGTGCCCTTTCCACCCTTGTGTCGTAGATTGCGGTACTTACCGTCGTCGTCTTTGTCGGCGGTCTCGGTCATGTAGATATATGGCAAGGAACAAGGCTGGCATGATCTGCAGCTCTCTGTCCATGGCTGCAGCTGCACGTTTTGGGGAACTCCGGTGAGTGTTTCCGTCTATTTGTTTCAATTCCGCCTGGCTTTGTGTGGCGGTGGTTCCTGCCCCGGAACTGGTGGTGAAATGGTGGTTCATAATTTGATGGGCGGGTTGGGCCTTGCGGCTGGCTGTGGGCGGACTCTCCAGTCATCAGCTGGATTCCTTTCCTGACGGTGGGTTGGCTGTCGTGCCCACTCCTCTGTTGGCGGTTTCTACCGCCACCGCTGGTGGAGCGGAACAGACCGCCATGTTCATAATGAGAGTCTAAGGGGGTGATTCTAACCCTGGCGGTCGGTGATAAAGCGGCGGCCAAGCCGCAAACAGGCTGGCGGTCCAAAAAATGGAATTCTGACCCCGGCGGGAACCGCCAACACAGCCCGCCACTTTAACACTCCGACCGGCGTGACTGACTAACAGCTCGGCGGTCACCGCCAACAGGCAGGTGGCAGACAATGTACCGCCCACACTATCACAACTCACCAATCTGCCACCTTTTCCGGGGCGGGAGCACCGCCGATAAAAACACGGCGGAAACAGACTACGAACGGGAAAACGCTCACCTCTACGCACTCCACGAGGAAGGAGGACAGCATGGAACCCGAATTAAACATCCTACCTGCTCTCGTCTACCTGCTCATCTACCACGAGTACGAACGCCGGCGCAGACGACAACGGTGAGTACCGCACCTACGACACAGGGGAGGGGGGACGAGAAAATGTTACGGGCACACACATATGCGACACCCCCCCCCCAATATGTACACACCAATGCAGAGCAACAAGTCACAGTGACACCACCCAAACCCCCATAAAAAATGCAATTACATAATCAATTTGGGAATAAAAGTTTATGTACAAAATAGGCTCTGAGAAGTATTGGTCAACTATCAAAAATATTTACATTTCAAAAAGTCCATATACACAGCAGTGGATAACCGAAGCAATTAGCCTAGCAAATGTTACAAATTTCGATTTGTCCGTGGGCCAAAGTTTTGCGACACAAGGGCAAAGCCCACACAGGAGACCGGAGTCCTTTGGAGAGAACACTGCAGGGGCATCTGATGACAAAACTACAGGCACCTCAGGGGGAAGGGAAGAGGGGGCACCACAGCCACATGAGTCCACGACGCCAGATCCACGAAGGGGCCACCATGCCCTCAATGTCTCTACAGTGGGTGGGTTGCCCACTGTGCCATCCTGGGGAGTGCAAAGCCACAGTCTCTCAATGTCTCTACAGTGGGTGGGTTGCCCACTGTGCCATCCTGGGGAGTGCAAAGCCACAGTCTCTCAATGTCTCTACAGTGGGTGGGGTGCCCACTGTACCATCCTGGGAAGTGCAAAGCCACAGTCTCTCAATGTCTCTACAGTGGGTGGGGTGCCCACTGTACCATCCTGGGGAGTGCAAAGCCACAGTCTCTCAATGTCTCTACAGTGGGTGGGTTGCCCACTGTGCCATCCTGGGGAGTGCAAAGCTACAGTCTCTCAATGTCTCTACATAGGGTGGGGTGCCCACTGTACCATCCTGGGGAGTGCAAAGCCACAGTCCATCAGGTGGATACATTTCTCCACTGGTCAAGGAGGATGCATGGTGTGCACAGTGAACCGTGAACAGTGCTTGCATGAAGGGCCCAGCGGAGCGGTGCTTGAGACGGTGGGGCCCAGCGGAGCGGTGCTTGAGACGGCGGGGCCCAGCGGAGCGGTGCTTGACAGGAAGGGCCCAGCGGAGCAGTGCTTGAGACGGTGGGGCCCAGAGGAGCGGTGCTTGAGACGGCGGGGCCCAGCGGAGCGGTGCTTGACAGGAAGGGCCCAGCGGAGCGGTGCTTGAGACGGTGGGGCCCAGCGGAGCGGTGCTTGAGACGGCGGGACCCAGCGGAGCGGTGCTTGAGACGGCGGGGCCCTGTTCAGCGGTGACTGTCTTCACGGCGGGGCCCTGTTCAGCGGTGCTCTTCTGCACGGCGGGGCCCTGTTCAGCGGTGCTCTTCTGCACGGCGGGGCCCTGTTCAGCGGTGCTCTTCTGCACGGCGGGGCCCTGTTCAGCGGTGCTCTTCCAGTAAGTCTAGGGAGCCAGACCTGGCCTGGACTCCCTGCTCACTCGCCCTCCGGCCGTGCAGTGGCAGGCCCCTTCGGGGATGGAGTCCTGGGCCCTTTGTTCTCGTCCCTTGCAGCCGGGATGGGGCTTGTGGGGCCCTCCTGCTCCGCGCTCCTGCTGGCTGACCTCTCCGCCCTGCTGCCCTTTCGCTCCTTAGATGGGGCTCTCGGGCCCTTCCCTCCCCTGGCTGTTGTGGCAGGTGAAGTGGCCGAAGTGAGCTCCTTGGGGGCAGCCGTGTCGGTCCTCTCACTGCGGCCCTTTAGTTTCCGGGTGGACTCCAGAACCCATGCACCACTGTGACACTCAAAGCAGGGCTGGTGGTGGCTGAGGTGCTCTTGGGACTCTTAGCAGATGGAGGGGGTGGGTCAGGGGAGGGAAAGAGGTTAAGATTAGAGAGGTAATATTTCTTAGGACCAAGGTAAAGGGTAGGAGTAGTGGTGATGGAAGTGGAGGAAGAGGATGTGGTTGTAGGAGAGTCAGGTGTGCTGTCTTTGGGTGCAGGTGACTGAGACGTAGGCTGTCGTGAGGTGGTTGGCTGTTGTTTGGGTGTCTGCCTGCGTTTATGTGTCTTGGAAGAGGGGGTGACAGACACAGTGGGAGAGAACACAGGGGACGTGTAAATGGCAGTGGGGGTGGTGACTGCACGTGTGCGGACTGGACTGGAGGGTGTGCTGGTGATGGAAGCACTGGCTGATGGTGGTGTGCATGCATGTGTGAGTGTAGACGTCACAGGGAGGGAGGAGGGAGACGAGGAGGAGGGGGACACAGAGGTGGTAGTGACTGTTGGAATGTCTGCATCTGGGTGTTGCTTGGGTGAGTGTTTGTGGGATCTGTGGTGCTTGTGTCTGGATGAGCTGCTCTTGGGTGTTGAGGTGTGTGCAGGCTGGTCTGATGGTGTGGATGGGATAGGCTGAGGAACAGGAGACAGAGAAAGGGTGGAGGCAGTTAGAAGAGGGAGGCTGGAAACAGGGACAATGGCTGCCATCAGTGCTGAGGCCAGAGCATTGAACGATCGTTGATGGGCAGCCTGACCCGAATGAATGCCCTCCAGGTAGGCATTGCTCCGATGCACCTCCCTTTCTACCCCCTGGATAGCATTCAAAAGGGTAGTCTGCCCAACAATGATGGTCTGAAGGAGGTCAATGACCTCCTCACTGAGGGCAGCAGGGGTGACAGGGGCAGGGGCTGAGGTGCCTGGGGCGAAGGAGACGCCCGCCTTCCTGGGCGAGCGGGCACGGAGCGAAGGCCGAGGGGCTGCTGGGAGGGCGGTGCTGGTGCGCTGGGTGGCGGCTGTACCTGTAGAGGCGGGGGGCCCGGATGTTGCCGCCACCGCTAGGGAGCTCCCAACCGAGGACGTGTCCGTGTCGCTGGTGTCTTCACCGGTCCCCGTGGTGGTGCTCCCCTCGCCCTCCGGATCACTGGAGCCCTCGGTGTCTGTTCCAGTGCCCACCGGGGCCTTGTGACTTGCAGCTCCCTCGTGCTCCGATGCCAAATCTCCTCCGCCTGATGATGCTAATGCACACATGCACATGAAGAGATAGAAAAAGGGTGGGGGGAGAAATGAAAACAGGTTGAGTGCATGCCATGTCAACACCGCTGGCGGAGAGGACAGACACAGGTGCCTCATGCACTAAGCCGTGCAATCGGGGTACACTACTCAGTATTTCTGACTCGGCCAACAGGTCTAGGGACAACAAACGCGCACATGTGTGATGCAGGACCATGGTTAGCTGTACTTGGCACCCTACAGAGGTGGGGGGCGGGGGCACAGGGCCATGTCTAAGGGAGGGGACTACACTACAGAAAGCGCCCTGGCCTACTGTCACCCACAGCCCTCCTCCCCCACCCAGACGCCTCAACTGCGCGTAAAGATAGCAGAATGTGCAGATACTCACCCCCTTGTGTCTGCTGTGATGTCCTCAAGCGCCCATCCAAATCAGGGTAGGCCACCGCCAGGATCCGGGACATCAGGGGGGTCAGGGTACGACTGGCACCCCTCCTAGGTCGGGAGGCCATCCCCAGCAGTGACTCGGCGGTCTTTCTGACTCCGCGGCGGATGTCCTCCCACCTCTTGCGGCAGTGGGTGCCCCGTCTGGTGTAGACCCCCAGGGCCCGGACTTCCTTGGCGATGGCACGCCAAATGTCGATTTTCTGATGGGCGCTGACCTGTTTGACATGTACAGGGTGGGAAAGAAAAAACTTTATTTTTCTGCTTGTTAGATGTGGATGCCCCCCCTCCCCAACCGTGCCATGTGGCACATTCTCTCATCTGCCGTGCCTTGCACTCCTCATTTTCTCCCCACCCCACCAACTTACATCCACCCCACTCCACACAGGCATAACCCATTCAATGTGCACTCAGTGTACTTACCTGTTGGTCTGGAGGACCGTAGAGTAGCGCATATTGGGGGAGGACCCCATCCACAAGTTTCTCCAACTCTTCAGAAGTGAAGGCAGGGGCCCTTTCCCCAGTCGCAGCAGCCATTGTATCTTCCAGACCGAGGTCACAGCAGCACTTGCAGTATAGGTCCTCTCCTGTGGATGATCAGGTCTCGAGTGATTAAGGAGATAGAAAATGGCGGTCACGCCCGCGGCGGTGCGTACCGCGACCGCCGGCGCACATCGTCATTGGCTCATGAAACCCATAGGGTTCAATGTTAACCAATGCGCCTTCGTACAGCGGTCTTCGACCGCCTACCGCCACGGTGTGCCACGCTAGCGCAGTGAACTCACATCCCATTGTCCCACTTCACAGGTCAGGCAGCCGCCATTCCAAGGGCCCACATGGCATAATTTCAACTGCGTCACAGAGGCCTAGGCCTTGCATTGCCACTCATACAAGCCTTTCACTGCATTTCGAGTCAATTACTGTGCAAGCTGTGGTTACGTACCTGTGGGTTGCTTGACTCTGTGCTCCATGTTGTCCTTCCTAGGCACCGTCCGCTGGGACTTGCGATGAGAAGGATGAATCCTCGCGTGTACCGACCGCTGGTGGACCTGTCGACAATGGAAGAACGCCATATAATACTACGCTACAGACTTGACCGTGCCACTATACATGAACTGTGTGCCCAGCTGGAGCCAGCCCTGATGTCCCCCATCCGCCAACCCACAGGGATCCCCCCTCTAGTGCAGGTTCTGTCAGTCCTCCATTTTTTGGCAAGTGGGTCATTCCAGACAACAGTGGCCATGTCATCTGGAATGTCTCAGCCTATGTTTTCAAAAATCTTGTCTAGAGTGTTATCTGCCCTGACGGAACACATGCGGCGCTACATTGTATTCCCTGAGGAGGTTGATTTGGCCACTGTGAAGGGTGATTTTTATGCCCTTGGACATATCCCCAACATAATTGGTGCCATTGATGGGACCCATGTGGCTTTAGTACCCCCAAAAGACGATGAGCAGCTGTACAGAAACAGGAAAAGTTACCATTCGATGAACGTCCAGGTGGTCTGTTTGGCTGACCAGTACATCTCCCATGTGAATGCCATGTTCCCTGGGTCAGTGCATGACGCGTATGTGATGCGAAATAGTAGTATCCCTTATGTGATGGAACAGCTACAGAGACAACGTGTGTGGCTAATTGGTGACTCTGGTTACCCCAACCTGCCTTGGCTATTGACCCCAGTGAGGAATCCCCGGACCAGGGCAGAGGAACGGTACAATGAGGCCCATGGGCGAACTAGGAGGATCATTGAAAGAACCTTTGGCCTCCTGAAGGCCAGGTTTAGGTGCCTGCATATGACAGGGGGATCCCTGATGTACTCACCAAAGAAGGTGTGCCAGATCATCGTGGCCTGCTGTATGCTTCACAATCTGGCATTGCGACGTCAGGTGCCTTTCCTGCAGGAGGATGGTCCAGATGGTGGTGTTGAAGCAGCTGTGGAGCCTGCGGAGAGTGAAGAGGAGGAAGACGAAGAGGACGACCCAGACAACAGGGACAGAGTTATCCAACAGTATTTTCAGTAGCACACAGGTAGGAATCAGCCACGTCATTTAACATTTACAGAAAGCCCCCTGCATCTTTACTTTGTGTATTTCCCCCCAGTTCTTTTAAACTGATGTTTGATTTTCCCTTCCCTTTTCAGTGCTGTATGACCCACTGCGTGACTTCGGCTTGGTTAGCCCATGGACTAATGCTTATTGACATCGGTATGTTGTCATCACATAAATTACAGAACATTATTGATAAGTAATGTGTTATACATTTGTCAATAATACAGGCTGACTCCAGAATGATTTCAGTGCAATGAGTGATTTATTTTTAGTGCTAGATATTGGTACATGATATTAAAACGGTTATGGGTGAGGGTGGAGTTATGTCCATGGCAGAGTCCAGTTCTCGGTCGCACAGGTGCATTGTCCATATGCCTGTGGAAGGATGAAGCAGGGGCAGTTCAAGGTTGGACAGGGTGACACTGTGGGACAGTGGAATTACATCCGGGGGGATATTAGGCTGGCGGGGGTCTTGGCATCCTACTCTGTCTTCCTTTGAGATCTCAGGTTCCTCTTGCGGGGTGGTTGTTCTTCAGCAGGAGGTGGGGTTCTGGTGCCCCGTCGTTCTGTGGGGGCCTCCTGACCACTAGCGCCGGCGGAGGTGGTAGGCTGTTCCTGGCTAGTGACAGGGGCCCTTTGTGGTGCCACATGGTCCCGCAATGTGGTTTCTATCCGGTTGAGGGCCTGGACTATGGTCCCCATAGCGGTAGCGATGTTCCTGAGTTCATTGCTGAACCCCATGTACCGTTCCTCCTGCTGTGCCTGGATCTCGGTGAACCTGGCCAGTACCGTCGCCATCGTCTCCTGGGAGTGATGGTATCCTCCCATGATGGTGGTGAGGGCCTCTTGGAGAGTCGGTTCCCTGGGCCTGTCCTCCCCCCCCTGTCGCACAGCAGCCCTCCCAGTTGCCCTGTTTCCCCGGGCCTCTGTCCCCTGGACGGTGTGCCCACTACCACTGCCCCCAGGTCCCTGTTGTTGTTGGGGTGTTGGGTCAGCCTGGGTGCCCTGTAGTGGCGGACACACCGCTGATTGACGCGTCCGCGAGACAGAGGCATGGGCCCGCTGGGTGGGAGCTGTGCTGTTATTCCCAGAGGGGTTTGGGTCTGCTGTGGCCTGTGTCTGTGTGTGGGGAACCGACTGTCCAGAGGTCCCCGATGGTCCGGGCTGGTCGTCAGGTTCTAGGTCGACAGAGCTGCTGTCCTCGCTGGGGGCCTGTTCTGGGGGTGGGATGGACAAATCTGGACCCTCTGTGGCGGTGTGTTGGCGTTCGGGCCCTGCAGGGGTAAAGGAGTATGGTTATTGTTTCTGTGTGTGCCATGGCGTGCATTTTGAGTGCCCTTGTCCCCCAGTGCTGGCATTCCCTTGTGGGAGGTGTTGTGAGGGTTTGGGGGGGGGGGGTGTATGGGTATGTGCAATGGTCATGCTTTGGTGGTGGCTCTCTATGGTTTGTGTTGGCATTCAGGGGTTGGTGTTGTTTAGGGTGGGTTGTGCTGGTGAGACATTGGCAGGGAGGTTGTGTGCTGGGGGGTTGAGATTGGGGGTGGGGGGAGGTGGGGTTGGCATGCTGGTGGTTGGGGGGGGTGAAGTAGTTGAGATTCGACTTACTAGAGTCCATTCCTCCGTGTACTCCAGCGAGGCCATCAGGATGCAGGATGTTTACCACCTCTTGCTCCCATGCTGTGAATTGGGGTGGAGTGGGTGGGGGTCTGCCGCCAGTCTTCTGCACAGCGATGTTGTGCCTGGAGATCATCGAGCGCACCTTCCCCCGTAGGTCGTTCCATCGCTTTCTGATATCTTCCCGATTTCTGGGATGCTGTCCCACAGCGTTGACCCTGTCTACGATCCTTTGCCATAGCTCAGCCTTCCTTGCTATGGTGGTGTGCTGCACCTGTGTGCCGAAGAGCTGGGGCTCAACCCTCATGATTTCCTCCACCATGACCCGGAGTTCTTGGTCCGAAAACCTTGGGTGTCTTTGGGGTGCCATGGGGTGGTGTAGATGAGGTGTGGGGTGGTGTTTGTGGTGATGTGCGTGGTGATATGTGGTGATGTGTGCGTGGATGTGGTGTGGGTGATGAAGTTGGGTTCCGGTGTGTGTTGGGGTTTTCTATTGCTGTGCTCGCTCTCTCTATCTCTATCTCTCTCGCCTTCGCTCCGATTTCCAACTAGTGGGGGTTTGTGGGTGATGTGGGTGTGTGTTTTATATTGCAATGGGTGTGTGGGAGTGGTGTGTGTATGTGTATCAGGTGTGTGTATTTCGAATTGTCCAATGTGGCTGTGTTTTGTAAAGGTGTGTGTATTTTGAGCGCGGCGGTGTGTACCGCCAATGGAATACCACGGTTGAAAGACCGCCGCGTGGATTCGTGGGTCAGAATGGCATGGGCGTGTTTGTGTTGGCGTGACGGTGGAGGTTTGGTCATCTCCAGTTTTCCGCGGCCCGCTGATGAGGCGGCCTTCCTTGGATGTCGGATTTTTGGCGGATTCACAGTTGTGGGTCAGAATGACCGTGGCGGTTTACCGCGGCCGCGGCGGTAGAATGGCGGACTTCTGACCGGCGGTAAAGGCCTTTTACCGCCGAGGTCAGAATGACCCCCTAAGTCTGGTGCAGAGGAAAGGTGATGTAGTAGAGTGTTTCCTGATGTAGTAGGCTGTTTCATATGACACTAGATTGAGGAAGGATTGAACCCTGGCATGGTAACTGGCAAATAATATCCACAGTGTATTGTTATGAAAAATTATTTTGCATTTGGAGAGAAGTGTCCATGAGCATTTCGTAGGTCTGGGCAAGACAGACGGGGAAGGACGAGGATGAGAAAATACTGTAACAATAAATATGTCAAGAAGGGTCATAGAAGTGTTAAATATCCTGTTGCCTAGAACAACATTTTGAGAATGTTTTGGTGCATTGAAGGTGACAGCCATAACAGAGAGTACAGGTTATGAGGATTATGGAATGCCAGCAGAGGGGAAGAACAAATGGGAATTCGGCTTCAAGACAGCAAAATAGATTATAGGATCACAGGAGCGTGGACACCATCAAACAAAATGGGAGAATAAAGTCTGGCTTCTGTGAACGGTATGAGCAATTAGCTAGTTATAATATGTTCACCTACTGGGACATTCTTCCTGTATGATGATGAAAAGGACTTAAGAACAGTCAGGAGCTGGAATTGTTGATCCCGCTACAGCTATTACGACCCACAGCTCAGAATCTGACAAAATCCAGACAACCACACAAGTCCGCCACATCAAAGGTCAGTGATAAACTGGCGAAAACAAAACCGACACCGTCACGCTAACAGGAATACGCGAACACTTTCACGACCCACGAATCCATGCAGTGGTCTTTCAACCGTGGTATTTCATTGGCGGTACACACCACCGCGCTCAAAATACACACACATATACAAAACACAACCACATTGGACAATTCGAAATACACACACCTGATACACATACACACACAACTCCCACACACCCAATCCAATAGAAAACACAGACCCACATCACCCACAAACCCTTACGACCAGAATTGCGATAGAAGGCCAGAGAGAGACACCACCAGAAACAACACTAGCATCCACAGACACACAACATCATCACTCACACAACATCAACGCACCTCAGACAACACACACAAACACATCCCCTCACATATCACAACTGACACCACCCACACCACATCATGGCACCTCAACGACACCCCAAGTTCTCTGAGGAGGAGGTCAAGGTCATGGTGGAGGAAATCGTCCGGGTAGAGCCACAGCTATTCGGATCACAGGTGCAGCACACCTCCATTGCTAGGAAGATGGAGCTATGGCGCAGAATTGTCGACAGGGTCAACGCAGTGGGTCAGCACCCCAGAACACGGAATGACATCAGGAAGAGGTGGAACGACCTACGGAGGAAGGTGCTTTCCGTGGTCTCCAGACACCAGATTGCAGTACAGAGGACTGGCGTGGACCCCCATTTCCTCCTCCACAACTAACAACATGGGAGGAGCAAGTCTTGGCAATACTGCATCCTGAGGGCCTCGCAGGAGTAGCAGGAGGAATGGACTCTGGTAAGGCAACTCTTAACTATTATATCCCCTACCCTACCGACATGCCTTCACATACCCCCACCCTCACCCTCATAACCATCCCTCCAACACCTCACATATGTCCCCCTATCACAACCCACACATCCCAACACCAAGCGCTGCGTGCAACACCAAATCATGGACACCCATCACCAAAGCATGTCCACTACAGATACCCACACAGACCCCAAACCAAATATCACACAAGGACCTAGACAAGAATGCAAGCACTGGAGTACAGGGTCACTCACTCATTGCACACGATGGCACACACAGATACAATAATCATGCCTTTACACCCCTGCAGGACCCCTACCCAATGTCCCCGGACAGGAGGTTCCAGACATGTCCAGTCCCCCCACAGAAGAGGGCCACAGTGATGATAGCATCTCAGCACAACTGGATCAAGATGACCAGCCCGGCCCATCTGGGACCTCGGGAAAGTTAATTCCCCTGACACTGTCACAAACCACCACAGAGCCTCCCCCCTCAGGAAACACCAGCACAGCACAGCACCCATCCAGCAGGCCCATACCTCTGTCCCCAGGACACGTCAAGCACCAGTGTGTCCACCACTACAGGGAACCCAGGCAAACCCACCACCCCAAGAAAATCAGGGATCTGGGGGCAGTGGCAGTGGGCACACGGTTCAGGGGACAGAGGAACAGGAAAACAGGAGAACTGGGGGGACTGCTGTGCGACAGGGGGAGGACAGACACATGGAACCCACTCTCCAACATCATGGGAGCGTACCATCATTCCCAGGAGACGAGGGCAACGGTACTGGCCAACTTTTAGGAGACCCAACGGCTGCAGGAGGAACACTATCTGGGGATCAGGGAGGAACTCAAGTCCATCAACACCACCCTGGTCACCATTGTAGGGGTGCTACAGGACCTTGTCAACACCAGGAGGGACACTGTGGCACAACAAGGGGCCCCTGACACAAGCTTGGATGCTGAACAGCCTACCACCTCCGCCGGCGCTAGTGGACAGGATGCACCGCCATAGGACCACGACACCACCACCCTACCCCCTGCAGATGGAGAGCCACCACGCAAACGGTCCATGCGATCCAGGAACAAGACAGAGAACATTGCCAAGACCCCTGCCAGGAAATGAGAACCCCCTGAATGTCATCCTTCTGTCCACTTTGTCACCCTGTCCATCCTTCAACTGCCCTTGCTCCACTTCCTATGCCCCTTTGGACAATGCACCTGTGAAACAAATAGACTGGACTCTGCCATGGATATTCCTCCACCATCACCCCTGACCAATTTACAACCCCCTCCACTTATTTGCACAAAAATAAACACACATCAATCACAAAACAATCTGGAGTCAGTCTGTGCTTTCACAAATGTGTAATTGCAATATATATGGAATATAGCAATGTCAATTTAAATGTCAACATACCAATGCAACACAGCTCTAGTCCATGAGGAAATATAGCAGAGGTCACAAAGTGGGACCCACATCTGTTAAATGGAAAGGCAAAGTGAAAAGTCAGGGTCCATACACTGGTTGAAAATGACAGACTTATGATAGGTCAAACAATAGTATGAGATTGGGAGGCAGTGACATCTTCTTACCTGTGTCTCACTGGAAGTTTTGCTGGATAACGTTGTTTCTGTTGTCGATATCCTCTTCTTCTGCCTCCTCTTCTTCACTGTCCACAGGCTCCACAGCTGCCACAAGACATCCAGCTGGACCATCCTCCTGCAGAAAAGGCACTTGTCGTCGCAAAGCCAGGTTGTGCAGCATACAGCAGGCCACGATTATCTGGCACACCTTTGATGAGTAGTAGAGAGAACCACATGTCATATGGAGGCACCGGAACCTGGCCTTCAGGAGGCCAAAGGTTCTTTCTATAATCCTCCTAGTTTACCCATGTGCCTCATTGTAGCGTCCCTCTGCCCTTGTCCTGGGATTTCTCAATGGGGTCAATAGCCATGACAGGTTGGGGTAACCAGAGTCACCTGAAAATATTGAGGGACAACTGTTAGACACACACTAACCCATAGGGACAACCCCAGACCCAGACTATTCACAGGGTATAGGGTCCTTGTCCTCACCTATTAGCCACACACAGTGCCTCTGGAGTTGCCCCATCACATAAGGGATGTTGCTATTCCTCAAAATGTAAGCGTCATGCACTGAGCCAGGAAACTTGGCATTCACATGGGAGATGTACTGGTCGGCCAAACACACCATCTGCACATTCATCGAATGGTAGCTCTTCCGGTTTCTGTACACCTGTTCACTCCTGCAGGGGGTACCAAGGCCACATGTGTCCCAACAATGGCACCAATGATGTTGGGGATATGGCCCAGGGCATAGAAGTTACCTTTCACTGTAGGCAAATCCTCTACCTGAGGGAAAACGATGTAGCTGCGCATGTGTTTCAGCAGGGCAGACAACACTCTGGACAACACGTTAGAGAACACTGGCTGGGACATCCCTGATGCAATGGCCACTGTGGTTTGAAAAGACCCACTTGCCAAGAAATGGAGTACTGACAGGACCTGCACTAGAGGGGGGATCCCTGTGGGATGGCGGATAGCTGACATCAGGTCTGGCTCCAACTGGGCACACAGTTCATGGATTGTTGCACGATCAAGTCTGTAGGTGACTATTACGTGTCTCTCTTCCATGGTCCACCAGGAGCCTGTACACCGGAGGATGCCGCCATCTCCTCACCTGCCCCAGCGGACGTGCCCTATGGACGAGAACAGCGAGCAGAGTCAGCCAACACTGAGGTATTACAAAATCTCATTACCACACATTTATTAATCCGCAATGTGCCTGTTACTGTCTGTATGCAAGGCCTAGATAGGTGTGACGCAGTTATTATTAATGCCATGTGGCACCCTGAAATGGCCGCTGCCTGACCTGTAGGGTGTGACAAGGGGATATGAGGGAACTGCACTGGTGTTCAACACCGTTGCGGTAGGCGGTCGAAGACCGCAGCGCAATTCTGCATTGGTTAACATTGGACCCTATGGGTCCCAGGAGCCAGTGACGATGTACGCCGGCTGTGACGGTACGCACTGCCGTGGACGTGACCGCAATTTTCTGTCTGTTCACTCACTTGATACCTGACCTTCGACAGGAGAGGACCTACACTGCAAGTGCTGCTGTGACCTGGATCTGGAAGCGACAATGGCTCATGCGTTTGGGGATAGGGCCCCTGCCTTCACTTCGGAGGAGTTGGAGAAGTTAGTGGGTGGGGTCCTCCTCCAGTACACGCTACTCTTCGGTCCTCCAGACAAACAGGTGAGTACACTGGGAGCATGCTCCATGGGCAATGCCTGTTTGGAGTGGTGTGGCTGGAAGATACATGGGGGGGGACTGAGGCCTGCATGAGCGGACGGTGAGTGTCTGTGCGTCAGGGCAAGGGTGGGAACGTGGGCCATTGACTACGATGGTCCGGACGGGTAAAGATTATCCTTTTCCCCTGTACTATTCGTCTAGGTCAGCGCCCGCCAGAAGAAGGATATTTGGCGTGCCATCGCCAAGGACGTCCGGACCCTGGGGGTCCAACACAGACGAAGCACCCACTGCCGGAAAAGATCGGCGGACATTCGCTGCTGGAGCAAGAAGACGGCGGAGGCCCAGCTGGGGACGGCCTTCCAATGTGGGAGGGGTGCCCGTCGCACCATGACCACTCGGAAGTTCCGGATCCTGGCGGTGGCGTATCCGGAGTTGGATGGGTGTTTGAGGGCATCACAGCTGCTACAAGGGGGTGAGTACAGTCACAATCATCTGACTCTGCGCGCATTCCGAGGTGTCTGGGTAGGGGAGGTGGGCAGTGGGTTCCCATAGGCCAGGGCGAGCTTGGTAGGCAAGGTCCCTTGTGAGGCAGGCTCAGTGGCACCCCAACCCCACTAGTGGTTAGTGCCATCTACACCTAGTCAGGCTCCTGTGACTTCCATGTGTGCAGAAATCGGGCATAGGTCTTGTACCCCATGGCCCTGTGAATAATCTAGGAACTATAAATGCATGGCGTAGTACAGAGGTCTGCTGTGTCTGTAGTGGCCGCAAACGGTAGTGGTGTTGCATGCACTGAACATGTCTTTCTTCTGTCTTTCCTCCCCCCTTTTTGTGGTCTCCCTGTTCTTGTGTGCAATAGTATCATCAGGCGGAAGAGCAGTGGCACTGGAGCAGGAGGGAGCTGCATCTCACTTGGCCCTGGACGGTAAAACAACGGAGTTCGAAGCCACCAGTGGGACGGAGGGCGAGGGGAGCTTCATGGCGGGGACAGGAGCAGAGACCAGCGACAGTGACTCCTCCTCTGATGGGAGCTCCCTTGCGGTGGCGGGCCCCTCTATGCCCCCGCATCAACAGGTACAGCCGCCACCCCCACTACCAGCACTGCCCTCCCAGCAGCCCCTCAGCGTGTGTCCCGTGCCTGCTCACCCAGGAGGGTGGGCATCTCCTTCGCCCCAGGCACCTCAGGCCCTGCCCCAGTCAGCCCTGCTGCCCTTGGTGAGGAGGCTATTGACCTCCTGAGATCCCTCACTGTTGGGCAGTCTACCATTCTGAAAGCCATCCAGGGTGTTGGGAGGCATTTGCAACAAACAAATGCATACCTGGAGGGTATTCATTCTGGCCAGGCAACCCAACAGAGAGCATTTCAGGCTCTGGCCTCAGCACTGATGGCAGCCATTGTCCCTGTGTCCAGCCTCCCCCCTCCAACTTCCTCCACCCAGACCCAATCCCATGTACCTCAGCCTATCCTATGCACACCATCAGACCAGCATGCACACACATCAACACACAAGGGTGGCTCAGGCAAACATAAGCACCACACATCCAACAAGCACTCACACAAGCATCATACCCATGCAGACATACCTACATCCACTGCCTCCACTGTGTCCCCCTCCTCCATGTCTCCCTCGTCCCTCCCAGTCTCGTTTCCACTCACACTTGCATGCACTACATCTTCAGCCACTACCTCCATCACCAGCACGCCCATCACCACACACCGCTCACGTGCACTTACCACCCCCACTACCATTCACACATCCCCAGTGTCCTCTCCCAGTGTGTCAGTGAGCCCTCCTCCCAAAGTACACAAAAGCAGGCACACACCCACCCAACAGCCATCCACCTCACAACAGCCTCCAGCCCATGCACCTTCACCCTAATTCAGCAGACGTACACCTCCTACAACCACTACCTCTACCTCCACTCCCAAAGACCCTCCATCTACCCGTCCCAGTGTGTCTAAAAAACTTTCCCTAGCTAATATTGACCTCTTCCCTACACCTCCCCCCCCCCATTCGTCCCCTAGGGCCAGGCTTTCAAGGTCCCAACCCAGCACCTCTTCGCCACATCCCCAGGCACAGTGGTGCCAGCAACTGCGGGCTATTGGAGGCCAACCATCAGGGCTGCCAGTGTGCCACGGAGCAAGGGCAAGGGCATTCTGCAACCTGCAAAACTGATAAAGTTGCCCACATCCCAGAGGGAGAAGCAGAAAACACCTGCCAAGGGCTCAGGGAAAACAAAAGGCGATAGGGGCAAGACAGCTGCGCCACCATCCAGGGTGGGAAAGGGCCAGAAACTGAAGGGCAGGTCAGGAGAGGGCATGGTGGCACCGACTGAGGGACCAGTGTCACATCTTCTGTCCACGTCGACGCCAACCTGTATGGCGGAGAAGTCCGCCACCTGCACCGCCACAGAGCCCCCCGCCAGCACCGCTGTCATTGAGCCCACCACCTGCACCGCCGCCACAGAGCCCGCAGCCAGCTCCACTGCCACAGAGCCCGCCGCCAGTACCACTGTCATTGAGCCCTCCACCAGCACCGCCGCCACGGAGCCCGCCGCCAGCACCGCAGCCTCAGAGCCTGCAGCCTGCACCGCTGCCACAGAGCCCGCCACCAGCACCGCTGCCACAGAGCTCGCCACCAGCACCGCCTCCACAGAGCCCGCCGCCAGCACCTCTGCCACAGAGCCCGCAGCCAGCACCGCTGCCACAGAGCCCGCAGCCAGCACCATCGCCACAGAGCCTGCCACCAGCACCGCCGTGACTGACACCGCCGCAAGCACCACCAGCGGCCCCACGACATCCTGAGCCAGTGGCACCACCGCAGACATGGCTGCCATCCCCAGTGGTCATTCGTCCGATGAAGCACTGTGGGCACAAAGCCCCCTCCAGAACCAATGGAGAGATACATCCACTACCTCAGTCCTTGGCAGGATGAAACACTCTGGGCACAAAGCCCCCTCCAGAACCAGTGGAGAGATACTTCCACTACCTCAGTCCTTGGCAGGATGAAGCACTCTGGGCACCAAGCCCCATCCAGAACCAGTGGAGAAAGGCACCCACTACCTCAGTCCTTGGCAGGATGAAGCACTCTGGGCACAAAGCCCCCTCCAGAACCAGTGGAGAGATACATCTACTACCTCAGTCCTTGGCAGGATGAAGCACTCTGGGCACAAAGCCCCCTCCAGAACCAGTGGAGAAAGGCATCCACTTGTGATACTATGGCTTGGCACTCCCCAGGATAAAGCAGTGGGCAACCCACCCACTGAAAAGACTTGTGAGACTGTGGCTTTGCACTCCCCAGGATAAAGCAGTGGGCAAACCACGCACTGGAGAGACTTGAGAGACTGTGGCTTTGCACTCCCCAGGATAAAGCAGTGGGCAAATCAACCACTGGAGAGACTTGAGAGACTGTGGCTTTGCACTCCCCAGGATACATCAATGGGCATGGAGCCCGGTTGTGGAGCAGTGGCGTTGTGCGTTCATCAGGCTGAGGTGCCCCCCTCCCCCTCCCCCTGAGGGTCCTGTTTATTTTCCTTCTGATGCCCCTCCAGTGTTCTCTCCGTTTGGAGTCAGGTATTGAGTGTGGGCCTCGCCTATGCATTTTTGGCCCAGTGGTCCACGGACATTGATTGGTGCACTATCCGGACTTGTGTAGTTGGTGTACATAATTGTATATATTGTATTTAGAGTTTTGACTACTGGATTTTTATTGATTACAATCGTTCAAATCAATTCCTTTTGTCCTTGCGTTATTTAAGGGGGTTGTGGAGGTGTATTTGTAATGTTGCAGCATGTATTTGTGTGTATTGTGTTGTGGGTGAGGGTGGGGGTGTTGCGTGTGTGTGTCACTCTCTTTTCCCTCCCCCTCTCCCCTGTGTTGTAGGTGCAGTACTCACCGTGGTCGTCGCCGCTGTCTGATAGAGGATCAGGAAGACGTTCGCCGGCAGGATCTGCAGTTCTGGCTCCATGGCGTCCTGGCTCCTCGTGGGGTGTGCAGAGGTGAGTGATTTCCCCTTCTGTTTCTGATTGCGATGGTTCCACCCCGGAAAAGGTGGCGGATTGGCATCTTGTGATAGGGTGGGCGGTACATTGCCTTCCGCCTGTCTGTTGGCGGTTGCCAACGCACTGTTTATTTGTACCGCCATGGCTGTCGGAGTGTTAAAGTGGCTGTCTATGTTGACGGTTTCCGCCGTGGTCGTAATCCCATTTTTTTGGCGGTATTACTGCTGCTTTAACACTGACCGCCAGGGTTGTAATGAGGGCCATAATGTTTTAACATGTACCACACAGGGTGCATGTAGATCTTTGAAGGCAGTTCATAGCTCCCTGTGCTAGATTCCGATTGTAATCTATGACCTGCACATAACAAAGAGATCTCAGTGACAAAAGCAGTAACCCACTGAACTATGCACATAAAATACAGTTCTGTGACCGGTGTGCTACACATTCTTTGCAGCAGAAATATTGACTCTCCCCGCTACCTTAGAGGAGTCAACATTGCTACTAGACAAATCTCCTATCCATCTCCAGCAGGAAGATACATCACCAGATAGATCTTGACACTTTTAATGTTGCCTGAAAACTATTGGATGTACAAGGAACTCTGCAGCCAGCGCTTTTAAAATCATAAAATATTTCAAAGAACAGTACTTGCCAAAGCTCAGTGCTTGGTGAGATGGCACCAGTCAGATTGCCCTAAAGCCAGCCCTGGGCAAGACAGCCGGGGCCTCATGATGTACTTCGCTGGAAGTCACCACTATGTTGCAGGGCTAAGGAAATGCAGACCGTGAAGAAGCAAGGAAGAATGGTGGGTGCACTAGTTCCTCCTTGGTCTTGGTCCCATAAATAGCCTTGCATGCAGCTCTTTGATGGCAGTTCCCAGCTCACCATGTTAGAATAAGATTGTACCTTCTGAATGCACAGTAACAAAATGATCTCTGTGGCAAAAGTATTAACCCACTGAGCTTTGCAAATAAAATGCAGTTCCATGATCTACATGTTCTTTGCAGCAGCCATGTTGAAACACTGCATTACTTTATGATGAGCACAACTGCCACTAGACAAAACACTGATGTCTCTCCAGCAGGAAGATTAATTAACAGGGACATCTTGGCACTTTTAGTATTGCCAGCAGTAAGGGTGCCTACCAGCACGTGTGATTAACAGCATCAATTTAAGACTGAAATTGGTTGCACATGCACCCAATCAACACTTACCACTGGTAGGTGCCTGCTCTGTCCATGGATGTAGATGTCAAATGGGTGCAACTAAGAATACACCCAGGGCCGGCTTTAGGGTGGTGCGAGCGGCATGGCCGCAGCGGATGCTGTCCTGGAATGGGGGGTGCTGACCTCAGGCGGGCGCTGAGTTTAGCAATGACTTACAAAATTTGGATTTAAAAGCACTTGCTGAAAGGTTCCTTGTGCTTCCAGCCTTAAGGAAGCAATTAAATCGTCAAGATACGTCTTTTAAGTAATACTACTGCTAGGAAGAGAGATGGGAGTTTTGTCTAGCGGCAGCTTTGACTCGCCATAAAGTAGCGAGGAGGGTTAATATTCCTGCTGCAAAGAACAGAATTATATTTTATGTGGATAGCTGAGCGGATTAGTGAAGCGAGCAATTACCTGTGCTTTAAAGCACATTAATGTATTTGACAGGGCAACTATGGAGAGATGAGGGGCACATTTGCCGGGTGGTGGTGAGTGAATCTGACGAGGTGGTAATGGGATGGCGGGGTGCCAAAAAAGTCTGTCACACAGGGCACCACTAGTGCTAAGGCCGGCCCTGAATGCACCAGAGTTGATTGGGCAAACATATTTAGGTCACACAGGTTACATACATGTGCCATAGACAAGAAGTTTAAGATATGGTGTAAATGTGTTTTGTTTGTGTCCTGGTTCAGGGAACAAATTGATCAAGGGAAGAAAAAAACAAATATGGATCAGAAAGCAATTCATTGTCATATGGGCCATGGACTCAGAGCAAAGACAATGTACTTTTTAGGATGCAGACATAATTTGATGAAGAAGGTATGATGTCAAATGGGGTCATCTTTCGCCTGTTCCTCAGGGCTGAACCACAGAAAAAAATGATTGAAGTTTTAATTTTACTTACTAATTTAAGAGAGAATTATTAGTTATGAATAATGGGCTTGCAGGTATTACAGCCGGATAACAGAAACTTGCTAGAGAATCAACATTGGCGGCTAGAAATGGAAGTGGTTTAGGTAATACTGCTATGATTATGTCAGTTGGCATGTCACAACTAACAAAACATGTGGAAGAAGTGAATAAGATGGTGGCAGAGGTCAATCAATGATTCCACCAGGACTAAATGAGGTGATGAACAAAGGACTTGGTAAAGCAAAGGCCCCGCCAATTTTCAGTGAGGCTCCAGTCCTGTCAAACCTTAAACAAGGTTCATAGTATTCAACACTCCCAGAATTATTTCATGCAGGTAACATGAAGGGCACATTTTTTATTTGGGGACCAGAACCTATTTAATGCAATTAATCCAAGCAGCCTTAAAGGTTATGATTGAAAAAATGGGATGGTGAGGAAGAAATTGCACCTTGTTTGCTCCTTCTGAAAGTCCAGATAATTCTCAGATTAAGAAAACATGGGTTAGCATTTTAATTATTGTACAGCTTGTTTGGAAGGAATTTCATGAATTAGCCATGGTTCAAATTTAGCCACATCTGCGCCAGCACTGGCATTTTACTCAGAATCCTGCTCCAACACAGGCATCATTGGACCATAGAGCTAGTGTGTCTGTGTTGACAAATGAACATAAGTAAATTGCCATGGCAAAAGTGCTCAAGTGTGTGTGACTTGTAATAGCACAAACATATTAGATAAAAGAAACAAGGATGTATCAATGCATTCCTCAACACTTTGCCATACTCACACATTCCCTGGGCAGTTGTCAGTCTTTTAGCGCTGATAATGAGTTATATGTCTTCAACATCTGGAGCAGAGTCAAAAGTAATGGGTGTTACAATGGCATTGCCACTGCAACAACAATTACATGCCCCTGAGATGCAGAATACTGTGTCATGCAGCCCCATATGGTAATGGAGGCGTAAAGCAACAAAACAGCAGCATGACAGTTCCATGTACATATGGTGCAGTTAAATGTACCACAGGAGTGCCAGGGAAAGTGATGCTATGTTGGAGACAAGGTCTCCATGATCTAGCCCTATGTCTCACACAGATTATATATGTTTGACAGTTGTTCAGATCTACCACTAGGTTGACTTGCTCACTCAGCTTAACAAGTTTATATTAAAACTGGTGGTGACATCATGGGGGTCATTCTGACCTCGGCGGTAAAAGGCCCTTACCGCCGGTCAGAAGTCCGCCATTCTACCGCTGCGGCCGCGGTAATCCGCCACGGTCATTCTGACCACCAACTGTGAAACCGCCAAAAATCCGACATCCAAGGAAGGCCGCCACATCAGCGGGCCGCGGAAAACTGGAGATGACCAAACCTCCACCGTCACGCCAACACAAACACGCCCATGCCATTCTGACCCACGAATCCACGCGGCGGTCTTTCAACCGCGGTATTCCATTGGCGGTACACACCGCCGCGGTCAAAATACACACACAGCTCCAAAACACTGCCACATTGGACATTTTGAAATACGCACACCTGAGACACATACAAACAACACACCCACACATCCAATCAACTATAAAACACACACCCACATCACCCACAAACCCCCACTAGTTGGAAATCAGAGCGAAGGCGAGAGCGAGAGAGATAGAGATAGAGAGAGCGAGCACAGCAATAGAAAACCCCAACACACACAGGAACCCAACTTCATCACCCACACCACATCTACGCACACATCACCACATATCACCACGCACATCACCACAAACACCACCCCACACCTCATCCACACCACACCATGGCACCCCAAAGACACCCAAGGTTTTCGGACCAAGAACTCCGGGTCATGGTGGAGGAAATCATGAGGGTTGAGCCCCAGCTCTTCGGCACACAGGTGCAGCACACCACCATAGCAAGGAAGGCTGAGCTATGGCAAAGGATCGTAGACAGGGTCAACGCTGTGGGACAGCATCCCAGAAATCGGGAAGATATCAGAAAGCGATGGAACGACCTACGGGGGAAGGTGCGCTCGATGATCTCCAGACACAACATCGCTGTGCAGAAGACTGGCGGCGGACCCCCACCCACTCCACCCCAATTCACAGCATGGGAGCAAGAGGTGGTAAACATCCTGCATCCTGATGGCCTCGCTGGAGTACACGGAGGAATGGACTCTGGTAAGTCGAATCTCAACTACTTCACCCCCCCCAACCACCAGCATGCCACCACCCTCCCCCTCACCCCCAATCTCAACCCCCCAGCACACAACCTCCCTGCCAATGTCTCACCAGCACAACCCACCCTGAACAACACCAACCCCTGAATGCCAACACAAACCATAGACAGCCACCACCAAAGCATGACCATTGCACATACCCATACACCCCCCCCCAAACCCTCACAACACCTCCCACAAGGGAATGCCAGCACTGGGGGACAAGGGCACTCAAAATGCACGCCATGGCACACACAGAAACAATAACCATACTCCTTTACCCCTGCAGGGCCCGAACGCCAACACACCGCCACGGAGGGTCCAGATTTGTCCATCCCACCCCCAGAACAGGCCCCCAGCGAGGACAGCAGCTCTGTCGACCTAGAACCTGACGACCAGCCCGGACCATCGGGGACCTCTGGACAGTCGGTTCCCCACACACAGACACAGGCCACAGCAGACCCAAACCCCTCTGGGAACACCAGCACAGCTCCCACCCAGCGGGCCCATGCCTCTGTCTCGCGGACGCATCAATCAGCGGTGTGTCCGCCACTACAGGGCACCCAGGCTGACCCAACACCCCAACAACAACAGGGACCTGGGGGCAGTGGTAGTGGGCACACCGTCCAGGGGACAGAGGCCCGGGGAAACAGGGCAACTGGGAGGGCTGCTGTGCGACAGGGGGGGGGGGGACAGGCCCAGGGAACCGACTCTCCAAGAGGCCCTCACCACCATCATGGGAGGATACCATCACTCCCAGGAGACGATGGCGACGGTACTGGCCAGGTTCACCGAGATCCAGGCACAGCAGGAGGAGCGGTACATGGTGTTCAGCAATGAACTCTGGAACATCGCTACCACTATGGGGACCATAGTCCAGGCCCTCAACCGGATAGAAACCACATTGCGGGACCATGTGGCACCGCAAAGGGCCCCTGTCACTAGCCAGGAACCGCCTACCACCTCCGCCGGCGCTAGTGGTCAGGAGGCCCCCACAGAACGACGGGCCACCAGAACCCCACCTCCTGCTGAAGGACAACCACCCCGCAAGAGGAACCTGAGATCTCAAAGGAAGACAGAGTAGGATGCCAAGACCCCCGCCAGCCTAATATCCCCCCGGATGTCATTCCACTGTCCCACAGTGTCACCCTGTCCAACCTTGAACTGCCCCTGCTCCATCCTTCCACAGGCATATGAACAATGCACCTGTGCGACCGAGAACTGGACTCTGCCATGGACATAACTCCACCCTCACCCATCACCGTTTAATATCATGTACCAATATATAGCACTAAAAATAAATCACTCATTGCACAGAAATCATTCTGGAGTCAGCCTGTATTATTTACAAATGTATAACACATTACTTATCAATAATGTTCTGTAATTTATGTGTGGACAACATACCGATGTCAATAAGCATTAGTCCATGGGCTAACCAAGCAGAAGTCACACAGTGGGTCATACAGCACTGAAAAGGGAAGGGAAAAGCAAACTTCAGTTTAAAAGAACTGGGGGGAAATACACAAAGTAAAGATGCAGGGGGCATTCAGTAAATGTTAAATGGCGTGGGTGATTCCTACCTGTGTGCTACTGAAAATACTGTTGGATAACTCTGTCCCTGTTGTCTGGGTCGTCCTCTTCGTCTTCCTCCTCTTCACTCTCCGCAGGCTCCACAGCTGCTTCAACACCACCATCTGGACCATCCTCCTGCAGGAAGGGCACCTGACGTCGCAATGCCAGATTGTGAAGCATACAGCAGGCCATGATGATCTGGCACACCTTCTTTGGTGAGTACATCAGGGATCCCCCTGTCATATGCAGGCACCTAAACCTGGCGTTCAGGAGGCCAAAGGTTCTTTCAATGATCCTCCTAGTTCGCCCATGGGCCTCATTGTACCGTTCCTCTGCCCTGGTCCGGGGATTCCTCACTGGGGTCAATAGCCAAGGCAGGTTGGGGTAACCAGAGTCACCAATTAGCCACACACGTTGTCTCTGTAGCTGTTCCATCACATAAGGGATGCTGCTATTTCGCATCACATACGCGTCATGCACTGACCCAGGGAACATGGCATTCACATGGGAGATGTACTGGTCAGCCAAACAGACCACCTGGACGTTCATCGAATGGTAACTTTTCCTGTTTCTGTACACCTGCTCATCGTCTTTTGGGGGTACTAAAGCCACATGGGTCCCATCAATGGCACCAATTATGTTGGGGATATGTCCAAGGGCATAGAAATCACCCTTCACAGTGGCCAAATCAACCTCCTCAGGGAATACAATGTAGCGCTGCATGTGTTTCGTCAGGGCAGACAACACTTTAGACAAGATTTTTGAAAACATAGGCTGAGACATTCCAGATGACATGGCCACTGTTGTCTGGAATGAGCCACTTGCCAAAAAATGGAGGACTGACAGAACCTGCACTAGAGGGGGAATTCCTGTGGGTTGGCGGATGGGGGACATCAGGGCTGGCTCCAGCTGGGCACACAGTTCATGTATAGTGGCTCGGTCAAGTCGGTATCGTAGTATGATGTGGCGTTCTTCCATTGTCGACAGGTCCACCAGCGGTCGGTACACGCGAGGATTCATCCTTCTCCTCGCAAGTCCCAGCGGACGGTGCCTAGGAAGGACAACATGGCGCACAGAGTCAAGCATATCACAGGTACGTTCACCACTGCATGCATAGCACACGATTATCTATGTATTGAAAGGCGTGTATGTGTGGCAATGCAATGCCTAGGCCTGTGTGACGCAGTACAAATAATGCCATGTGGGCCCTTGAAATGGCGGCTGCCTGACCTGTGAAGTGGGACAATGGTATGTGAGGTCAATGCGCTGGCGTGGCACACCGTGGCGGTAGGCGGTCGAAGACCGCTATACGAAGCCGCATTGGCTAACATTGAGGCCTATGGGTTTCAGGAGCCAATGACGAGGTGCGCCGGCGGTCGCGGTACGCACCGCCGCGGGCGTGACCGCCATTTTCTATCTGCTTAATCACTCGAGACCTGATCATCCACAGGAGAGGACCTATACTGCAAGTGCTGCTGTGACCTCGGTCTGGAAGTGACAATGGCTGCTGCGACTGGGGAAAGGGCCCCTGCCTTCACGTCTGAGGAGTTGGAGAAACTTGTGGATGGGGTCCTCCCCCAGTATGCGTTACTCTACTGTCCTCCAGACCAACAGGTAAGTACACTGGGTGCACATTGAATGGGCTATGCCTGTGTGGAGTGGGGTGGATGCTAAGTTGGTGGGGTGGGGGGCGAATGAGGAGTGCAACGCACGACAGATGAGAGCATGTGCCATATGGCAAGGTTGGGGAGGGGGGGCCAATCGCATCTAACATGCAGAAAAATGATGATTTTTCCTTCCCACCCTGTACATGTCAAATAGGTCAGCGCCCATCAGAAAGTGGACATTTGGCGTGCCATCGCCAAGGAAGTCCGGGCCCTGGGGGTCCACGTCAGACGGGGCACCCACTGCCGCAAGAGGTGGGAGGACATCCGCCGCGGGACCAGGAAGACCGCCGAGTCACTGCTGGGGATGGCCTCCCAACCTAGGAGGGGTGCGAGTCGTACCCTGACCCCCCTGATGTCCCGGATCCTGGCGGTGGCCTACCCTGATTTGGATGGGCGCTTGAGGACATCACAGCAGACACAAGGGGGTGAGTATCAGCACATTCTGCTATCTCTCTGCGCAGTGGAGGCGTCTGGGTGGGGGAGGAGGGTTGGGGCTGACATTAGGCCAGGGCGCTTTCTGTAGTGTAGTCCTCTACTTTAGGCATGGCCCTGTGCTCCCGGCCCCTACCTCTGTAGGGTGACAAGTACAACTATTGATGGTCCAGCATCACACATGTGCGCCTTTGTCGTCTCTAGACCTGTTGTCCTAGTCAGAAGTACTGAGTAGTGTACCCCGAATGCGCAGCTTAGTGCATGAGGCTCCTGTGTCTGTCCTCTCCGCCAACGGTGTTGACATTGCATGCACTCAACCTGGTCTTCGTTTTTCTCCCCCCACCCTTCTTCTTCGTCTTCTTGTGCATCTGTGCATTAGCATCATCAGGCGGAGGAGAATTGGCATCGGAGCACGAGGGAGCTGCAAGTCACAAGGCCCCGGTGGGACCAGGAACAGACACCAAGGGCACCAGTGATCTGGAGGGCGAGGGGAGCACCACAACGGGGACCGGTGGTGACACCAGCGACAGCGACACGTCCTCGGATGGGAGCTCCCTAGCGGTGGCGGCAACATCCGGGCCCCCCGCCTCTACAGGTACAGCCGCCACCCAGCGCACCAAACCCGCCCTCCCAGCAGACCCTCAGCCTACGCTCCGAGCCCGCTCGCCCAGGAAGGCGGGCGTCTCCTTCGCCCCAGGCACCTCAGCCCCTGCCCCTGTTACCCCTGCTGCCCTCAGTGAGGAGGTCATTGACCTCCTGCGGACCATCATTGTTGGGCAGACTACCCTTTTGAATGCCATCCAGGGGGTAGAAAGGGAGGTGCATCGGAGCAATGCCTACCTAGAGGGCATTCATTCGGGTCAGGCTGCCCATCAACGATCGTTCAATGCTCTGGCCTCAGCACTGACGGCAGCCATTGTCCCTGTTTCCAGCCTCCCTCTTCTGACTGCCTCCAGCCTGTCTCTGTCTCCTGTTCCTCAGCCTATCCCATCCACACCATCAGACCAGCCTGCACACACCTCAACACCCAAGGGCAGCTCATCCAGACACAAGCACCACAGAACCCACAAGCATTCATGCAAGCAACACCCAGATGCAGACATTCCAACAGTCACTACCACCTCTGTGTCCCCCTCCTCCTCGTCTCCCTCCTCCCTCCCTGTGACGTCTACACTCACACCTGCATGCACACCACCATCAGCCAGTGCTTACATCACCAGCACACCCTCCAGTCCAGTCCGCACACGTGCAGTCACCACCCCCACTACCATTTACACGTCCCCTGTGTCCTCTCCCACTGTGTCTGTCACCCCCTCTTCCAAGACACACAAACGCAGGCAGACACCCACCCAACAGCCATCCACCTCACGACAGCCTCCAGCACAAGCACCTGCACCCAAAGACAGCACACCTGACTCTCCTACAACCACATCCTCTTCCTCCACTTCCATCACCACTTCTCCTACCTTTTGCCTTGGTCCTAAGAAAGTTTTCCTTGCTAATCTTGACCTCTTTCCCTCCACTGACCCACCCCCTCCATCTGCAAAGAGTCCTAAGAGCACCTCAGCCACCACCAGCCCAGCTTCGAGTGTCACTGTGGTGCATGGGTTCTGGAGCCCACCCTTTGCCAGCAGTGACACTTCAATCAGCAGCAAGGGGACAGCCAGCCCCCCACCAGGCAAGAAGACCAGGAAGCTAAAGGGCCGCCGTGAGAGGACTGACACGGCTGCCCCCAAGGAGCAAAGTTCGCCCACTTCACCAGCCACAACATCTAGGGGAGGCAAGGGCCCGAGAGCCCCATCTAAGGAGCGAAAGGGCAGCAGGGCGGAAAAGTCAGCCAGCAGGAGCGCGGAGCAGGAGGGGCCCACAAGCCCCATCCCGGGTGTTAGGAAGGACACCAAAGGGCCCAGGACTCCATCACCGAAGGGTCCATCAACAGCACGGTCGGAGGGCGACTGAGCAGGGAGTCCAGGCCAGGTCTGGCTCCCTAGACCTACTGGACGAGCACCGCTGAACAGGGCCCCGCCGTGCAGAAGAGCACCGCTGAACAGGACCCCGCCGTGGAGAAGAGCACCGCTGAACAGGGCCCCGCCGTGCAGAAGAGCACCGCTGAACAGGGCCCCGCCGTGCAGAAGAGCACCGCTGAACAGGGCCCCGCCGTGCAGAAGAGCACCGCTGAACAGGGCCCCGCCGTGCAGAAGAGCACCGCTGAACAGGGCCCCGCCGTGCAGAAGAGCACCGCTGAACAGGGCCCCGCCGTGGAGAGGAGCACCGCTGAACAGGGCCCCGCCGTGCAGAAGAGCACCGCTCCGCTGGGCCCCGCCGTCTCAAGCACCGCTCAGCTGGGCCCTTCATCTCAAGCACCCCTCCGCTGGGCCCCGCCGTCTCAAGCACCGCTCCGCTGGGCCCCGCCGTCTCAAGCACCGCTCCGCTGGGCCCTTCATCTCAAGCACCGCTCCGCTGGGCCCCGCCGTCTCAAGCACCGCTCCGCTGGGCCCCGCCGTCTCAAGCACCGCTCAGCTGGGCCCTTCATCTCAAGCACCCCTCCGCTGGGCCCCGCCGTCTCAAGCACCGCTCCGCTGGGCCCCGCCGTCTCAAGCACCGCTCCGCTGGGCCCTTCATCTCATGCACCGCTCCGCTGGGCCCCGCCGTCTCAAGCACCGCTCCGCTGGGCCCCGCCGTCTCAAGCACCGCTCCGCTGGGCCCCGCCGTCACAAGCACCGCTCCGCTGGGCCCTTCATCTCAAGCACCGCTCCGCTGGGCCCCGCCGTCTCAAGCACCGCTCCGCTGGGCCCCGCCGTCTCAAGCACCGCTCCGCTGGGCCCCGCCGTCTCAAGCACCGCTCCGCTGGGCCCCGCCGTCTCATGCACCGCTCCGCTGGGCCCCGCCGTCTCAAGCACCACTGGCACAATGACAGTGTCGGATCTGTCTCGAGCTACTGTTCACGGTTCACTGTGCCCACCATGCCTCCTCCTTGACCGGTGGAGACTGTTATCCACCTGATGGACTGTGGCTTTGCAATCCCCAGGATGGCCGAGTGGGCAAGCCACCCACTGTAGAGACTTGAAAGACTGTGGCTTTGCACTCCCCAGGATGGCCGAGTGGCCAAGCCACCCACTGTAGAGACTTGAGAGACTGTGGCTTTGCACTCCCCAGGATGGCCGAGTGGCCAAGCCACCCACTGTAGAGACTTGAGAGACTGTGGCTTTGCACTCCCCAGGATGGCCGAGTGGCCAAGCCACCCACTGTAGAGACTTGAGAGACTGTGGCTTTGCACTCCCCAGGATGGCCGTGTGGCCAAGCCACCCACTGTAGAGACTTGAGAGACTGTGGCTTTGCACTCCCCAGGATGGCCGTGTGGGCAAGCCACCCACTGTAGAGACTTGAGAGACTGTGGCTTTGCACTCCCCAGGATGGCCGAGTGGCCAAGCCACCCACTGTAGAGACTTGAGAGACTGTGGCTTTGCACTCCCCAGGATGGCCGAGTGGCCAAGCCACCCACTGTAGAGACTTGAGAGACTGTGGCTTTGCACTCCCCAGGATGGCCGAGTGGCCAAGCCACCCACTGTAGAGACTTGAGAGACTGTGGCTTTGCACTCCCCAGGATGGCCGAGTGGCCAAGCCACCCACTGTAGAGACTTGAGAGACTGTGGCTTTGCACTCCCCAGGATGGCCGTGTGGGCAAGCCACCCACTGTAGAGACTTGAGAGACTGTGGCTTTGCACTCCCCAGGATGGCACAGTGGGCATGGTGGCCCCTTCGTGGATCTGGCGTCGTGGACTCATGTGGCTGTGGTGCCCCCCCCCCCTTCCCTTCCCCCTGAGGTGCCTGTGGTTTTTTCGTCAGATGCCCCTGCAGCGTTCTCTCCAAAGGACTCAGGTCTCCTGTGTGGGCTTTGCCCTTGTGTTGATACACTTTGGCCCACGGACACTTGGAATCTCGTTAGATGTGCAGGACTTATTGCCTCGGTTTATCGTATGCACTGGATATTGAATTGGTATTTTTGATTTGTTATTGCTATTTGACCGTGACTTATCAGTGGTTTTTATTTCCCATAAATTTCGAGTCACAATTTAATTATGTCCTTGCTTTTTTTACGGGGGTTTGGGTGGTTTCACTGTGACTTGTTGCTCTGCATTGATGTGTACATGGTTTGGGGAGGTGGGTGTATCGCGTATGTGTGTGCACGTAACCTTTCGTCCTCCCCCCTCCCCTGTGTCGTAGGTGCAGTACTCACCGTTGTCGTCTGCGTCGGAGTTCGTACTCGTGGTAGATGAGCAGGTAGACGAGAGCAGGTAGGATGTTTAATTCGGGTTCCATGCTGTCCTCCTTCCTCGTGGAGTGCGTAGAGGTGCGCGTTTTCCCGTTCGTAGTCTGTTTCCGCCGTGTTTTTATCGGCGGTGCTCCCGCCCCGGAAAAGGTGGCGGATTGGCCGGTCATGATAGTGTGGGTGGTACATTGTCTGCCGCCTGTCTGTTGGCGGTGACCGCCGCGCTGTTTGTCGGTCCCGCCGTGGCGGTCGGAGTGTTAATGTGGCGGCCTGTGGTGGCGGTTCCCGCCAGGGTCAGAATTCCATTTTTTCGACCTCCGGCCTGTTGGCGGGTTGGCCGCCGCTTTATCACCGACCGCCAGGGTTAGAATCACCCCCCATGTCTGATGCAATGTTGAGGATTGAGAATGGGTTGATTGTTGCAAAATTGGCAATGCATGCTGCTATGGAATTGTGGGTGTTAGGAAATGGAAAGCATGCTCAAATATACATTGATGTCAATCATGATAGGTGTCAGAGCTGCCTTTTATCTGATTAGAATGCCCATTGCCATCAAATTAGTCTTTGAACTTTTGACAGCACTGTGTGCTATACATAGCTTTCAGTTACTGATGAAATGGTACAGATGAAGTAAAGGTATTGAGGTCTCTGGGGGGCTTATGTAGGAGACACTTGCACTCTTCAGATTTTAATTGAGGCCGCAGTTGTGCAAGGAGCCTTATTGTGTTGGCCAACAGTCTGTAGAATTCATAATAAGAATACATCTCAGCTCCAGATGGTTGTGGGAAATGTCTACGGATTGTAGCAAGCTAGATCTCTGTAGATTTACCAACATGGTCTACCCACCATGATATTTGTGAGTGATCTTGGCCACTTCACATGTGCACGTATTGTGAATGGTATGTGTGTGCCTGGTACTTAGGAGATGTCTGACATGCATGTGCACATGTTTTTCAATAGATAGGAATGCTGTAGCTGCATCCAGTGCAATGCCAATCTTACTGTGCCCCTAAGGGCACCCATACAGCCACCATGTGTTTGACGCATTACAAATTTTGCATAACATAGCACAGGGTAAGGGGATATAGTTACTAAATCTGTAGACAACTTCGATGTGCTGTTCAGGCTTTGCCCAAACTATATGGGCACTTTGCCTAAATTGTACATGTGGGCACATTGTGAACAATGGTGTACCTCACTGTAATGCATGCTCTGAGCAGGTGTTAACCCAGGACACATGAATAAAGCTTTACCAAACATTAGAACTGCCAGTGGGACGTTTTCTCTCCCCCTATCAGATGACCCCCACCTTGCATCCATGATACCTGGGCAAGGCTTGATGTAGCACCAGATCTATACCAAGTTCCTACCAGCCATCTATGGTATTATGTATACCAGGGGTGTCAAAGTGGTGGATTGCCTAGAAAGCACCACATATTGACAATGGCACAGAGATTCTGGACTTGTTGGGCCACTTGACCCTCACTAGTTTGATCACACAAATGTTGAGTAAGGATGCAATAGTCCACCTTCCTCTGGACCCTGACAGTCAACAATGGATAGCCGATATCACAGTGACATGTACATGATACCATAGATGGCTGGTAGGAACTTGGTACAGATCTGGAGTCAGTCAGTGTTGTGGAATGTTTGATGGGGGTGCTGTGTACATTGCACGTCTGTTCTCCCTCCACCCAATACTGTATTTAATGCTTTATTCTCCTTATATTTCAGCTGCCAATATGACCCCAGCAAAAAACACATTCTTTCAACAAGTGGGCTGATAGGTACAGGCCCATATTGGAGGTGAACGCCAAAGGATGTAGAGGAGATTTAGGAAGGAGAAAGCCACTGTGGCTTGGTGTACATTTACACATGGGGAACCTCTGCAACAGCCAACAACAAAGCAGGCCACACCGGGGAAGAATTCTGGGGTCCGGCTGGCATCAGTGGATCTACCCCCTCCACATCTGCTGCACCAATCTCTCACCAGGCACCCTTACAGCCACCTGCTCCAGCCACACCATCCAGCTTAGAATTAGACAAGAAACGGGACATGGCTGCCACGATGGCCAGATTAGAAAAGTTGGAGAAAGACAATTAAAGAAATTATAAGTTGCTCAAGTACTGCAAGAAAAAACTGTAAAACTGTGAACTTCCTGCTCCCTTTTGCTGATACTTTATATTTATAGTGGGTTTTAGATGGGTGGTGTTAGGTTATTAAATAGTGTAGTGCAGGAATAGGTTAGAGTAAGTATAGTTGGGGGGGTTTAGTACATTTTGTTTTGTGTTGGTGGGGTTTCTATGAAAAGACAATCTAAAAAAAAATTATTTTAAAAAATATATATTTGTTTAGGACATAGGTTAAGTTAGTACATGTGTAGCCTTAGTTTATGTTGTCCTACTTGTATCTTGTCTCTTAAGGGTGTTAAAGGGATAATGTTTAGAGTGTGGCATTACATGTGAAAGATACCTTTAGAATATGATAGATAGGTGTAACTTAAGAAAAGTTAGTGTAGGTTAGTTTAGTGTAGGGTAGTGTATAGGGTAAGTTTGGATACGTTGTTCTTAAATTGTTTTAATAAATCCTGTTAGTATTAGACAATTATCTCTCTGTGTTGATTGAGTGCCTGGGTGTTCTCATGTGTGCACTGGCCAAATAGGAGCAATACCTTAGGTATGCTTACTGCCTTGATTTCCATGGATGACCATGTGTATTCCCTATGACCAAGGAGCTGTCAGATTGTCTGCTAAATGATGTCAGGTAGTGAAAACATTTGTCATCCACAGTTCCAGCTATTCACATTGTGTATGTATATGGCATTTTGGACAGGTAAGTATGGAACTTTAAATGTCATTGCTGGGGTCTGGCAGTATTATTGTTGGAAAGTGTGGCACATATGACATTAGCCATACTTGGGTCTGTATCTTGTCACACTGACAGCTGCCCATCACTGATTTGATTTGCCTCTTCTGAATCACACATATAAGTTGTACTGGTGCTTTCATATGGGTAAATTACCATGCACTTGTTTCAGACCCATACATGCCATATTTCAACTTCCATGGATATCTGTTAAAAAGATGTATTAAGGACTCTCTAAGCTGGTTGTAGCCCACAACACCATCATTCAGCTTTTTCAAGTTAGGATCGTAGTGTGTGGGTTTGTGTCTGACAGTAATGCACACATGAAATTATGCTCTGTTCTCATTGACATAGCTTCACACAATGCATACATTTAGCTGAGTTGTTGGACCACAGTAAACATTGAAATGTTACATGTGAAGAAGGTGATTCATGTACAGGTGCAAGTGCTTTTTCCAAATCTATACAATGTCCAGTTCACAGACCCCATGAGAGATCCTGAGCCATTTATTGTACAGAGTCCAGGGAAGAGGGACATGTCATATGACATGGTCATGAAAAGTGTGATTTAGTGAGGAGGTGTCCAAATTGCCAATAGGTACGATTGGAGATAATGACAGTACATAACAGAGAAGTCAAGAATGGATGAGTGAAGAGGCCACATTGCCTGCTGTAACAACACTGGTTTCATCTTAAGCACAGAACTAAGGTGACATGGTCCATGTGGCCCAGACTGGTGCTACCAGTGTTTTTCTTTGTGAATGTTGTTCCTTCCACATCTTTATGTTCTGATGTGTGTGGTGCCTCCTGTGTCATGGGTGGTGCTATTGTTGAGGATAAGGGGACCACACACACATCAGGGGATAGAGATGTGGAGTCAAAGGTCACGGTAGCTGCCATTTGTGGGAACACATAAGGCAACACTGCCACAAGGAGGAACTGCTGATTTCTCAAGACTGCAGCAACATCACAGTGGTAGGCAGCCATGTTTTCTCTGAGGGATGCCTCTTCCCGCTGTATAGACTTCACGGCATTCTATATAGTCTCCAGCCTGTTGTCTATCATACTGCTGGCACTTTGGGAGGGCAATTGTTGAAGCCTCTGCCTCCTGACAGCAGCCATGTCTGCGAAGGACTGCTGGAGTCCACGTAGCGGGAAGTGGGTGCCTCTGATGTCAGCTGAGATGTCCTTAATTGGACTGAGGAACCTCTGCACTCCCTCTAGGCTGCCTGCCATGGTCTCCTACCCCACCCGCACCTGCTTGGCCAGCTCCCGCTGGACTCCTACCACTGTCCACTGGAAGGTGATGTCTGGGTCCTCAGAGTCCAGGGCTGTGTCAGTACTGGCTGGTGCTGTGTGTTGGTAGCTGGGTGGTTCATGTGGAGACCCTGCAACACTGTGTGCTATCCCTGCGACCAGAGGTAATATTTGGAGGGTTCCTAGAACATCCTGGAGAGTCTCGTCAATGATGGTCGGGAGCTGGTCATCCATGCCATCAGTAAAATCCAATGGCTGCACAGCTGTGCAAACCATCTTATACTACCTGAAGAAGGCGGAAGCTGAAACGTTGTAGTAGAAATATATTTTTGTTCTTTGGTGAGATCATCTGTTTGAGTCACTTCTTTCATATGCATATATATATATATACTTTTACATTTATATATTTACATTCTCCTGAGGTTTTAGGGTGGGTATAGGTTTTTGGATGGTAAGAGAATTTTTAGGGTTTAGGGTGGTTATGGGTTTTGGGTACTAAGGGATTTTTTAGGTTTTAGGGTGGGCATGTGTTTTTGGGTGGAAAGGAAACTTTTAGGTTTTAGGGTGGGTATGCTTTTTGGGTAGTAAGAGAACTTTTAGGTTCTAGGGTGGGTATGGCTCTTTGGGTGGTACGGAAATTTTTCGGTTTAGGGTGGTTATGGGTTTTTGAGTGGTAAGGGTATTTTGGGGTGGGAAGGATTTTTTTTAGGGATCTGAGGTTATTGCTTAAAAGGTGTGTGCATGTGTGTGTAAATATATATATATATATATATATATATATATATATATATATATATATATATATATGTATGTATTTATATTGTTGAAATATATATTTGTGTATATATTTGTATATACATACATACACATACAAGCCATTTTCATTTGTTTGCACAAGCACTTTATGACTCAAACTAAATAAACAAGAATTGGATTACAGATTTTGTGGTGCCGCCGTCTTTTTTCAGGCCCCGAAACGAAAGGGAAAAGGGTCTTAGGAGGCAGAAAATAAGAATTAAGAGTGCAGTGACCGGACTGCATCAACAGAGAGAGAATCGACGGACTCCGGTATTTGGAAAGAAGAAGGAAAGACAATCCGTCTCTGCTCCCTTCGATAAGACAATTGAACATCTATTAGGGAGAGGAAAGAAGGATACACTTGAGTATGGGACATTGACAAGTTTACTTACGGAGAAGTTTAATTACAGAGAAGCAAATAGGAAAGTTAATGAAATTGCAGAGTGGAGCTTTAAGGTACTGTGGATTGACTTCAGAAGAAGCAGCAAATAAAATAAAAATGCAAATTGGATGGATTGCCTGAAAGACGTTAGACACCTGGAGAATCTTGAATGATCAGATAAGGTCCACTCCATGGGAGCTGAAAGAATAAAGAGGGGCTTATCGATGGTTTCGCTGAGGTGAGAGAAAAAGGAAAAATGACTCCATTAAATCTATTCTCCCTGACTCCCTGCTGCTTCCTTGTAGGATAAAAATCTTGAGACATGGTTTTGAAATCCAACGAGGGAAATAGTATTGGCTGTACCAGTGTATCCCCCTCCCCCAATTCCCAAGGAGCATGTAAGCGAGCATACTCTGACTAGTAATATCACGCATAGCTGACAAGCTTGAAGTGGAAAGTTATGTGCAATAGATTATAGTTATTTTGGTGGGATTTCACCAGATCTGGCACAACCAATTGATACTGCATTACAGAAAATATTTATAAGTGGAGTGCTTGGTGGTTGAAGAACTTTTGGTTTTTACATTCTCACACAAAACCGCTAAACTACACACAATGGCTGAGAGAATGTTGAAACAGGAAGAAATTTGTAGAACACTTTTTGAGGATACTAACACTGTGGATCGGCTAGAACCTCCCACATTTAGAAATCCTGAACTCTCACACAGCATGTTACTAAAATAACTTGAACAAGCTAAAAGAATGTAAATAAACAAATGGTGGAAGAAAGCAACATTGAAGAAATATATAGAATGTGGAAGAATCCGGAAGGAATTGAGGATTTTTGTATTGCCAACAATCAATTACATGGATGCTGATTTACTTAAACAATGGCAGACAGAAACAGTGGAATGCTCTATGAAACTGATGCAGACATTGATCATGCAAGCATAGCGAAAATAAGAAAAGACATTACAAAGGATAAAATAAATTGAGGATAAATTAGGACCTGCCAGTACATCAGGGGATACTAAGAACATGCTGGGCGAAATGGAAAAATTATTAGAAAAACATGAAAATGAGATTCAAGTTAAAAAAGCGAAAAAATTCAATAGAGGTGAGGCAGATTATTCTATGGGAAGGATATACACATTTGCAAGATGCTTTGACTTCTTTTATGCCAAACAAAATATGGATAAGACTATTGAACAAGATAGAATGGTATCTAGTGCTGAAAGCTCTGGTCTATGTTCGGGGCACGAGCTCCCCTCAATGAAAGGACCAGCTCTGGACTTCTCAGGGGAAGTGTATGTCTTCACCATTGAAACGAGAAGGAGAGGAAGAGGCACACACAACAGATGGAGCACAAGCAGATCAAAGAGGAAGAGGTAATGAAAGAGGAGGCGAACAATAGATCCAAATGAGTTGGGAAATCAAGAGGACTTAGTGATAAATCTGTCCTCAAGGTCATTAGAAGACAAGCATATAAGACTATCAAGTAAAGGATTTACTTTTTGCCCCATTGTTCAAATGGACTTAGCAACTACCAGAATTGATCTATGCAAATTTTCCAGGAAGTTAAAATTGTAAACAACTATTTTCTTCAAAAAAAGAACAAAAATAATCTAAGGCAGAATAAAAAGCTTCAAGATCTCTCTCCCATTAATATTGCAGAGATGAACAACTAAGAAGTATTTTTGAGTTGGAAGAGGAATCAAGAGAGAATACCGCAAGGACAATTCCTGAAAATCTTTCTGACCAAGAATTCTGCCAAAACATAGGTATTCCAACAGATTTAACAGTTTCATGTGAATGTAGACTCAAATCATGGTTCTGTCCCCAATTTCCCATGGGGAATAAGGAAGACTTATTTCCTGAAGTGATGGCAGATGGGTTAATAAAAACGCTTTGGAAACTAGAAAACATAAACAGACCAATATAATGCAAGAAGATTGGGAAGCAATAAGAAACTTTAAAAATGATGACACCATCATCATTAAAGCATCAGATAAGGGGGGGTAACATTGTAATCTTGAACCGTAAGGAATACATTAAGGAGGCTAAGAGACAACTCAATAACAAAGGAAATGAAATTGAGCTAGACAAGAATCCCTTGGATGAGCATATGGTAGAATAGCATCAGAAATTAAAAAGATGGCAAGACAGAGGTCTATTAGAAGAGAACGAAGTGAGGTATCTTAAGATAGACCATCCCATCATCCCTACAATATACTTTTTACCGAAAGTACACAAGAACAAAACAAATCCACTGGGACGGTCAATTGTAAGCTCCATATGGTCAATGCTAGAGCATACCTCTATATTTGTGGATATATTTCTGTTTCGCTCTATTCCTAGTCTTCCCTCTTATCTGAGAGACTCCATGGATTTGCTCAACTGGATCAATAATATACCATGAAAAAAAGAGTACATTATAGAAACAATAGATCTGGTCTCTCTCCACACCTCAATAAAACACAAAGACAGACTAGAGGCTTGCAGATTCCTTTTGAGAGATGGATCAGTCAGCTTAATGGAACATACGGAGATGCTTTGGAGATGTTACAATATAATCTGACCCATAATGGCTTTTTGTTTGATGGTCAATTATTTAAAATATTAGGATGAGGCTTGGAATGATTAAAGGAGAGATGGAGGAGGGAAGAGTCTGTGGAAAGGGTTAGGGAGATCATAGTAGCAGGAGGGGTTTTGGATGAGTGAAAGGTGAGATAAATGAGGGAGAATTTAGTAGGGTTGTTTGGGAGATCATGGTAGTAAACTGATGGTTTACGTGAGCTTAGTCAGGGTTATTTTGGAGATGAAAGTAGTAGAATGGGTTTGGGATGAGTCAGAGTGGGGATTGAGGATAGATTGATAGACACATGGGGTGATGGGGCGACAGTAAAGCTTGCAAGTGAGCAAATTCATTTTAATTTATTATGTACTTTTTATTTTATATATACATAATTTTTGTACTTTTGATTTTTTATGTATTTATTATTTAATTTATTTATAGGTTGAATTTTATTTATAGATTTTATTTTAGTTATTTTTATTTTATTTTTATCTAGTACATTAGGATTAGAGAAATAATAAAATAGATATGTAAATACATAGTGAGGGAATATATGTACAAGGAATATAATAATGGGTACAATAATATGAGTAGAAAAGTAGTATGTATAAGCAAAGACTTTCAAGATTTGTAATATTTGAAGTTAATTAATAGGTGTACTTTTCTAACATTCATTTACCTTTCCTAAATGATTGAAAAGCGAAATGCTTTTAATAAAACATTTGATCATTGTGATATTAAAAAAAACAGGGATTCAGAAGTATCGAGTAGAACAACTTATCTGGGAGCTATGCAATGACCTATGAACATGTTAAGCATAGAATAATATACACACATAAATATGTATATATATTTATATACACACACACATACACATGTATATATATACATACACACACCCACATTCTAAGGAAATGCCTCCTTGGCATGGTTACCCCCTGACCTTTTGCCTTTGCTGATGCCAAGTTATGATTTGAAAGTGTGCTGGGACCCTGCTAACCAGGCCCCAGCAGCAGTGTTCTTTCCCTAAACTGTACCTTTGTCTCCACAATTGGCACAACCCTGGCACCCAGGTAAGTCCCTTGTAACTGGTACCCCTGGTACCAAGGGCCCCGATGCCAAGGAAGGTCTCTAAGGGCTGCAGCATGTCTTATGCCACCCTAGGGACCCCTCACTCAGCACATACACACTGCCTGCCAGCTTGTGTGTGCTGGTGAGGAGAAAATTACTAAATCGACATGGCACTCCCCTCAGGGTGCCATGCCATCCTCACACTGCCTGTGGATTAGGTAAGTCACCCCTCTAGCAGGCCTTACAGCCCTAAGGCAGGGTGCATTATACCACAGGTGAGGGCATAGGTGCATGAGCACTATGCCGCTACAGTGCCTAAGCAAAACCTTAGACATTGTAAGTGCAGGGTAGCCATAGAAGTATATGGTCTGGGAGTCTGTCAAACACAAACTCCGCAGCACCATAATGGCTACACTGAAAACTGTGAAGTTTGGTATCAAACTTCTCAGCACAATAAATGCACCCTCATGCCAGTGCGCACTTTATTGTAAAAAATACACCCAGAGGGCATCTTAGAGATGCCCCCTGAAAACATATCCGACTTCCAGTGTGAAGCTGAATAGTTTTTGCCAGCCTGCCACACACCAGACATGTTGCTGGCCACATGGGGAGAGTGCCTTTGTCACTCTGTGGCCAGGAACAAAGCCTGTACTGGGTGTAGGTGCTTCTCAACTCCCCCTGCAGGAACTGTAACACCTGGCGGTGAGCCTCAAAGGCTCACACCCTTTGTTAAGGCGTCACAGGGCATTCCAGCTAGTGGAGATGTCCGCCCCTCCGGCCACTGCCCCCACTTTTGGCGGCAAGGCTGGAGGAGATAATGAGGAAAACAAGGAGGAGTCACTCCCCAGTCAGGACAGCCCCTTAGGTGTCCTGAGCTGAGGCGACTCTGACTTTTAGAAATCCTCCATATTGCAGATGGAGGATTCCCCCCATATAGGATTAGGGATGTGCCCCCCTCACCACAGGGAGGAGGCACAAAGAGGGTGTAGCCACCCTCAGGGCTAGCAGCCATTGGCTACTGCCCTCCCAGACCTAAACACACCCCTAAATTGAGTATTTAGGGGCTCCCAGAACCGAGGAAGATAGATTCCTGCAACCTAAAGAAGAAGGACTGCTGACCTGAAGCCCTGCAGTGAAGACAGAGACGACAACTGATTTGGCCCCAGCCCCACCGGCCTGGCTCCCTACTTCAAAGAAAACTGCAACAGCGATGCATCCAACAGGGTCCAGCGACCTCCGAAGCCTCAGAGGACTACCCTGCATCTAAAGGACCAAGAAGCTCCCGAGAACAGCGGCCCTGTTCAAGAAACTGCAACTTTTGGAAACAAAGAAGCAACTTTTAAAGACCACACGTTTCCCGCCGGAAGCGTGAGACTTTCCACTCTGCACCCGACGCCCCTGGCTTGACCTGTGGAAAACTAACACTACAGTGAGGACTACCCGGTAACTGCGAGCCCGTGAGTAGCCACAGTTGACCCCCTGAGCCCCCACAGCGACACCTGCAGAGGAAATCCAGAGGCTCCCCCTGACCGCGACTGCCTGCTTCAAGGAACCCGATGCCTGGAAACCACACTGCACCCGCAGCCCCCAGGACCTGAAGGCATCGAACTCCAGTGCAGGAGCGACCCCCAGGCGACCCTCTGCCTAGCCCAGGTGGTGGCTACCCCGAGCTGTCCCCCCTGTGCCTGCCTTTATCGTTGAAGAGACCCCCGGGTCTCCCCATTGATTCCTACTGAAAACCCAATGCCTGTTTGCACTCTGCACCCGGCCGCCCCTGTGCCGCTGAGGGTGTACTTTCTGTGCCCGCTTGTGTCCCCCCGGTGCCCTACAAAACCCTGCCCTCCGAAGTCGCGGGTACTTACCTGCTGGCAGACTGGAACCGGGGCACCCCTATTTCCATTGAAGCCTATGTGTTTTGGGCACCACTTTGACCTCTGCACCTGACCGGCCCTGAGCAGCTGGTGTGGTAACTTTGGGGTTGCCTTGAACCCCCAACGGTGGGCTACCTTGGACCCAACTTTGAACCCTGTAAGTGTTTTACTTACCTGTGAACTTAACAATTACTTACCTGCCCCAGGAACTGCTGATTTTTGCAGTGTCCACTTTTTATATAGCTTATTGCCATTTTTGTCGAAACTGTACATGCTATTGTGATAATTCAAAGTTCCTAAGATACCTGAGTGAAATACCTTTCATTTAAAGTATTTTTTGTAAATCTTGAACCTGTGGTTCTTAAAATAAACTAAGAAAATATATTTTTCTATATAAAAACTTATTGGCCTGGAATTTGTCTTTCAGTGTGTGTTCCTCATTTATTGCCTGTGTGTGTTACAGTGCTTAACACTACCCTCTGATAAGCCTACTGCTCGACCACACTACCACAAAATAGAGCATTAGAATTATCTCTTTTTGCCACTATCTTACCTCTAAGGGGAACCCTTGGACTCTGTGCACACTATTTCTTACTTTGAAATAGTATATACAGAGCCAACTTCCTACACACACATATATATATATATATATATATATATATATATATATATATATATATATATATATATATATGTAACTGTGGGTAAATAAACATTTGTTGAACAGGCTGAAAGAGTGTGTGTATAGTTTATTATTATGATATAGTAATGATACATATTTCTTGTAGTTTTTTCATGATAGATAGAGATGATCCATGGTAGAGGCCATTGGGATAATCCAGTTTGCATAGTACAAGATAGATAGTAGCCTGCACCTTGTGTGGAAATCCGAGGGGGTCAAAGAAGCTTCGCAGAATCTTCAAGGTGATGAAGCTTGATTGTGCTAATTTGTCCACTTGGGCATTCATTGTTAACTTGGAGTCCATGGTAATTCCAATGTTTTTAAATTCCTTAGATACTTGAGGATGTGGTCCAAGATCGTCAGGTCCACACTGGGTCACCAGTGGCCACATGTGAGTATTTTTATTTTGGAAGAATTTAGGGACATATTTCTACTTGTTTAGCACCAAATTTGCACCATTTTCTTTTACGTAAATGTGGTGCAAAACTAACTCCATATTTATACTTTGGTGCTAGACCCCTCTAGCACCAAATGTAGGCAGTTAAATTCATTTTTTGGATGTGGAAACTTACTTTGCGTCACTGAGATGCAAAGTGGGCATTTCAGTGCAAAAAGTAACTCTATGGCTTTAACATCATATTTATCCCCCATGCTAAAATCACACATGGGGATGAGGGGTCAAATAATGGTGCAAAGCTGGATTTTCACCATTATTTAACACCTGGGTCAGCAGTTAGGGGACCTGTGGGCCTATTTCCATGATGTAACACCATGGAATAAGCCCACAGGTGCCCTCCCCATGCCCCAGGGACACCGTTACCCACACCAGAGGGACAGCGGAGGATGGGGACTTCATCCCAGGTAAGTATTATTTTTTTAAGTGCATTGGGTGCCCTGGAGTGGGCCCCCCCTACATGGCACTGAGTGCAAGGGCCATGCCCAGGGTGTAGGAGGCTGGCCTGGCTTGTAGTGGGTACCAAGGGGTACTTACACTCTGTACCAGGTCCAGTTATCCCTTGTTACTGTAGAAGAGGTGTTTCTAGCAGCTTAGGCTGATAGAAGGTAGCTATAGCAGAGCAGCTTAGGCTGAACTAGGAGACATGCAAAGCTCACACTATACCACTAGTGTCATATGCACAATATCGTAAGAAAACACAATACAGATATACTAAAAATAAAGGTACTTTATTTTTATGACAATATGCCAAAAGTATCTCAGTGAGTACCCTCAGTATGAGGATGCCACATATACACAAGATATATGTACACAAACCAAAAATATGCAGTAATAGCCAAAGGAAGTAATGCAAGCAGTGTAAAGTTACAATAGATTGCAATAGGAGCACATAGGTATAGGGGCAACACAAACCAAAATACTCCAAAAGTGGAGTGCGAACCACGAATGGACCCCAAACCTATGTGAGCTTGTAGAGGGTCGCTGAGACTGTAAGAAAACAGTGAGGGTTAGAAAAATAGCCCACCCCAAGACCCTGAAAAGTAGGTGTAAAGTCCACCTATAACCCCTAGAGAGCACAGAAGTCATGATAGGGGGTTTCTGCAAGGAAGACCAACACCAGCAAAACAACAACAGTGGATTTCCGGACCTGAGTACCTGTGAAACAAGGGGACCAAGTCCAAGAGTCGCGACAATGTCTACCCAGTCTTGTGAGTACTCTTTTCTGGTTTCTCTGAACTTAATCCTGCATTGTTCAGTGGTTAAGCCAAATCCATCCAAGAGTGCATTCTTCAAAACTGTAAAGTTATTGGCATCACTTTCCTTAACAGTAAGGAGCCTATCCCTACCCTTTCCACTGAAAGATAGCCATAGGATAGCAGCCCACTGCCTTTGAGGGACCCCCTGTACCATACAGGCCCTCTCAAGTGCAGCAAACCACTTGTTAATGTCATCCCCCTCTTTGTAAGGGGGAACTATCTTGTGCAGATTCCTAGAATCATGCTCTTTCACAGGATTGCTATCAGGAATACTGCTGCTGCCACCCTGGGGTCCAAACCTCAACCTCTGTCTCTCTTTTTCTAAGTCTAGGGATTCCCTGTCTAGAGCCAGCTGTTGCTGCTTAAGCTTCAGCCTGGTCTCTTCCACTCTCAACTTATTGAGTTCCCTTTCTAACATCTTGTCATCAGGGTGGGTGGGTTGGGAATGTTTTGACACAGAAGAAAGATTTGAATGAGCAGAGGGAGACCTGTCCCTAACAGTTGGCACCCTAACAACCTGGCCTCCAGGCACAAATACATCCCTACTGTGATGGGAGCTTCTAGTGCTACCAGCATTGCTAGGTGGTCTGCTAAGGGGCAGATTAAGAAGGGAACCCTGTAACACTCTCTCAAGGGGCTCCCCTGAGTCAGAGTGTGAGCTACCTATCAACTTTCAGATGAGGTGCCACCCTTGGCTTTATCATTCTCAATAAGCATATTAGACAATAACTCTCTAGAAGGGGTCTTGCCTACCACTAAACCTCTATCAATGCAGATACTCCTTAGGCTCTTAAAGTTAAGGTGGTCTTAAGTTGTACTGACCAAGTTAAGAGGGGTTCCTACATCAGACATGATAGAAAAAGGTTTAGAGACAGGTAAAGGATAGAAAAAGTTTCAGGACTTTTTAAAGAACAGAAAAAAAACTTTTTGAAACTTTTAGGAAGTTTATAGGTACTTTTCAGCACTTAGCAGATAGTGTAAGAGAAGAAAAGCAAAACTTTTTGGTTAGGTGTACATACACTTAACTTGTTTTGTATATTATTCTCTTATGAAAAGTACACAATGACAAAGTGGTAAGTAGTTGCAAGTACCCATCCCACCGCTGCACAACCAATGTAGGAGGCTGGCCTGGCTTTTGGTGGGAACCAAGGGGTACTTACACTCTGTACCAGGTCCAGTTATCCCTTATTAGTGTAGAAGAGGTGTTTATAGCAGTTTAGGCTGATAGAAGGTAGCTATAGCAGAGCAGCTTAGGATGAACTAGGAGACATGCAAAGCTCCCACTATACCACTGGTGTCATATGCACAATATCATAAGAAAACACAATACACAGATATACTAAAAATAAAGGTACTTTATTTTTATGACAATATGCCAAAAGTATCTCAGTGAGTATCCTCAGTATGAGGATGCCAAATATCCACAAGATATATGTACACAATACCAAAAATATGCAGTAATAGCCAAAGGAAGTAATGCAAGCAGTGTAAAGTTACAATAGATTGCAATAGGAGCACATAGGGATAGGGGCAACACAAACCATATACTCCAAAAGTGGAATGCAAACCACGAATGGACCCCAAACCTATGTGAGCTTGTAGAGGGTCGCTGGGACTGTAAGAAAACAGTGAGGGTTAGAAAAATAGCCCACCCCAAGACCCTGAAAAGTAGGTGTAAAGTGCACCTATAACCCCCAGAGAGCATAGTCGTGATAGGGGGTTTCTGCAAAGAAGACCAACACCAGCAAAGAGTAGCCTCATTATGTAACAGATGCGAAGTTGTTAAGAGTAACATGTTTATTTTGTTTGCGTCTGTTTAGTGTGGAAGGAGTATGGGTTGGGGTGGTGGAGGAGCATGTGGATCATAAGGTAAGCCTCTAAATTTTGCAGTGGATGAGAGGAGGGTAAATGAATGTCGCTGTTTTGGGGTGCTTGTCGCAATCGCAACACTAACCTTAAAACCACAAACCAATAGGAATCACAAACCTAGGCCCATATTTATACTTTTTGACGCACAACTGCGCCAACGCAGTTGTGCGTCAAAAATTTTACCGCCGGCTAACGCCATTCCAATGCGCCATGCGGGCGCCTTATTTATGGAATTACGTTAGCCGGCGCTGCGGACTGGTGTGCGTCAAAAAAAATTACTCACACCAGGCAGCGCCGACGTATGGGAAAATGGGGGTTGTGCGTCAAAAAATGGGGCAAGTCAGGTCTGAGGCAAAATTCAGGCCTCAAACCGGATTTGCGCCATTTTTTTTGACGCCCAACCTCCATTGACATGACTCCTGTCTTAGCAAAGACAGGAGTCATGCCCCCTTGCCCAATGGCCATGCCCAGGGGACTTATGTCCCCTGGGCATGGTCATTGGGCATAATGGCATGGAGGGGGGCCCAAATCAGGCCCCCCTATGCCACAAAAAAATTCAGAAAAAAATACTTACACAAACGTACCTTTACTTCCCTGGGATGGGTCCCTCCATCCTTGGGTGTCCTCCTGGGGTAGGCAAGGGTGGCAGGGGGTGTGCCTGGGGGCAGGGGAGGGCACCTCTGGGCTCCTTCCGAGCCCACAGGTCCCTTAACGCCTGCCCTGAGCCAGGCGTTAAAAAACGGCGCCCATCAGGCTGTGCGTCGTTTTTTAAGGCCCACCCCCTCCTGTGCGTCAAAATGACGTCAGAGTATAAATATGGGGCACAGGCCTTAAAGTCATTTTTTGGAAGGGAACGCCTACCTTGCATATAATTAACGCAAGGCTGGTTCCCCCTTCCAAAAAATTACGCACATGGTGGAATTTTGACGCCCGCGGGGTCGGACGTCAAAGTGTAAATATGGGGCAGGGTTTGCGCCGATTGTGCGTCAAAAAATTTTACGCACATTCGGCGCAAACAGAGCAAAAATATGCCCCCTAGTACCAATCACAACACTAACCATGTTGGTTCGATGCCAATACAGAGCCTATGGTGACTCATCTTTAATTCCCACAGACAGCTCTCCTGTGCTCTGCTCTTAGCAGGATCTTCCTCCTCCATTGTGAATGGATATCCAGAGAGGTCTGAGAGTCCACTTGTACAATGTACAAGAATTCATAGGAAGCCAACAAGTGTAAATAATCTATTACTCGCAAACAGTGGTCATCCCCAGCCTTGAAATGGAGAACACCATATGGTGAATTCTTGAGGGTCAGACGTAACTGTTCAGATGAAGTTGAACTTCAAATACAAATGGAGGATATGTTTCAACGAATTACTCTACAAGGTTATCCAGATTCGGTCCTGAAAGATGCCATGACCAGGGCAAAAAAACGTAAATAGAATGAACACATGATACCAAAGAAAAAAAGTATCCCTGAAAAACCTGATAAAGAAGAGATCAGATACATTATGAGATTTGACACTGCAAGAATTTGTAAAAGAATAATTGGAACACTCTACAACTAGATGCAACATTGAAAGGAATATTATCAGATCATTCACAAATCATTTATAAGAAAGCACCATCCTGAGGGGATCACTTAACAGAAAGCTACATGGGTCCTCAAAATAGACATTGTTCAAATTGGTTAGAACAAAAACAGATTGGATTTTGGAAATGTAGTAAATGCAAGACATGCTCTATTGGGAGAAACATGAGTATATTTGAACTATACAATGGAAAAATGATGAAAATTAAAGAGAAAATAACCTGTGAAACATCGTTTGTGGTTTACGTATTATACTGTGGATGTGGCAAGAAATATGTGGGGAGTACTGTGAACAAACTAATACTCTAGCACCTCAGAGCAATTAACAACAAGGAAACAACATGCTCCATGGCAAAACACAGTTGGGAACAACACAATGGACAGGGTTAAAATATTATGGTATACAATATAGCAATTGAAATTCCAGAGAGGTGATCAGGAACAACATTTACAGAGGGCAGAGTCTAAATGGATCATCCTAATGGGAACCGGGAATCCATGGGGGCTAAATGCAGATGCAGAATTCCATGTCCATCTGTGATACAAAGCAACAAGAAATGTACAATGAAGGAGATGATATGAGGACACTCCAGATATGAGACATTGGAAAACATATGGAAGATGGAGGAACCATATTGTCTATTAGGATGACATGATCAGTAAATTGAGTTCTCTAGCAGTAGGAGGAATGAATTATCAACGATGGGCATACACCTGTAGTTACTGCAAAGTATTTAATAATGAAAGGACAAATGTAAAAATTATGAAAAGTCAGAAATCCAAAACTGCATTTGCACTTTAATAATTTGATCGGCCATATTGATGATTAGGGTCCTTTTGACCATGACATTCTTTATAAGAGCATATGCACCTTGATTAAGCACTTTACTTAAAATGAGAAATGTATTTATAAGATTAGTGGTACTGTAATAGCCTAGAGGTCAGGAACTCAAATCTGCATTTGCACTTTAATTTGACCAGCCATATTGATGATAAGGGTCCTTTGGACCATGACATTTTCTATAAGACAATATGCACTTTAATTAGGAACTTTATCTAGAATGAGAAATGTATTTGTAAGATTAGCGGTATTGTAGCTACCTAGAGGTCAGGAACTCAAATCTGCATTTGCAATTTAATTATTTGAGCAGCTATTTTGGTCATAAGGGTCCTTTGGACCTTAATATTTTTTTCTATAAGGGCATATGCACTTTGATTAAATACTTTATCGAAAATTAGAAATGTATTTGCTCGATTAGCAGTACTATTACGGCCTGGAGGTAACCCAAGTACTAGATTTCTTAAGACCGAAGTGGGAGATGTAATCATATTAGTGAAGAAAATCTGTACAAATACCCCTTTATGAAGTGCAATGTGATCAAAAGGCAGACATTATGGATCAAACGTTTAAATAAGATTTGATTGGGTACTTTACCATGAATGCTGAGAATAAGAAAATAAGAACCAGAATGCTGCCGGTGTGAATATGATTTGAATATATTATAAAATAACAGTGCTGAGGTAATATATATATATATATATATATATATGTATAAAGGGTTTATATTGGCTTGTTAAAAACTTAGATCGTACATTAAATGGCATAGGCTTTCGCTGTCAAGGCATATTCATTGTAACACTTTTCTTATCAATAATTTTATTGCAAGTGTTGCAGTGATGATATCAAAGATGCCATAGAGGATGTCATCAATGATATAATATGTGGACTAGTTAGCTAAGCATGGCGAACGCGCAAGTTATAGTTACTTGAAATAACTCTAACTATAAATGCTGAATTTCTATGGTTTTATACGAGTAAATTCAGAACCTAAATATAACGTCCCCTTTGTTTTTCTCAGTGAATATTCATGGTTTTTAAAAGTCATTTTAATTACTATACCCTTGCACAGCGGGGTTTGGTTTTGCCCTTGCGCAGCGGGGTTGGCCACAGGGCTTGTCTCTGTCAGTGGATCTGAGTGGGTGCATGAATGTCTGAGTGGGTCTGAAAGTGTGTGTGTATGAGTCTATGAGTGGGTCTGAGTGGGTGTGTGAGTGGGCGCATGAGTCTCTGAGTGTATGTATGAGTGAATTAATTAGTGTATGAATGAGTCTGTGAATTTTTCAAAAAACATTGTTGCATATGCTCGGATATTCTTGCATGTCCTCGAATATCCTTGAATACTCAAGGATAGTAGAGGATATTCTACAATATCACGTATGGTGATGAAAAATAATTTTAAACCCATAATTTGACCCTAAAACACCCCTATATTGAACCTCCCGGGTTGATTCTACCTCCACCCAGACCCTTTATACCAGTTATCATTTTTATTTTCAGCCCCTGAGACCCTCTCCCATAACATCAAATGGAGGCTGCAACTTTCTAGTCAGGTCGTGGCCTGCCAAATACAGAGCTTCCATTCACACACGCATTCACAAAAATTTGCGAATGCTCCATGATTTATTTGTGGCCAGAGAAATACAAATTTGGATTTTCCTTAATTTTTCATAAACTACTGAACGGATTTACACCAAATAAACAAAAGCGCAATCTGCGTACCGAAAGCTAGCTTTCTACTAAATTTGGTGTAATTGTTTCCAGCGGTTAGGGCTGTAGTCGTGTCTAAAGATCCTATGGGAATTAACATGAGAAGCACAACTTTTTTTGCCCCCCCCCCCCTTTTTCTCGCTTCCCCGATTGACAGATCACCACAAAAACTATATCTATCTATCTATCTATCTATCTATCTATCTATCTATCTATTTATCTATCTATCTATCTATCTATCTATCTATCTATCTATCTATCTATCTATCTGTCTATATATATATATATATATATATATATATATATATATATATATATATATATATATAGTCACCATTGCTAATGCTTTTATTTACCAATGAAATGTATAGACCTGTACTGTGTCCTACATGATGTAATTCTCTTGTATATTTCACACTCCATAGCCACAGGCAAAGCTTGGGAAGCAAGAAAGCACCCATGTTCGGTATTTTTATTCAGTAAAAGACTGTATCAAATCCTTATGTTGTAGACACAACCTAGAGAGGAGTGTTCTATGCCAGAATGTCTTAAGGACAGATGAGCGATATCCTCATGGACTTGGCTGCCTGAAAACAGGGTGTCTGTGCTCCTTTCACAAATGCCAATTATGTGAGTATTTGGGTGCATTTCTACATGGAATGAGACTATAATATAGGGGTCTGTTAGTCCTTTAAAAAAATGTTAGGTTTATTTTTGCATTCAGTCTTCTACCACTCACCTATGTAAATATTGTAAGTGTTAAATAGGGTGCCTAACTGGTTTGTAGCTATCACTATACTATTCATTCTCTGTGATATAGAAAATGGGAGGCTGGTTTTGGAACCCAACACAGCCCTATCAAATGTTGTCAGACCAGTCTCTGTATGGTGCATAGGGATCAAGTGTAGGAAGCAACACTGACCCCCTACAAAGGGGCTTCAGGGGGTACGCTCCACGAGAACATTTGGGATCAAATGTCAAAACTGGTGCATTTAAGAACACATTTTGAGGTCGCAGCACAGCTGTCTTGTTTGCTGGACATCTTGGGGACTTTCAGGAAGCTGACCTAGGAATGCATCAGTTTGTTGATTACCATTGGTGTTGCGGTTTGTAACTCACACTTTCTGGCTTACCATTTGCTAGCTTTATTTGCTTTAGGATCTTCAGGTTGAGCTCGTCCCTCCCTTTTCAGAGACAGTGTTTATTGAATCCTTCCACGAAATCACTTTCTGTTAACAGGCCTTTAAATCTTGTACTTATCTTGTCACGTTTGCTGTGCATTCAAAGACCGAGGTAAAATGTCAAGTGCTGTCTTACGAGGACTCTTGTTTACTTTTCTTTATCTGACTTCAAACTGAGATAATTTATGTAACAATCTTGCTGGATACTGGGGGTTTGAAAGAGTTATTTTCTAGCAAACAACATTTAAATGAACATGCAAGTATTTCTTAAGCTAGGTGGTACAATTTTCACACATCTTTATTCGTGCACTATATAGTTTTATTGTAAAACTGCAACATTTGCAACTGTAATAGTCATTCCCACTGAAAATGTGTTGTCTGCATTGGCAGTTTCTTACCACACCAAGAATACTCCACTCTATGGCACTACACTCTAATCTGAACCACTCCACATTACACCACTCCATGTCAATGCACTCTCCTCCACTTCACTCAGTTCCACTGCACTCTATGCCACTTTACATTATGGCTCTCTACTCTACCCTGTGCACTCCACTCTATGCCAATGCACTCCTTGCCTTTCTACTCTACACCACTGCACTCTAAGCCACTCCAATCTAGGCCACACCAATCTACCATGCACAGCTCCACTCCAGGCTACTGTACTCTAATCCACTTTGCAACACTGTACTGTACACCACTGCACTCTATGCCAATAGACTCTATGCCAATGCACTTTACTCTGTAACACTCAACTCTATGCCCCTACATTCTATGCCAATCCACTGTACGCCACTCTAACCTACTCTGCACCACAGCACTCCATGCCACCGCACTCTACACTACTTTATTCTATATCACTCCCTATGCCACTCTATGCAACTGCACTCTACCCTGCACCACGCCACTCTGCACCCCTTCACTTTACTGTGAAACAATCTACTTTACGCCATTGCACTCTATTCCACTCCACTTCCACTCTGAAAGACTCCACTGTATGTCAGTGCAGTTTACACCACTCTACTCCTAACCACTGCACCCTACGCTAATGCACTCTACACAACTGCACTCTGTCACTGCTCTTTACACCATTGCATTCTACTCTGCATCACCGTACCCTATGCCACTGCACTTTTTGCGACACTACTCCACTCTACACCACTGAATTCTGATACTCCATTCTGCAACACTTCACTCTCTGCCACTGAACTCTACATTACTCTACTCTGCATTATTCCACTCTGCATAGCTGCACTCTATGGCACTATACTCTATCCTGCACCACTCTATGCTAGTCTGCAACACTCCTTAAAACTTCAAGCTATGCCGCTCGACTCTACTCTGCACTCTGTACTACAGCCTTCTGCATTATTCAACTCTACACTACTCTACACCACTCCACTCTGCGCCACTCTACTCCGTGCCACTCCACTCTGCGCCACTCCACTCTGTGCCACTGTACTCCACTATGCAGAACTCTCATCTATTCCACTGCATTCTACAACTCTGTAAAAAACGCTGCTAAATTGAACACTACTGCACTCAATGCCACTGCATTCTGTGCCACTATACTCAGCAACACTCTACGACAATGCACTCCACACCAGTCCACTCTACTCTATGGCATTCCAGTGTAAGACACTCTATGCGACCCCACACTATGCCACTCCAAAACATAACACTCTACTTCACTCTCTGCCATTCCACTCCACGACACTCCATGGCATTCTCCTCTATGCCACTAACTTTTAGCCATGATGAACAGCAGCCGCGCTGGTGAACAACATGGCCAAACCACATCAGCAAAGCAAATCGCTCTTGCATAGGCAATACCTATTAGCTTTGCCATTGCTTGCTCATTATGTAAATGATGACCTTGCAGTGCACCAGAATATGACAATCTTTGTTGAGGCCCTTCAGTGATTCCCACAATATCACCCACCAACAATGTCCCTCATCTCTCAATAGCCCCTCTCTCACATGTATTTCATTTGTTTATAGCATCTCTCATACCATTGTGGGGTGTCGGAGTACTTTACATCAAACATACATACAGAGCGAATAAACCATACGTATAGAAAATGCTACATAAGGCAAAGGGGACTACAAGCTGCAGGATTCACATGTGATCTCTACTGGTAGACATTTTTGCTTGGTCTACAGAATCACAAACTCGGGATTCAACATATAACAAAGTGGTTGAGATTGGCTTTACTAATAGGGATTTATTTCTACACAACAGCCCCTTTTTAGCAACATTAAGGAAATGTAAGACTGGACAAAAACATAAGTTTCCATCATGTACCATGCAGTTTGCATGCAGCTCTTTGAAGGCAGTTTACAGCTCACTGTGCTAGATTAAGATTGTAATTTATGAAGCAACAAGTGGATCGCTGTGACTGACCTATGCACATAAAACACAAGTCAGGTGATCTGTTTGATACACGTTCTTTGCAGCAGCAATATTAACTCTCTTCCCTACCTTAGATGAGTCAAAATTGCTACTAGACAAAACTCACATCTCTGTCCAGCAGGAAGATGAATCACCAGCGGTATCCTGACACTTTTATTGTTGCCTGAAAACTGTTGGATATACAAGGAAATCTTGGTGGGTGCTTTTAAATTCATAACATATCTCAAAACACAGTGCTTGTTGGGGTGGGGTGGCATCAGTCAGATTGCCCGAAAGGCAGCCCTGGGCAAGGCAGCTGGGGCCACATGATGTGCATGGCTGGCTGTGCACCACTATGTTGCAGGGCTAAGAACAAGCAGGCCATCAGGAAGCAAAGAAGAATGGTAGGTGCACAAGTCCTTCCTCCAAGGCACCATCATACCGGTATCAAAGGGCATGATTGAGCTTCATAAATAGCCTTGCATGCAGCTCTTTGATAGCTCACCTTGTTAGAATACGACTGTAACTTCATAAAATCCACAAAAACAAAAAGATCTCTGTGACAAAAGTAGTAACCCACTGAGCAGCGGCCACGCAATAAAATGAAGTTACGTGATCTGCAGCCATGTTAACCCTTTGCACCACTTTATGATTAGTCAAAACTGCGACTAGACAAACACAGATGTCTCCAGCAGGAAGATGAATTAAGAGGGACATCTTAACGCCTTTATTGTTGCCGCCAGCGAGGGACCCTACCAGCTCGTGTCCCCAACCAGTGCTTAATTTGTAAATAAAAACATGCTGATGCCCAAAGCTCTCCTCTGAAAAATGTAGCTGCTGCAAAAATGTGCCAGCACAGCATACTGAGGCAACTTATTCCTGAAACCATCTCGGGCCTCTTTAATCCATTTATTGCCACTCCCTGCCCTTTCAGCTCACTCTTGCTGCTTTCTGCCTTTGTGCCACTTTTTTGTTGTTCTCTTCCTCCGTCTTTCCCATATGTGTCTTTTGCTCACAGTAAATGCTTGAGAAAGAAAAATAAGTGCTGGCCCTCAAGAATAAATGCCGGTGTCCCGCACCGGAAGCCAGTGGCTCACATTAAGCACTACCAACAGCACACATTTAAGACTGAAATTGGTTCAACATGCACCCGGTCAACATTTAGCACTGGTAGGTGCCTGCTGTGTCGGTGGCTGGTGGTGGCTGGCCTGTGGTTGGCTGTTGGTCTGGCTTACTGTCTGCAGGAATGCACCATCACAAGGTGCAAAGAGAGGCTGTGTGCCAAGAGGTGATGGAGGGATAAGAGGGCAGCAAGAGTGGAGGACAGGATAAAATAATTATTACAGGGCTGTCGTTGGTAGCACTTTCTCCTGTTACTGCAGATTGACGGCCCTGTGAGCAAGAGCTGATCACCAGTAGTTCATTTTGTATATTTTTTTTAAATACAAAAATCAGTTGCGTGCACCTTTAGAGCGTGGATGGCCCCAGGGGGCTGGAAATAAGCTGGAGTACTGACTGGATTAAGCTGGTCTACCTGTTTTGTTACTGGGAGCAGATGTTGCAGCACTGCTTCAAAACCTGCTCCCAGTAGCATAAACAGCACCCCCATCATTCCAGCCTCCCAGAGAAATGCTAAATGACCGGTACAGCCAGTCTGGCCTTGGCGAGACCCCTGTCTTTTTCACATGTCCTGCAGGTCCAAAGTCTCTTTATAAGTCCCAGATAATATAGGAAATATACAGGTGGGCCCAAAATATCCTTAGGCTCACCTCCAAAGACCCCTCATGTTAGTGAGAGCCAATCTCCTAGATTATATTTTTTTCTAGTATCTATAAGTATATCTCCTATATGTGAAAGGACCTGTCATAGGCATAAGCCTGTACCTCACATACGTACTTTTTCCTAGTATGAGAACATCTCTAAGATGTAAAAGGACCTTCCCTAAAACGAGACAACATTTTCCAGATACTTACCTAATTTTTACATGTTCATCTTTAGGTTGTAGAAGGACCTCTCGTAGGGATTAGACAGCTGTAATACTGAATATCGACCACCAAAATATTGAGGTACAAGAATATTGAGGACAGGCTATGGATGGATAAAATATTGAAAGGTAAGTGTCTATGTACCTTGAAGGTTTATATATACATATGTACATATTTAGATATATATATTGACTGAAAAAACAAAAGCTTACAGGAACGCTATGGTATGAGGTAGAATTAAAAAAAACTGGAAATTCACTTAAAAAAAACAATGGTTACAGGGACGTTACAGTTAGGCTCACATTTTTTAACATATCAATCCTTGAAAATTCAGCTGTTATAGTTATCTCAAGTAACTAAAACTCATGCCCTAAGGTAACTATAACTCCCACCCCCGCCATGCACAGTTTTTTCGTCAAACATTTTACTGCAAATATTGCATTGATATTATCAATGATGTTATCAAAGATGTCCTGAGTGCCCTAATTTGTGGTATAATTAGTAGAGCATGGTGAGGGTGTGAGTTATAGTTACCTTAAGGAACAAGTTACAGTTACTTGATAAAACTCTAACTATAACATGTGAATTTCTATGGTTTGGTACGTTTAAAATGTGAGCCTAGCTATAACTTCTGTGTAACCTTTGTTTTTTAAGTCAATTTCTTTGCTTTTTTAAATTTTATTTCCTAACTATATTGTCCCTGTAACTTTTGTTTTTTTCAGTGAATTGGTATGGTTTTCTTAACGTATAGTAATTTTCATTAGTATATGCTACTTCAACCACCGCCGCACACAGATGTGCGTGGTTGCGGTTAGCTGCAGGGCCTAAGGCCAACCCCTTATAAGCACACAACCTTGTGCCATGCACTGCGGGGTTTGCCTGCAAGGCCTGGCCTGCAGCCAGAGCCTGCAGCTGACTCCCCTTAACCACCCAAACCCATGCTGCGCACACCTCTTTGCCAGTGCAAGCGGGGAAGTGGCAGTGGCCTCTCTCTCTGGGTGAGAGAATAGGTGTGAGAGGGTGTATCTGGGGTGAGATTGGCTGTGAGAGTGTGGGGTGTGAGAGTGTGTGCATCAGTGTCATAGGGGGTGCTTCAATGTCTGTGTAGGTCTGTGAGTGGGCGCGTCAGTGTTTTAGTGAGTCTGTGAGCGGTTGTGTGAGAGTATAAGTGGGTCTGTGAGTAGGTGTGTGAGTGGGTCTGTCAGTGGGTGCATGAGGGTCTGAGTGGGTCTGTGAGTGGGTGCGTGAGTGTCTAAGTGGGACTGTGGGTGGGTGCTTAAGGGTCTGAGTGGGTGTGTTAGTAGGAGAAAGAGATTGAAAAAGAGAAATTGATGGAAAGAGAGTGATAGGGAGAGAGATAGAGAGTGTTTTGGGCTTTGATGAATAATATACTTAGGATGAGATCTTTCTGGACTAAGTGAAAAGAAAAATGTACTTGTCAGTGAAAAAGAGTGAGCTCACCTTTCAGTATGAACCTTAAACTTTTGAAGGTTAAAAGAAACTAAAGAAGAATAAGGTCCACGGACACACCTCGAGTAGAACCCTCAACTTTTAGTGTGAGGGTCTGTGACCTTAAACTTTATGCCGTAGGTCACTCCTTACTATGATGCGTTCTCTCTCTCTTCCATCTCACTATGGGATGGAAGAGAGAGAGAGAGAGAGAGTGACAGGACCATGGGGGAGCCTAAATGCCCCAGCGATCTAGCCAGCTCCTGTGGCAGCTGGCATTCCTCCCACAGGCAGGGAGCTGCTTTAAAAGGCAGCTGCCTGCTTGTGGGAGAAAGGTTTTAATCTGTTTCCCTGCACCCAGTGCCCCCACCCCATTATTTTGCTTCAAAACCTCAGGGATGTGGCAAATCCCCAGGGCTGTAGGGGTGAGCAGCACCCTGCACCATATTAGTTTAAAGCCCCAGGGAGGTAGGTGTCCCCAGGGCTGCTGTTAGTCCAAGGGACCACCCGCCTTATATTTGTTTAACGCCCCGGAGAGGTGGTAGGCAGCTTCCCCCCATGCAAAATGTAATTACCCCCGAGATCTCGCCCACCCCGGGGCTGTTTACAAAACAAGCATGGGAGCCTGCGCTTTAAAAAAAAAAAATTGACAGATCCACGCCAACATTTTTAAAATAAAATATGCCCCTGGTGGATCCTTCTGGGACCCCAGCTCCAGAACAAAGGGGACAGGGTGGCTCTACCCTGGCCCCTTATTCTTACTTTTTAGCTTTTTTCTGAGTTTTCGGCTGTAGCTGAGTCCCAACATTGCTGCCAACACTTCCTTGTTGAAGTGTTGGCAGCAAATCAGATCTCAGCACGAGATCGAGAGGGTTTGCAAAGCCTTCGCGTTCCTATATACACAAATTTATTTTTTCTTTAATTACTAAAAAACTACAGAACGGATTGCTTTCTGGACCAAGAGATACCTTTCTGCCAAATTTGGTGTAATTCCTTCCAGAGGTTCAGGCGGTATCGCTGTTCAAAATCCCGATGGAAAAATGAAGGGGAAAAAAGCATTTTGGGTCTCCCTGTATTTCTCAGCCCCGAACCTTTCCAGACAGCAGCTCACTTGAGCGTACATTTTTTTGGGAAAGTTTTGTGCAGATTCGCCAACCAGTGCCAAAGATATAGGCAAGTAAAAAAAACACCTTTTCTATAGAAACTAGGTCCTAACTATTACTACCTAGTGGTGACGGCCAGTAGGATATATATTATATATCTATAGAAATATGTATGTAGCCAAGGTACTTTTATGTGCAGTTAGATTTAGAAAATCTAGACTTATTTACCTGTTGATATTTTATTTTCAATATTTTGTCGCATTCATATTCTGGCGTAGACATTCAGCATGCCCACCGGTTAGAACATAGGCCAAATGCAATAGCACATGCCCTGCACCAAAAGACTTTTTCTCCTAGCTATAAAAGTGTCTCTGGTGGAGGTGAGAGTCTCGTGCAACAATAGTAGAATTTGTGGAGGAGACGTGTACTATCTACTTAAGGGCATGTTCCACTTTTCCTTGATTGACGATTCAGAACCATTAATCATGTAAACCTCACGGATTGAGTGACTGTGATAACAATATTACAATAATTGATAATTGCCTGTGCTGAGGAATGAAAACCCGTTTCGCAAAGCCAGAGTATGCCACGGTTGAATTTGATGAATGAAGTCAACCATTACAGTGATCAGTCATCAAATAGCACTCATTCCTTGCTGCATTTAAAATATTTAATAAAATTGCTATATTCTCATGAACTCAACAAGGTGAAGAGTTAAAAATGTTACTTTGTTTTATTGTTTAATCTAGTAATTCACTTTGTAGAAATAATATGCGCACGTCCTTTTTCAAATAAATTATGCAATGCACAGATGGAGCGTAATTTATATTATTTTTCCATAGTAAACCTTAATGTTTGATTTTCAAAGATACAGTATTTCAGTGCCTTACATGCCCTAAAATATTTCCAATAAATGTAATGCCTTCCACACATCTAGATTAAACTTGTCTTCAATCTGCCTAAATAATATTCACGTTTGATTTACTGCTGGAAAAGCTACAGGTTTTTATTAAATTAGGTTCCAGTTTTAAATCCAAATTATATCAAACCTAATTAACATAATTGTAGTGTAGCCATTGTTCTCATACCTGTGACAGTCACGTCCAGCACGTGTTTCTTCTGGGATGGCGATGATCTGTATGGTCCAGTGTGCAAAAGTGTTTATGTGTATTTAATGTCTCCGGAATATTGTCATCTATTCGCATACGGTGCCTTCAACTAGTTCTCATCGTCTCTCCTGTAACAGGGAATTTCTGCACCAGGATGCACGCTCTAAATAAGGTGGTCTTTTTATCTAACACATCTGCGGGCCCTTTGGCAGATAGAGAGGCGCCAATGACGGTGGAGCCAGTGGAAGCTTCCAGCTCACAGCCAGTGGTTCCACACTTCTGAATTGGGCAGGAAAATCATGGGTTTTATCACGGCCGAAGCCTCGTCGGTTTACGGCACGACTCTTGCTTCCAGCAAACTGTAAATGTTCTCACTGGCCTCTGCAAACATAACTAATAACACACTTTAGGGAAGGATTTCCTCTAAGCACCCTGATGTCCAAACAACCACTGGGGTGGAGGCAATTGTGGGCACTGGTATTACGAGCTTGAATTGAAATATTGCTTTTCAGGCACTATGGCCCTCATTCCAACCCTGGCGGTCTATGACCACCAGGGTGGAGGGCAACGGAAGCACCGCCAACAGGCTGGCGGTGCTTCCGGGGGCATTCTGACCGCGGCGGTAAAGCCACGGTCAGAAAAGGGAAGCTGCCCCAGGGAATCCTCCACGGCGGCGCTGCAAGCAGCGCCGCCATGGGGATTCCGACCCCCTTTCCGCCAGCCTGGTTCTGGCGGTTTTCACCGCCAGAACCTGGCTGGCGGGAACGGGTGTCGTGGGGCCCCCTAACAGGGCCCCACATTGATTTTCAGTGTCTGCGTGGCAGACACTAAAAAATCGTGACGGGTGCAACTGCACCCGTCGCACACCAGCAACTCCGCCGGCTCCATTCAGAGCCAGCATCCTTGTTAATGGTGCTTTCCCGCTGGGCGGGCGGCCTTTTGGCGGTCGCCCGCCTGCCCAGCGGGAAAGCCAGAATTACTGCGCCGGTCATTTGACCGCGCAGCGGTATTCTGCCGGGGGAACTTTGGCGGGCGGCCTCTGCCGCCCGCCGAAGTTAGAATGACCCCCTATATTTCCTTGAAACTGACAACTGTACAAAAGATGCACCATCTCATTTACAGTGGGCAGGATTTATTCTGTTGACTCTATAAGAAGTAGTCAATGTGACCCTGATACCACAGAAGCAGGGGCAATTGATGGTACTAGAGCTGATCAACCCTTGATAATCATTTTATAGACTGTCATGGAAATGATTTCAGTGAAGTAGGGTAATAAATAGGGATGAGACTAAGTTAGTGTGCTGCAGAGGAAAGATGATGAAGTAGAGCGTTTCCTGATGTAGTAGGCTGTTTCATATGACACTAGATTGAGGAAGGATTGAACCCTGGCATGGTAACTGGCGAAAATATCCATAGTGGGTTGTTATAAACAAGCATTTGCAATGCGGTGGGTCTCGCATTTTGCTCGACCTAGAGCTATTAACGTTATAAAGTCCTAACCAGACTTTTATTGACAAAGAATGAACAAATGATAGAAAATTAGATAACTGAAAAAAAAAAGAAATTAAAAGTTTAAAATTATGAGAGAAATAAATTGAACCAGTAAGAAGTTAATACAAATACAAGGAGAATAAAACGCACAAAGTGTAAAATAATTAAGAGTTAGATATGTGGATTGACAAAGACAGTGCAGACTGCGATGGAGGAAAAAGGATAAAAGCGTGGAAACGAGGTGGAAGGCGAGGCTAGTCCACCAAAATAGCTCAATGCGTTGGGTGCCGGCTGCAGAGATGGAAGTGAAATTTGCACAGATAAGGGTGAACCCCGCTTCTCATCCTTTGATTGCCAATAAAAGTACTTCTAATCAAACTGCCAGGAAACAATTTAAATGAATGTGTGAAAATGACAACATTGATATGGATTCAGCGTTGTAAAGCGTTGGAGCTCGGCTAGACCATGGGAAGCTGCACATTCTTGGAGTCCTGTGGTCAGGTTCAGTGGTGGAAGGGAAGATGGTGACCCGACCCAGGGCGGCTTTAGTGGCGCCCTGGGCGACAATCATTTTTGCACCCCCATGACATTCTCCTCGGTTTCCCTCACTTCCAACTGGCATAAGTGCCCCTCATCTCTCCATAGCCCCTCTCTCTGACACATTTCATTTGTTTTAAAGTGTGAATGGCTGTCCAAACGAACTCTTTTAGCAATATTGGGAATGGAGAATTTAAGACTAGGAGAAACACACAACATCCTAACCTATGTAACGCAGCCTGCATGCAGCGCTTTGATAATAGTTCATAGCAGTCACCGCTCTATATTGTGAGTTGTATCTTGTGATCTGTGGCAACAAAAACAGCTGTGACAACAGCAGTGATCCACTCAGTTGTCCACATAAGAGAAAGGTTTGTGGTCTACAGTAGTACGGGTTCTTTGCAGCCGGCACAGTAACCCTCTGCGCTATAATGTGAAATGCCGCTGGGAACATAAAATGTATATTTGCCGTGACAAGTGGGCTCGCATTTTCCCACGAAAAACATCGTTGAAATGATTACGAAAGACGTGCAGCATTTGCATATAACAACCCCAATGTTTACACGCAGAATTAATTTCCCCTGAACCATAAAGTCTCTCCCAGTTGCCCCAGAACATAGATAGGGCTCAGTAAATATTTATATAAACTCAGCCTCTCGCGGGCGCAATAAATCATTAGATGTGGCCCCCTAGTCACCGGGTAGCTCTATCGATCATCTCGTTGCCTCATCCCATTAATTAAAAGCTGACTAATTGGCTCTTTCGATCACTGCCTGTGATTCTACAGCGCCTGTGCTCAGCTTCTGAGAGCAGCGTACAGTGTTGAGGGAGGGGCTCAGGAATAGACGGGTTTGTTCGATTCCACTCTTGCTTAACTCGCCATTGGATTTTCAATAAACAAAGGGGAAGCGTGACGTCACGTTTAATGGCTTTATTTATAACAACCCAGCTTTCAACCAACACCAATTTGCATTCTGGGAACTGTAGTTTCCAAATTTGCATTGTCAATACAGAACTAAACAGCTTGGCTTGTAAAGTGCTGTTGGGTAGAAGCTGAATGGGTGACAAGTTACACGTGGATGAAACGAAAAAAAACACGTCTTTCTTGAATGGAGCGCATGTCAAATAAGCTTCACTATCAATATTTTTCATTTATGAGGAATCACACTGAAAGTCACATTAATGCAAGACACTCATGCTCTTTATTTAATCAATGCACAGCTAGGGCATAAAACATTCTTACTTCATTAAAAAGTTGGCTAAAAGACACTGGGGTAGGATAAACAAATATCCAAAAAGCGTGTAGTAGGAGATGTGACAAACTCATGCCGTTACTTTGATATTCTATATAGGAGCCATACCGATATTTGGAGTTTTGGCATCAACCAAGTTTTTGGAAGAGACTTGTGAATAGTGAACACTCAGAATTCTCATATTTGTGGATACTTTTGATTCGTTTTTCATATAGTGGAGCCTTGATGAAGTCAAAGCGAGGATTGGTCGCATGACGGAACACGTGTTGGCTGGGCTGATTTGGATAACATTGAAGAAGAGTTATATAATAAATACAAGAAAATTTGCCATTTAAGAAACTATGGATTTGGACTTTATTCTATATATGAGTGCCCTGGACATTTTTGTATAAGCTTTTCGGAACTTTGGGGAAGTGGGGTGGTTTTCTTTCCTTCCAGGAGCACAGTTGAACATTTAGATGTCATAAGACACTTGGTTGTAATACTAGTGAGCGCCATTCCTTATCTCAAAACACCTAATTCATTTTTTTCTACTGGAGTAGGATAGACTGTGGCAGGAAAACATTCTTATCCGGTTTCTCGCTTGTTTCTGCCCCAGCTTCGATGAGGAGCGAAGTGCAAATCCCGCTCACTGAGACTTTTTTTTTTTTTTTCCTTTTACCACCAGCTACTTGTTGGCGGGAAAACAAGTGCAAAACACAGAAAATACGGAATCTTGAAGCACGAAAAGGCACATGTACTGTTTGTGCGAGCTATTAACGCTTTTCATGGTCACATTTGTGACATCACGTCCTTTATTTTTTATGAAACACAGTCTGTACTTCATTGTATCATCTGGATTTCTTAATTACTGAATTACTTTGTTCCTTTGTGTAACGAGTAGTTGCTTTGGTAACCTGTTTCCTTTCCTTCATGCAATAATTAGTTGGCATTCATGATTTTAACGCCGGCTCAAGCGAAAAGTTCATCATATCTTAAAAGGGATTTAATAGCCCATATATTGTGACCAGCAAGCTGCAGCCACTGGGGTTTTGCGCCTGAAGAATTGTGGTGAAAAGCAGTAGAAAGTAAGAAGCATTGGCAAAGCCAATGGCCTTTGGGACCTATTGGCTCTGACACCGGCTATCAGCGATGCTGTAGAGACTGGCAGTAAAATAATTAAAAATGAAAAAAAAAACAGCACGATTGCGCTGCTACAGTTCACTCGTGCAGACAGTTCAAGATGGCATGCAGTTAGAAAAGAATTTTTTTTTTAAAAAAAGCATGATCACGCTGCTACAGTTTACTCGTAGTGAAACCTATTGGCAAAAGTGCAATTAACTATGGAACAGGGTCGATGTCCTGCCATGCACTGGACTTTTGCCATCGAGATTGCGCCGCAAAAAAAAGATAAAACGTAGTCCGCACACCAGATGGAAAACAGCGAGCCTCGCAAGTTTTCAGTACTTGGTCGCTGTGCTCAAGGAGGGCTAACCACCGGAAAAGCTAATGAAAGCAAGAAGATTTTGAAAGGCAAGCCCACAAACCAATGAAAGACACTGACGTAACATGGACGGGGCTCCAAGCCCTTTTCTATCTACTAAAGCGTCTCGCAAGCACATGCAACGCAGGGTCGACCCTAAAAATGATTTTGTATTGAGAGAGAAGTGTCCATGAGAATTTTGGAGGGCTGGGCAAGACAGATGGGGAAGGGCGAGGATGAGAAAATACTGTAACAATAAACATGTTAAGAAGGGTGATAGAAGTGTTTAATGTCCTATTGCTTAGGTCAACATTTTGAGAATGCTTTGGTGCATTGAAGGTGACAGCAATAACAAAGAGTACAGGTTACGAGGATTATGGAATGTCAGCAGAGGGGAAGAATAAATGGGAATTCGGCTTCAAGACAGCAAAATAGACTACAGGATCACAGGAGCGTTGACTCTATCAAACAAAATGGGAGAACAAGTCTGGGTTCTGTGAACGGTACGAGCAACTAACTAGCTATAATATATTCACCTACAGGGACATTCTTCCTGTATGATGACAAAAAGGACTTAAAGAATAGTCAGGAGCTGGAATTGTTGATGAAGGGCTTAGGAGTCAGTGCTTGGAAATCACAAGAGTTCAGCACTCCTTCTTATAGGGATGGGTGTAGATGTGGAGTGGGTGGAACTAAGAATGCACCAGAGCTGATGGGACAAGCATATTTAGGTCACACAGGTTACATACACGCCATAGACAAGAAGTTAAAGATGTAGTGTAAATGTATTTTGCCTGTACCCTCATTCAGGGAGCAAATTGATCAAGGGGATAAAGAAATAAGTATGGATCTAAGAGCAATTCATAATCACATGGTCCATGGTACTCAGAGCAAAGACTCTACTCTACTCTTTTCCATTAAACACTACAACAATCCACACCACTCTCCTCTATGCCTCTAACTTTTAGCCATGCTGAACAGCAGCCACGCTGGTGAACAACATGGTCAAAACACACTGGGAAAGCCAAAAGCTCTCGCATAAGTGTGACCTAGTGGTTTTGCCAATGCTTTTTTATTATGCAAATTATGACTCTACAGTGCACCAGGATATGACAACCTTTGTTGAGGCCCTTCAGTGACTCCCTCTATATCATCCACCAACGGTGTCCTCACCTCTCTTAGGCCCTCTCTCACATGTATTTCATTTGTTTTATAGCGCCTCTCATAACAATGTAGGATGTCAGAGCACTTTACATCACACACACACAGGCACACAAAGACAATGAATCATACGTGGGTAAACCAGTGTATAGAAAATGTTACATTAGACAGAGGGGACTACAAGATGTAGGATTCACAAGTGATCTATACTGGTTGGCATTTTTGCTTGGTCTGGAGAAGCACAAACTCAGGATTGAAAATGTAACACAGTGGCTGGGATTGGCTTTACTAATAAGAATGTATTTCTACCCAAGAAACCCCTGTCCTTTTTAGCAGCACTAGGCTAATGAAAGACTACGAAAAACATAATGTTCTAACATGTACCACGCAGTCTGCATGCAGCTCTTTGAAGGCAGTTCATAGCTCGCTGTACTACATTCCGATTGTAATCTATGACTTGCACAGTAACAAACAGATCTCAGTGACAAACGCAGTAACCCACTGAGCTATGCACATAAAATACAGTTCCGTGACCTGTGTGCTACACATTCTTTGCAGCAGAAATATTAACTCTCTAAACTACCTTAGAAGAGTCAACATTGCTACTAGACAAATCTCCTATCTCTCTCCAGCAGGAAGATACATCACCAGATACATCTTGACACTTTTAATGTTGCCTGAAAACTATTGGCTGGTCAAGGAACTCTGCAGCCAGTGCTTTTAACATCATAAAATATTTCAAAGCACAGTACGTGCCCAAGCTCAGTGCTTGGTGAGATGGCACCAGTCAGATTGCCCTAAAACCAGCCCTGGGCAAGACAGCCGGGGCCTCATGATGTACTTCGCTGGTAGTGGACCGCTATGTTGCAGGGCTAAGGAAATGCAGGCAGTGAGGAAGCAAGGAAGAATGGTGGGTGCACTAGTTCCTCCTTGGTCCCATAAATAGTCTTGCATGAAGCTCTTTGATGGCAGTTCCCAGCTTACCATATTAGATTACGATTGTAACATCTGAAATGCACAGAAACAAAATGATCTCAGTGGCAAAAGTATTAACCCACTGAGCTTTGCAAATACAATGCAGCTCCATGATCTACATGTTCTTTGCAGCAGCCATGTTGAAACACTGCATTACTTTATGATGAGCACAACTGCCACTAGACAAAACACTGACATCTCTCCAGCAGGAAGATTAATTAACAGGGACATCTTGGCACTTTTATTGTTGTCACCAGCAAGGGTGCCTACCAGTACGTGTCAATAACAGCATCAATTTAAGACTGAAATTGATTTCACATGCACACAATCAACACTTACCACTGGTAGGTGCCTGCCGTGTCCGTGGATGTAGATGGCAAATGGGCGCAACTAAGAATGCACCCAGGGCCGGCTTTAGGGTGGTGCGAGCGGTGTGGCGCACCAGATTCTGACCTGGATTGGTGGGTGCTGACCTTAGGGGGGTGCTGAGTTTAGCAATGACTTACAAAATTTGGATATAAAGGCACCTGCTGAAAGGGTCCTTGTGCGACCAGCCTTCAGGAAGCAATTAAAATGTCAAGATGCGTCTTATGAGTAATGTTCCTGCTAGGGAGAGAGAGATGGGAGGTTTGTCTAGCGGCAGCTTTGACTCACCATAAAGTAGCAAGGAGGGTTAATATGCATGCTGCAAAGAACAGAATTATATTTTAAGTGGATAGCTGAGCGGATTAGTGAAGCCAGCAATTACCTGTGCTTTAAAGCAAATGAATGTATGAGAAAGGGGAACTATGGAGAGATGAGGGGCACATTTGCCGGGTGGTAGTGAGTGTATCTGACGAGGTGGTAATGGGGTGCGGGTGCCAAAAAAGTCTGTCACACAGGGCGCCACTAGTGCTAAGGCCAGCCCTGAATGCACCAGAGTTGATTGGGTAAGAATATTTTAGGTCACACAGGTTACATACATGCGCCATAGACAAGAAAGTTAAGATATGGTGTAAATGTGTTTTGTTTGTGTCCTGGTTCAGGGAACAAATTGATCAAGGAAAGAAAAAAACAAATATGGATCTAAAAGCAATTCATTGTCATATGGGCCATGGGCTCAGAGCAAAGACAATGTTCTTTTGTGGATGCAGACATAATTTGATGAAGAAGGTGTGATGTCAAATGGGGTCATCTTTCGCCTGTTCCTCAGGGCTGAACCACAGAAAAAAATGATTTAAGTTTTAATTTAACTTACTAATTTAAGAGAGAATTATTAGTTATGAATAATGGGCTTGGAGGTATTAGAGCCGGATAAAAGAAATTTGCTAGAGAATCAACATTGGCTGCTAGAAATGGAAGTGGTTTAGGGAATACTGCTATGGGTATGTCAGTTGGCATGTCACGACTAACAAAACATGGACAGATGTGAATAGGATGGTGGCAGTGGTCAATCAATGATTCCACCAGGATTAAATGAGGAGATGAACAAAGGACTTGGTAAAGCAAAGGCCCCGCCAATTTTCAGTGAGGCACCAGTTCTGCCAAACCTTAAACAAGGTCCATAGTATTCAACACTCCCAGAATTATTTAATGCAGGTAACATGAAGAGCACATTTTTTATTTGGGGACCAGAACCTATTTAATGCAATTAATCCAAGCGGTCTTAAAGGTTATGATTGAAAAAAGTGGATGGTGGGGAAGAAATAACACCATGGTTGCTCCTTCTGAAAGTCCGGGTAATCGTGAGATTAAGAAAACATATGTTAGCATTTTAATTAAGGTACAACTTGTTTGGAAGGGATTTCATGAATTAGCAGTGGTTCAAATAATGCCACATCGGCACCAGCACTAGCATATTACTCAGAATCCTGCACCAACACAGGCATCCCTGGACCATAGAGCAAGTGTGCCTGTGTTGTCTGCATGCTATTGGCTGTTTGGTGTATCACTCCATCTGCAAGGAAGTTCTACTATTGCAGTGCATGAAGAACTATTTCACATCTGAAACCTACACTACAATATTCACAGTTTTTCACATTCAATTCTTTATGTCACTGTCACATGGTTTAGCAAACGGCTATGTAGAGTGATAAATGAAATACTCCATGCCTTAGTTATTTGCTTATTGGTCTTTTTTATTTCTCTCTTTGTGCTTTCCTCCTATACATTTGGTTTCTTATTAATCACCTTTGTTTTCCTCTTCCTCTTAGTAGCGACAGAACTGGACCACCGTGGTTGGTGTGCCCCTCAGCTAAAAGAGGAACGAGTCACAGGTAAGTGGATATTCCTTAGTCTTAACTATAATACGGGGTTGGGTGTGAGGGATATAATCACCAATTTGCCCTATCCCGCCACCAATTTGACATGCTTTCCCTTCTTTCTTTTTTTTCTTAAAAATGTGGCATGCAACTCTCATTTTAGTCTTCTACATAAGACGGGGAACCATTTGCTTAGACGGGTGACCCCTCTTTGGCCGGAATATTCCCGACCCCGCAGCTACCCGTTCCTCTCCCACCAAATCGTCCCAGCAGTCTCTCATGTACCTAGGCTAGCCACGCTCCTCTGGAAGCGTTGTGGGGCGATATGAGAAAATGGTGGCCTCCCGGATTACTCTGTTGACTCTTGTCCGAGTCCCTGGAGATCTCAGACGGAAGGCTTTGGCTTCTTGAGTCGTCCTGCCATGATTGGCATTGTTATGGGTCTATTTCCCCTGACGTCTTCCTCTGGTGCTTCTCTCTCTCTCGCTTCTGGGTTAGCCCTGCCTCCTATTTCAGGCAACCATTCATCAAAGGACTGATCAGTGTCACATGATACCATGCCCCTCCATCTCCTCTATCCTTGTAGAGGTTTTAAAGGACAGGCGCCCCAGGCAGTCTGCAAAAGAAACACAGGTGTATCTCGGAGTAGAGAAAGAGAAGGGAATGGCCAGGGTAAAGCCCTATCAATACTGTTGTCCTCATCACAGTCACACATGGATTCTAAACACAAAGCAACTTTTTATCATTACATCATATCAAACTAAGTGTTTTATTTGAACATGACCTTCTCATTGCTTTTTCCTCTCACCCACTGGGATGGCCAGTCCTCAAGATGGAAATCTTGAAAGATCCAGTTTTCTGAGCAACTGGTGGGTTCTCCTAACTGCCCCCAGACTGAGAATACATTATTTTCAAAGCTCTAAGCACTTAACCTCAATGAGGCGGGTACCTCTACTGTTGCATGTTCCTTTGAAGGACTACACTTTAACACGGTCATTGGATCTTTTCACCCAGCATAAGGGTGTAGAGACATAGACATAAATTTCATAACAAATCAAATTAAAATCATAGTATGACCAATGTGGCCACACAAGGAAACTCCAGTCTGAAAATGTTCAAGGGTTTTTATTGCAAATGAAGGCTCATAGTAATGTAAATAATTCTCAAGACCAGACTGTAAAGATACAACATCATGACAAGCTGTTCAAACCTCCTAAAGAAACTTAAACAAACTAACATTAAAAAGACTAAACAATTTATTAATGCTGCACACAAAAGCAATATGAATATTTGGAAGGGAGGAAACAAGCACTGTCTAATTTAACATTTAGCAATCAAAATTCTACAATTTGGTAGCCTGAGCAAGGGGTAACCCTATGAATAAGCAAATTCATATAGCATGTGTTGGATTAAATACAAGTGGGCAAATAGGCAAAGCATAAAAAGGACAAAAAAGAATTTGGAAAGGAAATCAAGGGGAACAAATCACTTAACCAAATAGACAAAACGATAAAAAGGAAAAAAGGGAAAGTGGTAGCATTTCAGAAGCTTGGTCAAGAGTCTTCTTTTCTGGGTCAAGGGTAAAATCTTTAAGTCTCAGCAAAACATTTTCAAAGGGGCAAAAGTAGACAGGACTCTACCTCTCAAAGCCCAAGGAGTTCAGCAAGCAGCAAAGAGTGGGGTAAATCTGACCAAAGTCCCACGTGGGAAGGATATATCAAAGTTCATAGTGCAAAGATGATTCATCCATTCATCACGCCACATGACACAAAAGGAGTAATTATACAAAGTACATAGGGCAAACGACATGGATTGCACCACTGCTGAAAGTTCCCATTACCAACAGGTAGAAAACATTCCATCTTAGCTTATTCTTATGAATTGAAACAAATGTATACAAAGTTAATTTCACAGTTACTGAATGTACTGTACTCAAGGTTGGGTTTCCATGCTCACAACGTCTAAAACAATAGAACATCTATTGCCAAGCTAACATTCTCATGAAAATTAAGGGCCTCATTATGAGATTGGCGGTCCACCAAACTAATGGGGAGGATAGCACTGCCATGGCAGTGACGTCCCCCCTGAGCATATTACAATGTTCCCACTGGGATGACCAGTGGGAACATTGCAATACGCGTGAAGCCAAGTCCTAACTGTACCACAGAGGGGGCCGACCAGAATTCTTGGAATGCACATTGTTTGCAAAGCAGACAGTGCGCACTCCGACGGTGCTGGGCAAGGGGTTCCCTGCACTACCCATTCCAACGATGCTCCTGGTGGGGACGGCGGGCTTTAGACGAGTATGCCTGCCAAGTTTGTAATTTGGCAGTTGGACTGCCTGGGGTGCAGAGGTCTGACCGCCACCGCAAGGTTGGCGGTCTTAGGACCGCAAGCTCCGTGATGAGGCCGTAAGGCTGAAAGAAAGTTCACATTAGCAAGAATGATTGAACATTTTCTACACAGTCAAGAAAAAGGGCCTTTCAAGCCTCACGTAGGCTAAGCAAAGTGAATTAATATGGCACATTAATTTATAGTGATAAGGCACATTTGACATTCAAAATTATACATCAAACATTAATAAGCTTTGTCAGTGTTTATGTTACAGTAAATTTAAAATGAAAGTATGGTGAAGAACTACAATTTTCAACTTTTGCATGTAATATTCTAAACTATTCTTTTCTAAAAGTAATTATCGTTTTAGTCCGTACTATTAACAAACATGATAAAGGACAATGTGAGAATTAATTAATCTTTTAAACATAAAAATTTAAGACTATCCTGCATCACTGTTGGCAACCTATTCTACAGTGAAAGCACATTATTATGATTTTCAGTGCACCACTTTACATCAAACTATTAGTACTTTGATTAACAGACTACAAAAACTCTCACATACAGATGATCACTGTGACTTGGAAGACAGTGCTAACATCTCTTCTACATCACCTTCAGGGATCCATATCATCCCCTTGTGGGAGGAGGAGTTTTCGAGAATTTTGGGAAAAAAAATTTGGATGCTGTTCAGCATCAGTCCTAATTTTTTTGCATTATATTTATCAATTCAACGGGTTTGGATTGTGGTTATGATTTTTTCTGGTATAGTTAATACTTGGGTATGTTCTTATGTTATCATTGGTAAGAACTGGGAAGAAGAAGACAGATAAGGAAGTTTATTTCTGCGTTGCTTTCTGGTAATCTTCATTTGTTCAGGTCTTGTTTGCCACAGCCTTATGTTGTCCTACCACCTCTTCTGTGTTTAGGGGGCAACCTGAGAATGGTTTGAATTATGTTTTTAAAATTAAGAAATTTTCTGCTTACTAACTAGAAATGGTAATTGTCAACTTCCGTTATATGCATTTAGCACAGGAAAAGTAAGCTGGTCATCTTTGTAGTTTGTTGTGATTTACTTTGGCATGAAAACCCTGTGATATCATTTAGTGACAAGACACATCCAACTTCTTATATTCATGTCTTCACTTTATAGTATTACTGGTTACTTATATGGTTTCTCCCATTCTCCTTACCTACCTATTTTACCCTTGATACTTTCATAACACTGACATTCCAACATTCTTCGTGGCTGTTGAGAGGCAGTTGGAAAGGATGTAGATGCCAGTGGATGCCTTGCTATTGCTATAACTTGGATAAATGGTGTTTAATATTTTCACACCTGTGAGTCAGTTGTCTACTGCATTAGTGGGAACGAGATCTTTACCTGTATGTGATTTTAATAGTGTAATCTCTGTGAGCATCTAATAATCGTAATACTCCGTGGCATCTGTGATTATTTTCTTCACGGTTCATTTTGATATATGTAATTGTAATTGTAATCGTATTTATATAGCGCTTACTACCCCTGACGAGGCGTCGAAGCGCTTTTCGATGAGTAGCACGCTACTCCGGTACCCAACAAGAATTAGTGATGGATTAGTATAATTTAATAAGGAGTACAGTATGAGTATGTGTGTTCCGCAACTCCAGTGGGTCGCACTCACGCATGCACGGAGACAGCAATTACAGACCACGTATTCACAGCTTTGGGGTGGAGAGCTTGTGCGACCTCGCACCCATTTATTTATGACCTGGGGGCCAAGCCTGGCCTCCAGGGTGCAAAGTGTTACATTGTATGAGAGAGCCTGGTGGCTCCCTAAACGTCACCGCAAAATGGCCCATATTTATACTTTTTTTGAGCCGCACTTATGTCACTTTTTGACCCAAAAGCATCACAAACTTACAAAATATAGGCCCATATTTATCCTTTTTTAGTGCTGCATTTGCATCATTTTGTTGACGCAAAAGCGGCACAAACTTACAAAATACAATTGTATTTTGTAAGTTTGTGTCGCTTTTGCATTAAAAAGCGGTGCAAATGCCGCATTAAAAAAGTGACGCAAATGCGGAGCAAAAAAAGTATCAATATGAGCCTATACGTTTTCAAGGTAGTGTGCAGTTTACTAATTTGACTGAATTTTAACATAGCACCACTTGCCTGCGTGCTCCTTCACTCTTCAGCATTCACCCGTCCCCACAGGTTATAAAGTGCACGCCATCAATTCACTGATAGCTGTATATAATCTTACCAACATGCACTCCCTATGCGATCATACATTTTTTTCTAATTGAGACTGCTGTCAAGAGAGCCTTAATGATTTTGAAGAGAATCAGTGCAGAAGACAACCTTGTCAGTGCACATGGAGTTGTCTCTTTCAGGCTTGAATGGAATTTGGATAATTTCAGGAAATTCGAGATATGCTTGCAAAGCAAAATACCCAACATGTCTCCATTACGCCACTTCGAGTAACTACGTACCATTTACGGTAAAAGTTTACTGTGAATGCGCCGTTTATGGTAAACATTCACCGGGAATGACGGGAACAGCTGTTGTTCCCAGTGCTTGTATTTTTTTTTTGCACTTTTAGCATGAAATGCGTTCTTGCGTCATACAGTGATGTAAGGACGAGTTTTTTGTGAGAAAATAAAGCCATAAAAGACGTATTTGCATTAAGTCTAATTAATCCGAGTTTCATATAATTTTGCTGAAAATGCATGTAATTGCACACAATCAAACTATATGAATGTCTCACACCCCTATTCAAACTGTGTTTCCAAATCTCCCAACAATACTGCACCATGTTTTGCACTGCTACCAATTTATGTAATGTCTATTGCCGTCTGGTGTGCTTCTTAAAATCTTCACTGAATATCTCCAATAAGAATGTCATTCTTTTCTGCCATGTGGCCCAGATTTACTGATAATTGATGCAAGAAATCGCAGCCGTCTGGCATCAAAGGAAGAGAGAAACAATGTGCAATATTTACTAAGCCATAGTACATTTTTTATCTCCCTCAATGCTGGAACACTTTTGGCTGCCATGCGCAAATGCACACATCCTTGCACCATCATGCATGGGGGTGTGCGTTCTCTAAAGTAGTTTTTTTTACTGGAAGAGGAAGCGTCCACTAGCCTTACAAATTTCTCCCACTTGGTATGTGTGCTGTACAATGAATCACACAAAGAACGTTGAAAACAATGGCGAAATGAAAACATTTCTCCTCATTATGCTTGCCTTAAGAAGACCAAGGATTTGGCACAAAGTTGTGTTTGGGATTTGCATCAAAACCCTGCGGTGGTTGCATTGGAGTTCCCACGTACCATCCATGGACTGCGCCCTTGACGCAAAGTTATAACACAAGTGCATAGCACCACTCAGCATTACTTTGGGATAGGTTTTAATGCAAATCCTGGCTTGCATTGAATGTTCAATCCTACACTAATAATCTGCAACCGATTTGCATCACTAACCTACATCTGGACCCCAGTTTACAATGAAAGGCATGTCTATTCTACTTCTACTGCGATGTGCATGCAAAAAACATGCAGAACAGAGCAATAGAAGCATAATGTATAATTCAATTGTTTCCAGCAATAGACGCAAACAAATAATTAAACAAATACATTTGGTCTACAAGCATGTGAACGTTAATTTGAGGATATCGTGAATTCACTTCTATTGCCGTGTGCACTCATTAACTGTATAACAAAGCACACCTGAGGGGGCATCATGTATAGACCAATTGGAAATTTCTGCAATGTGTACACAATGAAGCTGCACACATTTTCACTAATTAGACAGAACAGCAGTATCATTTGTATTGGTCACGTCATTTCGTTAGAACCACGGGTAGTCAGTTGCAAAGAACAAATCAATCTTATATATTGTTAAATTTCTGTATTTTCTTTGCTATTCAGTATTTATTCCTACTGTATTCAAACTTTTTTTTATCAGGTGTTACATACAATACAGTATAATCACTTAATACATTTTTGAGGTTATCTGTATGTATCCTTCTTTCCTAGTGAACTCATATTGGCTTAGGCCATTGTTAGCATTTATCCGTGATGTATTGTTATTTATTTCCTTATAGTCCTAAGTATTATTCTGTTATGCTTTGGTAAAACAATTCCTACATGTCTTAAGATTGCAATTTGATCCACCACAAAAATTCCTCCAGTGCAAATACGATCTACCTGCCTGTGGCAAAAATGGAAAGGGGAATTTAGTGGCAACAGAAGCAGATCAGATGCCAGTGGAATGACATACATGTGTATTGCTACATAAGCTTCGCTCAGAGGGCCAGGAAATATTCATGATATTACCTAAAGTCGTTTCTGCCGAAGGTGAAGAAAATTTTAGTGATTTTGAGGAGGCTATTCGTAGAATAGAAAACAGATTGAAGCCCTGCTCATCAATGATATTTGAACGTTAAACATTCTATACACAGGCCCAAAACCGAATCAGACATTTGATGAGTTTCTCACACCTTTGAGAGTGTTAGCCAATACCTGACATTCTAGGGCAATGTGATAAAATATTGCGAGACCAATTAATTGTTCATGCCACCTCTGTTGGGAATACATCATTAAAAAATAACAGAGAAAGAATAAGCTATGACTAGATGTGCTTCCATTGTGGTAGTTATTCTCATTTGGCTTTAAGGGGTGTCCAGCTCTGAGTAATGAATGCCACATTTGTGGCAAAAATGATTATTTCACAAAAGTATGCAGAGAAGGCAAAATAGTTCCCAAGGGTGGAAGTAGGTCGGACTTAAGTGGTAGAGGACGAGTGTGCTAATATTTAGGACATTGTGTCAGAAGTATCAACAAGGTGAGGGAAGATGATGAATTTGGTTCATGGCAGAACCTGGTTACCATTATATCATTATTACCAGAGTTTCATTTGACCAGGTTCTTTGTGATGTGGCCAGATAAATGCACCCACCATACATTAAAACAGTTTCACATGATGGCAATAAACTATAATTCATTGGATATTTTGCTAACAATGTATTCTACTAAGGGAGATTTAGTTGAAGATATACAGAGCTTCGAACAGAGTTTGTGTGCTATAATGGAGGAATCTACAGTGCCAAGACATCAATCCATGTGTACCAGAGCAAGTTCTTTCTATAACTAGTGAAGAAATACGTCAACACGTTTTAAAATTTTCCATGCCAGAAGATATGTATATTTAAAACATTATTGAAGCGGTGGAAGATGCAGAATGTGTGTTGTTTGACAAAAAAAATGACAAACACAGATTATATGTTGACCTTATATCTTAAAATAGGAATTCACATCAATCCTTTGTCCTACATAAATGAGTTAATATCCATGACTGGTGGTGCAGAATTTTTTTCCACCCTAGACTTAAATGCTGCCTACCTCTAATTCAAACGTACATCAGAGCCCAAATTACTTACATCATTTATTACTTCATTTGTTTTATTGCTTCAAAAGAATGCCTTTTGGACCACTTTCTGCCCTGGCTGTCTTCCAGAGGCCAATGTATCATATTTGAAGGAATTGGACTCCTGTCCAAAGGTTTTTCAAGATGACATTTTGCTTTTCACACAGAATGGAAAAGATCACTTAGAGGTCATCAAAGAAACCTGTGTCAAACTGGTTATATTCTTAGTGTTGATAATGTACTATTTTTTTAAAAAAAGTAGAGTACTTAGGGCATTTAATCTCTAAGGGCGGCATTGTGCTCAAACTCAAACGGATTGGTGCTATAAAAAAATCCGTTACCTCCAGAAAAAATGATCTTCGTTTCCATTTTTATAAGAGCCCAGGTCAAACAGGATGACTTTAGAAGCCATCCCAGAGAGATTGGATGATCATCCCACTACTGTAGAAGTCATTTTCACATCATCAGACATCATCAAGTTCTTGAAGTCATCAGCAGAGTTTAGAAAAGTGAGCCTGATGATTTGAGAATGACTTGAAAATGAGTGTCTGATAACTTCACAAGTCGTGATTATTTGAAATGACCAGGGGATGAGCAGCTGATGAATTCTCGTGCTGAGATTGTTGTTGATGATTTGAGGATGCTTTGAAGATGACTAGCTAATAACTTCATAGGCACTAACAAGATTGAAGTGGGTCTGAAAATTTGAGGAGGACTTGCTCATTGCTTCAAGAGCCTTTGTCTGTTTTGGTTTCATTTTTGTTACAAAAAAATAACCCATGTGGATAATTTCAGAATTAATTGCTGATTGGTGAAAAATAAACACCATTTAGTTATTTTATAAATTTTCGTTTACATACAAATAAGCACACAATGTTATTCTGAGAACTGTTATAAGGGCGTCCACAGAACAATACTTTTCTACTTTTCATATAATTCCATTATGGGTAAAAACAAGCATCCAGTGCTAAAATGAGCGATACATAACATTAATAAAGACGTAAATTGAGTAATATAGGTAGGGCCATTAGATTTAAGGTATCATCCTATATTTCTTTCTTGCTCAAATTGTGTGATCCGAGGCAAAACATTTTTTTCTCATAGCCTCTCTTGTCTGTTCATTATTGCATTCTTTCCAATACAATACTTTAGTATGTGTGCTGTACAAAAACCTGTCTTGTTTTCATTTAATAGCTTACAATGTTCCATTTGTAATAACAATCCGGCCACATACAGAATACGCATGACCTCTGACTTCTCTCTTAATTTAGGGGCAGAATTGTTTCTCGTTTATGTTTTCAAAAATGCACTTTTAATTACTAACAAATAATCTGATTATCTCTGGATAAACGCTTCATTGTGTAAAATGAATACACTTACTTGAATTTTGAAGCCACCTCATTTTATGAGCGCATTGTCTTTGTTGCATGCTAACATTCCACATATTTTCAAGTGATGGCATTGACCGCCTGAGTTTTGGCTCTGTCACTGTTTTTGTTTTATTATGTGTTCTTTGAAAAACGTGGTTAGGAAACCTGTCAAGCCCACATTAATCTAAAACAGTTGGTTAAAATTGCATAATTTCAGTGGCCCTGGTCTCATGTACCTATGAAGTATGCAAAAACTGATAGATGAAGTGCTTTAATTAATATCAGCCACTGGTAACTACTCAGGACCGTATCGCCATCCATTGTCATTTTGCACACCTTACCTTATTTTGGACCCGACCATATGCAAATCAATCTTGACCTTGCTCCAGTTGGAACAGTTAAGCCTGAACTGCTTGGCCAGGTCCTCCCTGAGCCACAACACAAGCAACCCAGGACCGGTTTCACCCAAGTTAGGGCTCTTCAGCCAGGTATAGCTTGGTTTCAGTGACACAATTTGTGCAGCTCAGATCCAGTATTTGATGCTGCTCTCTCACGTATGTGATAATGAATAAAATATATTTTCACAGGATCACACAGTTTGGTCACAGTTAAGGAACTGGGATTAATCCTAGTTACATGATTTCAAACAGAGCAATTCAACCACTAGATGGGTATATCTTTTCCCATCAAAAGTAATACCTTGACTTCAATTGTTGCCATGTGTGAACTGTGCGTTGGTGACTGTCAGAAACCACTTTTTTTGGCTTCTTTATATAGCGCAAACCATGGCCAACAACACAGACAGATTACACTTTTTTTGTCAGCACTGGGACAGTAGGCTGTATACACAGGATGTCAAGCCAAAGGCTCAGATCAGGACCTGGTTTCAAAGGGTGTATCTTTAATTGTTGCAGCAGGTACAGTGGTACTGAGGGGCCCACTGACCCTTCATTATTGTTGTATTTTCCAATTCAAACCGCAGCCATGGGGGCACTTCCTTTTCTTTGCAGTTGGGCCTATGGCACACTGGCTCTGCCAGTGCTGCTTCCCCACATACCAGGGGTGGCATTTTAGTCTCCAGACCACATCTCCTGGTGTGAAAGATCGGCTCCTTTTTGGCTCATGGTTTCACAAGGACTTTGATCTGAGCCAGAGCAGGCATCTAACATGAGCCCGCCTCAAGCTGTCAGTGGCTCTCCCACCACTATTAAGGGGCGAATGACACACCTCTCAACACCAGTTCGCAGACTTAGTTAAATCTCATGTTTTGTGAATGCGAAAGTATGCATGTGTGGGAGTCTATGTTAAAGTAGGACTTCATTTCGTAAGAGGTAGCAGTGGGATTTGGTCTCTGAAAGCCTCATCGTAATTCTCCACCAAAAATTCTGATGGGAACACTGACACTATTTCAGAATACCTATACTAATGACAGGAAAACATCCTTTGATGACAGAATACTGAATACTGGTTGCAAATTTCAGCCAGTATTTTTGCGACCAGTAAATAATTTTTGGAACTGATCTATGCAAAAATGAGTCGGTTTAAAAATTTAGATTCAGAGTGGGACGCAATCTGATCTTTTACTTTAATATTCATGAGGTTGAAAATTGTGGCTTACTCCGATTAGAGACCATCACTGGAATGGTGGCCTACTGCAGTCAGGAGGCTACCATGTCTGTGACTGCCTTTTTTAAGCAAGCATTGGCAAAGGCAATAGGTCTTTCCCTTTGCAGGAGCTATTGGTTTTGCCAATGTGTTTGAGCCATGTTCTAGGCTTTGCAAGTATGCACATAGCTAGTTCATGTGGTGATTTGTTGGAGAGGCGTGTGGTGTCCACCCCTCACCTATTGTTCTAAAATCTACTTTAAATTGGCTATGCAACCACTGTATGGTCCTGTGAGGAAAAACTGTTTTTGTTTTCCAAAAAAGTATTGCATCAGCAGTGTATCAGTCTTGCAACATCCTTTGTGTATACACCTTGCTCTATACACCTCTATCTCTCATACCTACACAAAGCAATGCATTGTCCTTTCGTACCAAGCCCCTATCCTCTTACCACACTCCTCTATCCCCTTAGTTCTCTTCCAGCCTACTCCCTGCATGTTTTGCACATCATTTACTCCCACCACCTACACTCCACAGCCAATTTTATTTCTCACTCAGAATGAGTCAACTTTCACAACACAAAATTATTATCAGAGTCCATTGCAGGAAGAGTTTGAAACGGCATGATATCATTCACAGCCTCTCACTCACTACCCAGTTTATCCAAACGCATTCCCAGTAGTTACAACACCCCTCACAGACTGAAGCGCAACCACTCACACCACACACTCAAAATGCTATTACTAACCATGCCTACATTCACTTGAAACATTACTTGCCTAAATTCACCCACTTACATCATCCCTCACTCACCATCACTGAAACTATTAGATTTCACTTGCACATACTCCTAACTCAATATTTATTCACCCTTGACACTGCTAACTGTCACCATTTAATTGGTTATACCTCCTACATAGACTCATAATCTACCTATTACAACAGCCATACCATTTGCTTGCTATTCATCATTCAATGCCATTTAGAACTCACTAGCCATGCCATCTTTTCACACAGATCACTAGTACCACAACTCTGCTTCATGTAGCACAACTAGGCAAGATTGTGTTCCCACACTACCGTCAGCGCCCACCTCTTGCAAAGTTAATTTCTTACAAAATTCATTTATCGGTCTTCTACAACAACCCTCCATTATAATTGTACATGCAATCACCTGTTCAAAGCATTCACCCCCTAATGTAATTTAGCCATGTGTAGCAAAGCTCAGTCATCAACATGCTAACAGCACATTCCATTCTCTTATAACACTACTCATATAACTGTCTTACAACACGAATCACTCATCTCACCAAAACATCCTCACAAAGCACCATTAAATCACTTTGAATACTACGTAGCAACATCAGCAAAACTGATAACCCACTCACAGCACTGATTTACACCACTGACTCCCCATCATCTACTTTCACAAGTTTGAGACACTAAACACATACAAGATGCAAAAGTACCTTCCTCCATCACCCTTTCACTGACCCCTCACAACACACATTATGTTGCACCTAACACCATTTATCCTTTCAGAACACCACTGCCACATGCTTCCCACACCACTTCCTACACTCGTCACTCACTCCATTCACTTCCCTTTTGGGAGTTGCAACAACACTTTCATTCAGCACCAATCAGTTACGATGATCACCCAAACACAGATTAACGACCCTAACAACTATCTCATCTCTTCCACCAACTTTAACCACTCACCACACTATGATGTTCATATCCCTTGACAAAACTACTTTCACTACACACTTCTCCAGTAGCCAGTCACCTCTGTCACTTTATTGCTCAGTCGCTACCCCCTCATCAGAAGAACCACTTGCCTTGAGCTACATTTTTCATTCAATCTTGGCTAGTCAGAAAAAACAGTCATTCACACCACCGATACAAGCCACAATCGCATGCTTCGATCACAGCAACAAAAAGCGACATCCACTCAAACAATGTCTAACTTGCTCACACCATTCACCCATCTCAGCTATCATTCACCAATGTAATCATTCACATGAGTCACTCGGTCACATCTTACACACAGTTCTGCGTACGCGTATTTGCCTCACATAGCATTACTAAGCCACTCACAGCTTTTTTTTTTTACTCACAACTTGCAGTCTCATGCATGCACAATTTCTCACTGAACACCACTCCTGCACTAATGGTGCTAACCCCTACACTTACAGTGACTGTTGAACATCTTTAGTTAACAAAATTACTTGATTAGAGTGACAAAGATCAAAATGAAATAATAGAGGTGAGACAGGATTAAAAGGAGTGAAATAATATTATTAGTGGTTCTCCAATTTGTGCAATAGCTTAACACACCCGTGCAATTAAGTTGAGCACACACAACACTCATAAAGTAGTAATCGTGAAATTGACCAGTAGTAACTTAAACGCATCTTGAAGTCTTCACAGGTAAGGCTGGGTAAATTTCCTGTGGTAAACTGAATTGAATTCCAAGTGAAGTTGCCTTTTCCTGTTTCTTCTGTTTTCTGTGCATACATAACATAGTGAACAGCTAAAAATATCCCATGGTGATCCATGTAATGCTGTGGGAATACCTGTCCATTCCGCCAATCACAATCTGTAACTGGTCAGCAAGGCCAGTGCTAGGGTGAATGTCTTCTTACAAGTCAATCAGAAGAGACTAACCACATCCTTTTCTTACATGAATTATGAATTTCTGCTTTCAGACAATCAGGATAGTTCTCTCGGGTTAGACCCTTCTGATAGGATGCAAGGTACCCATTTAGAGTTACAATGGGCAGTGCATGGTTCCATTGAGCAGTTTAAGTGGTTTTCGCGTGTTCAGACTATGAATCCACTCTTTTTTTTTTAAATTGGGAACAGCCCATGAAGCAGTTACTTGTATTTTTTGTAGCCATGATCTGCTTTGCAGACAAAATTAATAAAAACATGGAATTATTTACTTCTACAGTACGTCAGGCAAGGTTTACCCATGAATATTTGAGATCATCATAGAGCAGTGGTTCTTATCCTGGGGGAAGGACCTTACTCAGAGGGACTGAGACTACTTAAAAAAAATTAATACTATTAACAGGCTAATAAAATTTAATTAAAATAAAGAAGCAAAATGTACAACTGTAAATCCTCCAATTTGTTTGTGGGAGCATTGCAAGTGAAGTATATAGAATACAGTATTGTATGGACGATAAGTGACCCAAATTAATTTGGAAAAGCACCAGCATTCCAATTTAAATTGTTTTTTGTTTATTTGTGAATGAAAAAAACATTTTATCATTTGTGTGTTTGTTTGATAAATTCCTGTTTCTGTATTTGCTGTGCGTTGTTTTGCTGTTCAAATCATAAATGCGTAGCTGGGGTACCCTGGTTTCCACTGATGACTCCTCGGGGGCCCCCAGATTCCAGCAATAATGCAGTGGGTTCCCCGAGTTGCAGTAATGATTAAAAGGGGGTCCACAGAAGTCAAAAGGTTGAGAACCACTGTTGTGGAGTAATACATCCCCATCTTGAAATCATCATGGAGTAATACAGCCAGATGCTATCTTGGGATAATACATCTCCATCACTAAGTAATCATATGGCCTCATTCTAAAGTTATGCTGCTGGCATCCTTGAGTAATGCAGCCTTATTTTTATGTCATCACAGCATCATTCTGTAATAATACAGCTCCATCCTGGAGTACTCCTAGGATCATCCTGGACTAATCCTGAAATCATCCTGCAGTAGTAAATGACCATCACATGTTTTCCACCAAAGTAATCAGGAACCCATCCTTGAGTAATCCAGCCTAATCTAGAAATCATCCTGGGGTCGTCCCGCATTAGTAAATGATCATCACATGTTTTTCGCTGAAGTAATCAGGAAACCATCCTGGAGTAGTTTCTGTCATGACTCTAGAGTCATCTCATTTAAATATTTCGCCCTAAAGGCATACTTCAGGATGTCTTGGGATGACTTCCCCAGATAATTACAGGAATAGAACAGCTGAAGTCATCAGGTGACTTCAGAATGACTCCAGGATGATCTTCCTTTTTGACTTGAGAGTATTACAGCACATTTTTCCAAACTCTGCTGAATTGATTGAACCTCTTAGAATGGTGTGAATAGGTTTCTAGTCAGGAACAGGCATTCAGGCTCTGAAAAATGCTACAGCAAATGCACTCTTGTGGAAACTTTGCTTCCGAGGCAAAACAGGTTTCATTACATTAGATCCCACCGTTTAGGTCTGTCTGAAGTCCTTTCCAAATGTACTAAAGATCAGGAATGGAATGTAGCTTTTGCTGCACAAACTTCGAACATGACTGACCATGGTACTATACAGAGAACTGTTAGCATGCATATGAGCTATCAAACACTACATTTGGGGCAGTAAATTCATTATTTGCATGGACCATAGGCCCTTACTAAGTATTTTTGATTTCCGGCAGATGACATGCTTCCATTGCAAGAATAGCTCATTTAGCCGTAAACTACAGGAATTTTGCTTCAAAGTAAAATTTGTATTAGGGAAAAAACAGTACTATAGAGTTCTTATCAACAATGTCTATAGACAGCATGAGTGACTTAAAGATGTAGATATTGATGTAATAGCTTACATCTAGGAAGTGGCGTAGTCATCGAAATGGGGAGTTACAGAGGAAGAATGGCTATAATCAGACAACAAAGATGAAGAGATGAAGTGATGCTCACTGTGAAAAAATCCAGGATGGATGTCCTCCATCAAGTTTTGCAGGGGCTTTTGAGATCATTTGGCCATGTATCAGATGACTTATGCTATGAAGGAAATTTATTTATCAGAGATAGGAAATGTCTTCAGCCACTTAGAGTGAGACTAATGTTGCTGGAGCAGGTTCATTGTGATCATGTGTGTATATTAGTGGTAGCAAATTTGTTAAAAACGTACTTTTGGTGACCGGGATGGATTATGAAGCTATCCAATGGGTGTCACACGTGAGGAATGCATTGAAGTCAATAAGCGTTTTAAAACTGCACAATTATCTATGACACCAGTCAACTGGCCATCCACCTCATGGCAAAAACTGGCTTTAGAAATTGGGAGTCCGATTTAACATTTTGCCTTCCTATGTGAAGTTTGCCCTGGTTTTATACAATTACCACTCAAAATAACTAGAGATTAAGGCCCACATTTATACTTTTTTAGTGCTGCATTTGCGTCATTTATTTTTACGCAAAAGCGGTGCAAACGTACAAAATACAATTGTATTTTGCATCAAAAAGTGGGGCAAATGCAGTGCTAAAAAAGTATAAATATGGGCCTAAGTTTGTAGAACATGCTAGCATTCGAGTTGTAATGGAATGTGTGCACGCTCCCTCCCGAACAGAACCCTCACATCTGCAAAAGCAGACAGGAGGCCTAACCTTCTCCTACCCTGCACCCAAAACTCAGGACAACCTTCCTCCTCCTTGCTTTTGGAATTCTGAAAAGAAAAGACCTGACATCAGCACCCAGGGTGGCGTCTATATACGACCTGCAACATCATGTCTAGTGACCACGACGCCAATGACGGACGCAGAGTTGACTGATGCCACCTGATACCGTGCAGAGGTGCTGCTCGCAGAAAAATCTTTGGATCCAGACTGATGGCTGTGGGAAATTCTAAAGTAAGGAATCTGCAACTAGAAGTCTCTTTCAGATACATGCTCTACACCAGAACTGAATTAGATCAAGATCCTAGTTTAGCCTGTAATAAAGTTTCACAGTGGACAACTGAGCCACTGGATAAAGTGATTCCTAAAAAAAAAGAACAAAGGTACTAACAAAAGGTCTGCATCCTGGTGCATCCCTAATTTAATGACTCTTTGGCAAGCAAGAAAGCTGAGAGACTATGTATAAGGAACTATAATGAAATAAACAAAGCAAGTTATAGAAAATCCATCAGGATATCTCACGCAGAGATTAAATTTGCTAAGATCTCATATTATGATGGAAAGATTGACTTGGCATCAAATACACCACAGCAGATTTTCAAGATAGTTGAAATCTTACTTGCCCCCCTCTAACTCCTTGATGGTTGAACCCTCAGTGCAGCAGTGTAGTGAGCTAGCAAGATTTTTCCAGAAAAAAATCCAATGTATTACATTTCTAAAATCTGAGTTACTTCTCAATTCCAAGCCCAAAAAAGATGGGCAGACAGGCATTATCCCTGCCCTCTCGACCTTTCCTCTTATGATGCTGGAGGGCCTTCTGGCAATACTTAATAAAGGTAAGTCGGGCTCACTTTTGGACCCAGCTCCCTCTTATACATTAGTGAAAGCCAGCGACCAGATCCTGCTGGTATTCCTTTAATTGTTTTATCTTTATTTAACCGGAGGAATCGTACCATCAATTTGGAAACAGACTATGGTGAAAGCATTAATAAAAGAAACACTCTTGCCCCTCTTGCTCCAGGAAATGATAGTACGATTTTGCATCTTCCGGAAACGAGTAAAGAGCTCGAAAGAAATGTGACTAAGGCCTTCTCGGATTTCCTAGAGAGCAATAATATTCTTCATTCTACCTAGACTGGGTTTAGAGCTTATCACGGCAAAGAGACCACGCTCCTCGCAGTTGTTGAAGAGATCAAAAGATGCAGGATCAAGAGGCTCAGCGGCCATTATCCTCCTTGACCTCAGCACAGCTTTTAATACTATCAACCATGACATTCCCATTGACAGAATTCACTGTGTAGAAATCTTGGGAAGCGCCCTCTCCTATCTTCAATCCTTTCTCAAGGGCCGGACCTCCCAGGTATTCAAGGAAGGCTGCAGCTCAGATATTCTTCAATTGGACTGCGGAGTACCACAGGGCTCCTCTCTAAGCCCCATGCTTTTCAATCTGTACATGCGACCATTGGCAGATATCTTCCTCCCTTTTGGGATATCCATAATATCATATGCAGACGATACCCATTTGGTCTTTGCCCTTTTGCACAACCAGCATACCAGTTCTACGATGCTTGGCCCCTGTCTAGAGAAAGTAGCTAAAACGATAAATAACTCGTCCCTGAAACTAAATGGTGACAGAACTGAGCTCATAATTCTCAGTAACTCTTCGAATGCTTACATGAGTCTCGGATGGCCAAGTTGCCTGGCACATCCCCAGCCCCAAGACCGCTATAAAAAACTTGGGGGGTTGGTTCAATAACTTCCTGATCATGATCACCCAGGCAAAACAATTTAGCAGCTACCTGTCATGGCCTTCTCAAGATGCTCAGGAAAATTCTGCACTTTCTGCCTCCTTCTTCTAATAGAATAGTGGTCCAGGCACTCATTGTCTCTCGCCTGGACTATGGCAATCCTCTGTACCTAGGAGCTCCAAAGGCAGTAATAAGGAAACTACAGGTTGTGCAGAATTCCACTGCAAGAATTCTATACAACAATCCCAAGCATGAGTCTGCCCGGCAAGCACATTCCTCTCTTCACTGGATTCCAGTGGCTCAGAGGATTAAGTTTAGAGCCCTCTGTATAGCCCACAGTGCTCTCCGCTGCAAAGGTCCTGAGATCTCCCCACAATTGATTGTTTCCCATACCTTTGGAAGAAATCTTCGATCAACTGATACCTGCTTGGCTAAGATACCCTCCATCAAAAAGGCCAGAAACAGTGGCCGGTCTTTCAGACAAAATGCTTCTAAAATCTGAAACTCATTACCCTCACCCTTTGGTCAACCATGTCTGAACTTTCCTTTAGTTAAACTTTTGAAAACCTGGCTCTTCGATGGCATCACACCTTAGTCTCATGGACCTGCTTGCTATGCACTGATTAATGCTAGGATGCCTTCTGATAGCTATGGTTACATTGGCTTATTTCAAAGCCACTTTGTGCAGATTTGCACGGGCACGTCAACACACGTCCTTCACTTGATTATGGACGCATGCCTTATTAAGTGAATCCACACGTGCTATCACTTTGCTATCATCCTCTATTTTGAATTATTGCACTAGGCAACAACATCTCTATGTATATTTTGCAGCCTTGAAAAAGTCACCTGTTGTGACGAAACACATGTTGGCTGTGTATATGGAACTATGCTCAACTGACTACTTGGCTGTATTTATGGATCAATGCTCAACATATCTCTTTTGATGGCCTTGGCTACTAATTAAAGTAATCCACTACAACCAACTCAACTGGAGGACATATCTATTATGAACATTGTTTTGATTGCTGCAGCTTCTGTGCAAAATTTTACGTTTAGTGCTTCTTTGAAGCACTGCCGTGTGCTCTTGGGTAGTGGAGCATCTTACCGCAAAGCACCATAACCCACTCCATGTTTGCCGGATTTTCAACATGAACTACTATTGACTATACTTGCTCAATGTGTGGGAAGTGCAACCCTTTCTACTACCACTACCCACCCCCTTTCTCATCTTTTAATTAGCTGTGAGTAGTTTTTAAAGGCCACTTTGTAGGAGCTCAGGGAGGAGGTGGGGGATTTTATCTTTTGGGGAAGAGGGTAGGTTGAAAGGCACCAGGAGGGAAATGCTCTGATTTGCAAATGGACACTGGGACTTAGAGGTCACTGAGTTTGAAAGTAGAGGGAACATTTTGAGGTACAAGTGACATACACCCCGCCCCAAGAGTCAATAAAACCACAACCATATTTAAATATAAGAAACATATAAGAAACATCTAAAGCGAGCTGTAGTGCATTTTAAGACAGCCTGTTTTTGTCTGTTGGAAAATGTGATTGTGGACTCAAGAAAGTTAAAATATGTAAGTGTGCCATAGCTGAAACCCTAGGATTATGTCAAAGATTGGGAAGGAGGAACGGCAGAGACATTTTAAGACATTGCCAAAGTTGACAATTATCCAAGGTCACCACCTTTTGCAAGGGCCCTATGCGGAACTGATTTTTCTCTCTATCTCTGTCTTTTTCTCTGACCGCATAATGTATAATTTGATACAGTATGGCATCATGCAGTCTTGAAATAACAGACAGTAGGTAATGAAATGAAAAGCTGTTCGAAACAAAAGGTCTAAAAACATACTTAAGATAAATACTTAAGATGACTCAGAGGAAAGGGGGGCATTCCAAGAGTACAGGTTTTATTAGTCCTGCTGGCTAACAACCAGTTGGTTAATAAAAGTATTTGTACTGGGAAATTAAGGCGAGAAACGATTTGCAGAACTTGAGTTATAGTGTAACTGGTGAATATAGCACATTAGGGGCCTGATTTATGAAAAGTTAGCGCTGCCTTTGCATCATTTTTTTGGCGCAAAAGTGGTGTAAACTTACAAAATATGATTCTTTTGTACGTTTGAGCCGCTTTTGCTTAAAAAAATGACGTAAAAGAGGCGCTAACATTTCATAAATCAGCTACTTTTATTGAGCTACAAACATTTTTCACTTCTCTACTACATACATTACTTTATTACAAGTTCTATGCAAAAGACATAAGACACCATGTCGATGCTGTGCCTCTTCGAACGATAATACGAGAACAAAGAAACGTTAAATGGACTCTTCGCCAAACGAGTAACTTTTCAGGCTGTGATCGCAAAGACCACTAGAGCGTCTTTCCTAATGAAATGCAAAGTAATACATTGGTTTATTTAATTAAAAAAACAATGACAATGATTGGTTATTCATTGCATTTGATAGGACAGTTACATTTATCCGTGGAAAAATACAGACATTCATCGTAAAAAACTCAACTACTTTGATTTTAGTTCTTCTAAACAATTATGTAAATGTTAAGATATGTATGCTCTCTGCAAATTGTCAAAATACACCTTGCTAGCACTCTCCCAGATTGAGGTTTTTGTAATCTGTTTTCAGACAGCTCAGATATGCATAATATGGATCAAAGTCCTGACCCTTTGGGATGCTCCTGTTAACATGCCTCATACTTTTATACCAGGAACATTACAGTGATTTGTAAACTATATTTGATCATTCGTGTTACAAGAAGTATCACTAGCTTCTCCCCATTTCCCTACCACTGCAATTTGTGTATATCTTGAATGTTTTTTTTTTCATTTCCACCACTGACTGGGGCTGTGTGACTTTGTGTACAAGTGTTCTACAGAGTTGGACAACACTTTTGTAAGAAAACAGACAGTTTATTGATTAGCGTACCTTTTTGTAATGTGTGATATATATATATACATTTTTTTTTTAAAGAAGAGGGTCCACTGGAAAATTACAACGGCATTGTCACACACTAAAACTATTGGTTGAATAAGTTCTGTAAAAATAGATTAAGGTGTTCCATAGCAAGGCCCATATTTCTACTTATTTAGCGCCGCATATGCGTCATTTTGTGACGCAAAATCGGCGCAAACTTACAAAATACAATTGTATTTCGTAAGTTTGAGCCGCTTTTGCATCAAAAAGCGTAGCTAAAAAAGTATATATATGGGCCCAAGTTCCCTGAGAAAGTGAAAATATAATTGAACGCTAACTAGCAGAGTTGCTTAGACCCTCTAATTAATAACGGACACTAAAAGTCCCTAAAACCAAATTACATTTGTGGCAGGTGTTTGTAGTGCGTTAGTACCCGATTTATTGATCAGAATAAGAATGGGGAATAACATACATAAGTGCCTGGTTTCCACATTTTACATGTTTTACAACCACCATTGCCATCAGCCAAAATCTGGGTTTGACAGCAGGATCAAAATGTGGGCACAATTTGAGCTCAGCTCAGGATGAGCACTAGTGACCATTTTTACGTGAACGTCCAGGTATTATCAATTTTGTATGTACAAAAGTTGATTTGAAATTAGACAACTAGGCCTATTCTACGAAGGGGTGTGTGTGTGTGGAGAGGGGGGGGCATTGTATCCATTGCTTGAGTGTTCCTTTCCTGCTTTGTCACAGTGCTGAGAGTGTGTCCCTTCTGCTGAGCGCAGGAACATCCATGTTCCACCACTTGAAAGAGAAGGCACGGCGGAGGACGTTGGTACCACAGTGCACGTTTCCATCATGCTGGTGATAAGAGAGGTAGTCATCCATAAAGGTGCAGTGCAGTCCCAGGGGTTCCAGCAGGGACCGTACTTCCTCTTCCAGGCAACATTTCCCATCGATGATTGGGCCAAAGGGCTTCGGTATGCCCAGGTGACTCCCCAGCACCAACATGTTCACCTAAGCAGAAGGCAAAAACAAGAAATTTGTTATGCTCTAATGGGCAACTAAAACAAGCAAATTGGCATCTTTTTAAACAGGGGACTGTGTTAATGGATTTTGATTCACATCTCACAACACTACGCCATATTTCTTCCGCCCATGGGTAGCTTTTAAAAATCTTGAATAAGCATCTTAGGTTTATTGTTAGGGACAGAACTCAGATTGAAGATTACATTATATAGTGAAATAAATTCTTTCTTAAGAGCTACAGCTTAAATTGAATATGAGAAAGAAACCGATGTGGTCCGAGATGTAAATGTAGTATCACTTCTCCATGCTCATTTTGCCAGTTGACTAGTAGACTAATTAAAAAACATAAACATCCTTTCCTTAAAAAAGATAAGATAGCATTGACCATCATCCTGCAGCCTTAAATTAATTTTCTGGGAACTTTTATTTAAGAAAATAAATGTACAACGAAATTCAAAGGACTACTGAAAAGATGCTCAAATTAAACTTGTACTTTCTGTTTCACTTCTGACATCTTGAGAATAAGAATGGCAAAAACAGAATTTTGTTCCTCAGACATTTTTACAGTACAACTATTTTGCCTTTTAAATATTAATATAGGCGTTTCAGTAATACCATTTAATGACAATGACAATCTAGACTAAGGACTGTTGTAAGTGCACTCTAAAATGCACTATTCGTCCAAAATAAATTAATAAATGCTAAAGTTGTGTCGGAGAGAGGAAGTATCCAATAGTTTGCATGAGGGAACTACAATTTGGGTTCAAAACAAATGATTTGGCCTGAGCGACCACTAACCATGATGCACTACGTATGTATGTGGTTAGTGCAGAGAAGTGACTCTCACATGAGTTTCGCCTACCAACGGATCACACTGCTTCTCCATGACGGGCAGGTGGAAACACATTTGCATTGGTCCATGCACACTACAAATCAAGGGTCAGATTTAAGGGAAAATGAGGGTGCGTGTTGCTGCGCCAAATTTGGCAGTGTCGCGCACCCTCATGTTCACAACGCAGGAATGTGGCATATTTAATAGTATGCGGCGAACCCCTATGTTTCTCCCTGCGCCGGCCCTAAATCTTCTGGCGTGCGCCATCGCAGCCACCCTTGCACCATTGTGCAAGTATGGCTGCATTGAGGGAGAGATTGTTTTTGTGCAGGAAGGAACACCTTCCTGCACAAAAACAATCTTAAATGGCGATTTGCTTTTTCTATGTGTTCTGCAGAATACAGAACACGTGGAAAGAGCAGAAAACGAGGAGAAATGAAAGCATTTCTCCTTGTTACGCCAAGCTAACGCCACGGCTGGGGTGGCATTACATTTTGGCACTGCTGCTGGTTCACAAACACTTGTAAATCTGGGGCAGCGTCAAAATGCAATGGGTGTCACTGTGGCACACCCACTGCAACACCCATTGCAACACCCATTGCACGCCCATTCTACGTAAAGTGCTGCGTGTGAAAAGGGAGGAATTTACAAGGTGGCGTTAAGCCATAAAAAGTTGCTTACCACCACCTCGTAAAAACGGTGCTGTGCATATCGCCACTGGAGCGTCACTAAAAGAAGGATTCAATTAAAAATGATAAAATAATTTAAAAAAACACTTCCCTTATCTGTAGCTCACTGCTCCATCCGCTCCTTCTGGTCCTCTGAAGGCACAGGCTCCCAGCCTGCCCTGCGACAATCCTGACGCTGCTCAGAGCAGCATCAAGATTGGCTGGGAACACCCAGCTAGGGAGTTTCCAGGCAGACTGGGAGCCTGTGCAGGCTCTTTCCATCCCAGTAACTGAGTTGCTGGACTGGAAAGAGCCCTGTGCGCATGTGTGTTTGGCCGGCCAGAGATGGCCGGCCAAACACACATGCCCTCTGAGGGGAAGCGCTGAGCACTCCCCCTCATTGCTCATCACCCCAGTGACCCCGCCCCTTCCCCCAAAAACGATAATAAACAAAGTTTATTCTTGTTTTGGGGAAAAAGGTTAGCAGTTGCCCCTGGTGGGGGTGGGGACTCCGCTGCCCTTATCGCGGAGCTGCCCCTGCTTATAACATCTGCTTATAACATCTGATAGAGAATGACGAAGGACTGGCACTAAAAAACTTTTAGAAGGACTGGCACTAAAAAACGTTTTTGTAAAGTGCTATGTATTATGAAAAGAAATGTGAGATGAGCAGTGCATTGCTGAGACATGTTGTTGCAGGGACAGTTTGGCAGGCTTGCAAACCAGCCTGCCTGTTAAGAGGGCACCAGAAAGTGCAAAATGCTAAGGCAGAAACAAGCCAGATAAAAATCATAGTGGAAATTACTTGATGTAACCAAGTAAAGTTCTACACTAAGGGCCAGATGTAGGAAACGATTTGCGAGTCGCAAACGGCAAAAAATGCCGTTTGCGAGTCGCAAATCTCAGTTTCCTATGCAGAAATGCATTTTGCGAGTAGGGACTGACTCGCAAAATGCATTTCCGAATCGCAAATAGGAAGGGGTGTTCCCTTCCTATTTGCGATTCGCAGTGGTATGCAAATGGTGTCGCAGTTACCATCCACTTGAAGTGGATGGTAACCCACTCGCAAATTGGAACGGGTCCCCATGGGACCCCTTCCCCTTTGTGAATGGACCACAAATTATTTTTTCAGGGTAGGTAGTAGTCCAAGGGACCACTACCTGCCCTGAAAAAATACCGAAACTAAAGGTTTCGGATTTTTTTTAAGTGCAGCTCGTTTTCCTTTAAGGAAAACGGGCTACACTTAAAAAAAAAAACTGCTTTATTTATAAGCAGTCACGAACATGGAGGTCTGCTGACTACATGTTTGCGAGTGCCCATAGCCGCTATGGGGCCACAATTTGCGACCCACCTCATTAATATTAATGAGGTGGGTCTTTGCGACCCCATACCGAAATTGGATTTTTGCTACATCTGGCCCTTAGGGAGGCTATAAGGGGACTCTACGTAGCTACAGCCGGCATATCTTGGGATCGTTCTGCTCTCTCCTTTATACACTAGGGCCCATATTTATAGTTTTTTAGTGCCGCATTTGCGTAATTTATGATGCAAAAGTGGCGCAAACTTGCAAAATACAATTGTATTTTGTGAGTTTGTGCTGTTTTTGCATCAAAAAGCGGCGCAAATGTGGCGCTAAAAAAGTATAAATATGGGCCTAAGTTTAAAGCAACCTTTTAATCTTTGATTTGCTATGTTTGGCAATCATCTCAGGATTAATAAAATACTCTGGGACACCAAGGTCTAACATGGTCTGTGTAGTGAAAGAAAAGCAAGGATTTTTTAATAAATTATTCAGCTCTAGGCAAACTTTTAATACTAGTCTTGAAAAGGCCGCCTCTGTTAAAAGCCAGATTTTAAGCCATAGTAATAGAGGTGCTAATTGTGTAGTGTCTACTTCAGTTTGACAAATGTGAGTGGCAGTACTCGTGGGTACTAACAACAAATGTGAGTGGCAGTACTCATGGGTACTAAAAGAAGTCTGAGGAAAATAGATTTTCAGTTTCCGCTCTTTGACTAGCTCCAGAGTAAATGTGACCCCATGAATCCGCCCCATATAGAGCTATTAAAATGCATTCAGTACTATCCAACTGAGCCATCACCTTCAAAGGTCTGTGACCGAGGGGGTACGTGGCTTGAGCCATAGTGGAATGGCTGCCAGGACTGTTTGCTCCGCATCCAATCCCAAATCATCAGCTCTTACATGCACCGATTGCGCAGGATGACCTCACAAATTTGTGTCACAATAGGTGCTATCCACACTTATGGGGATCTTTGGGACCTATAATCCGAAGGATGTTGGCGGATTTTAAATGTCTTGTTGCAGAGCTAATCAAAACATGGCGGCTGTGAATGCAGAAACGCGACCAAACCCAACCAGCAACCGGCACCATTGGGTCTTGCGGAACAACACTAGGGCCCATATTTATACTTTTTTGTGCCGCATTTGCATCATTTTTTTATGCAAAAGCAGCGCAAACGTACAAAATACAATCATATTGCTTTTGTGTAAAAAAATGACACAAATGTGACACAAAGAAAGTATAAATATGGGCCTAAGACTCTTTAACTGCCTGACTGTGCGGTCTCTCGAAGCACCGCTTCCTTGTTTGTTGCCGGTGCATTTATAAATGCTGCCTTATGATTTCTCAGTCACTTGCTGCAGCCACAGTGGCTTTCATGTCCTGCTCTGCTGATTGTTTAGCCCTTTCTCACCCTTTCTGGATCTGGGTAGAATTTTAATCATGTTTCTGCCTCCAATTTCATCATTTACATGTGAGCCCTGAGTATACACCCTGCTTATATGCCAACATAAGGATTGTGCATATAATAATTTTACAAGATGGCGGCCATCACTTTGTCTTTGCGCCTTGATCTTTTAGGAGCTTACAACTTCACATGTGCTGGCTCCTTACTAATTTTCTACCTAATTTATGATTCTGCCTTACTTTAATGTGAGATATTTTATTTTGCTTTTTTTGTAATGACCCCATCAGATTACCTTGCTGATATCCCTTCCAAATGTGTAAATTGAATGGATGACTTATTCATTAACATGTGGGCTTGTTGGAGGAGGCTCATTGCAATTGTTGTCTCACCTGTTAATTTTGGCCGAATGCTGATTTCGTGCACATAATGAGGAGGTACGTTACTTCTTTTTTATGACAGATTACATTTAAACTCTTTTGTTAATATCACACGCTTCTCTATATTTGCTGCTCGCTCTATGCCAATATGTCTATTTCAATTGGGATTTTTTTGACAATCTAATTACATTTTTTGTAGTATTGCTTAGTATATATGGTGGATCATGAACTCAAAGATATAAAAGATAAAAAGTACAGTAAAGATCCTAAAGATTCCAAAGCAGATTTAAAATGTCAAAAAGCAGATTCGCCTTCCCCAGACTCTCTGATTAAATCAACAACAGATCAGAGTGCTAGTCTTGACATTATCTTAACCGCGTCTTGGAGCACTTCATGACTTGGCTTAAGAAACCAAAACAAACACAGATGCTATGCACCAAGACATAAAAGCATTCCAATCTGACTTCAGAAACCTTGCGAGTCGGCTCACTGATGCAGAATCTAAGACTGGGATGCTAGATGACTCCTCTACATCAGAAAATAAAATGCCATGATGCTATCGACAATACAGTTAAAATCCTTTCTTATGAACCATCTGTACTGGACAATCATAATATGAGGGGAAATCTGCGTATTTTTGGTCTGGCAGAAAACACGGAGAGTAAGGCAAAATTCTGTGCTCAATTCTTTGAAGCCTGGATACGTTGTTCCTTAGTAATTTCGTCTGATAGACAATTTGAAATTGAAACGGCTGATAGAGTTCTTATGAGAAAAGCAGAACTGCAAGATATCACTGGTAACACTAATCCACGGGCTTTGCTTTTTTTGTCCGCTATGTTACAGACGCACCAAAGCAATATTGGCACATAACAGGAAAGTACAAAATGTCCAGTGAAAAGGCTTCCAAATGAATATAGCACTAGACTACTCTAAAGAGACAATTTCTAACAGGAAGGGATTTCTCGCATTACGTCAAAGACTGAGAGACCATTCTATCCTTTTTGGTTTTGCTGGCCCAGCTAGATTTCGTATCACCGTCTAGTGGAAGAAAATGTTCTTCATGGAGCCAGCTGCTCTACATGACTGTTTAGACTTTTTGTTTGGCTCTGATATTGTGGCCTGATTTATATGATCCTCATAAAATTGTTGATCTTTGGCTTATACCTGCTCTATATGGTATTCTTTCCTGATCCTTGGCTGATTGTCTATATTATGTTTACCTAAGGGTATTTTTCTTTATTCTGGGCAGTCTGTTGAACTATATGGCAGGGCTTCACTCCAGATGTTTTTTCGCTATATTTTTTCTTTTTTGTCATTAACTACTTCTATCTGCTTATAATTGGGCGGGGAGGTGGTTTGACTGCTGTCTAGCAATTTGTTTTTTTGTGTTAATCTGTTTTTGTAATTGTTGTTTAATTGAGTGAGGTTATTACAATAGGTGATATAATATGCAAGAATTCCGATTTGAACTCTATGTTCTAATGACTATATGATGATCTGTTTTTTTTTCTTGTTTGACTGTTCATGGTGTAACCTTAATATCCTTATCCTAAATGGGATTTCGGGTGGGATCTTGACTAACTCGGGCCAGCCTGCTTATGGCCTCACTTTCCCTAATCAAAAGGGGGTGGGTAATGTGCCTTGAGCACATGTCAGGGACTTGGTGGCGGCTGGGTAAGTTTCAGGGAAATGGCTTCTGTTTGGTTGCATTTTTGTTTATTTAGCTTTCATTGTTTTCTTTTCTTATTATTCTTATTTTATTGTAATGCTTTTTATCTCTCTTTTTTCTTCTCTTCAAGCTACTCCTCTGGCATGCTGTCTATCTCTGTATTGCTTTCCACCGGGACTTGTGACTCTATTTTCTCACTGTTTGCCTCTGTTTATGTTTTCATCACACCTATACATAATCAAAATCTTATTTATGTCTACTGAGGATTCCTTCACCCACCTCAAACTTATTAGATGTCAATGCTGGACTATGGATGTCTCCACAGTACTGTTATGGCCCCTCTTATTAAGATACTTTCCTTGACTACAAAAGGTCGTAACACTCCAGTTAAGAGGTGTAAGATTGCAGATTACTGTAACACATTGAAAGGTGATGCTATACTGCTTCAGGAGATGCACTTTAATTCTATACAAGATGCTAAATTCTAAAGTCCTTGGATCAATAATATTGGCATGTCCCCTGCAGTGAAAAAATGGAATGGGTTTAAACCTCTCATATCTAACACATCTGGCCTTACAATGTTGTCACACATACACAATCAAAATGATAGATGGATGATTTCTAAGATTATGGAGAGAAATCTTGAGTTTTTCATTGTCAATGTTTATGCTCCCAATCATATTGCAACGATTTTTGGAAAGAACTAGACAAACAGCTAGTGGAACTTCCGGACAACCTTGGGATAGTTCTTGGAGGTGACTTTAATTTGCCCATGAATGGTAACCTGGACAGAATCTCTACTTGTAAATTTATGGCTACCAACTCTCATAAACCGACAAAGATTTGTTGTAATAATAATGATCTAATGGATGTTTGGCGTTGATATAACCCTGCGGTTATGATTACACCTTCTATTCTCCCCCACATCATTGCTTTTCCAGAATAGACTATTTATTGGTTAGTAAAAGCCTTCTTCACTCAGCTTACTCCCCAACCATTGAACCTATTATTATTTCAGATCATGCATACATATGTTTGAAACTTGACTGGGGAGACCCCACACCTCCTTCTGGCCAGTGGAGACTAAATGATGCTTTACATGAGGATAAAAACACTAGGAAAGAGAATGGGTGATTCATCACTTTCTTGTAGAAAACCATATTTCAGATGCCTTACTTTGGACTAGATGGGATGCCTTTATAGCTACACTGAGAAGGGTTATGATTAAAGCTTCCGGTTTTACTGATTTTTACAGATACAGACAGAAAATCTATTTCCTGTCTGTATTTATTTTTTAAAAGTGGACAAATACAGAAAATTGTGCTTCTTATGAATGACACTCCGTGTTGTCCTTCATGAATTCCAGACCAACTCCTAAGCAGATAGACACCATGAGGTTTTAAAAACAGGATGAGATTCCCTTAAATACAGGCATATCCTAACATCTATTTGTATATAATGCTAATAGTTACCTGTTAGTGTAGTGTTCTATTTGGCTGATTAATTAGCTAAAATGAGACAGGCATCAAAGTATGAATGCATGTACTCAGTTAAATTAGTGTGGAAATATGCCATTTTATGACTCCATTTATTCTCAAAACATAAAATAAATATGGATAAAAACCTATAAATAGCCCATCAATAAATATGGATAAATATAGACGGAAATGTTGAAAAGATAAATACCATAAAACTGGAAACTCTAGTTATGATGCAACAAATGTCTCTATAAACTGTCTTCAGCTCGATTGATATAAATAGATATTGCTAGGTTAGACAAACAACTAAGGCATACAAAAGCTTTAGAAGATTTACCACAAATATGTGTGTTACAACTTGAGTATAATACAATCCTAAGTAACAGAGCAAAAAAAATGATTGATGTGACCAATGCAAGTAAAGCTTGTAATAAGAATAAGGCAGGAAAACCATTAGCAGACTATCCTAATTATACAAAATCTAAGGGCCTGATTTAGATATTGGTGGACGGTTCACTGTGTCATAATGGCGACGGATATCCCATCCAGACCAATTCTAAACCCAATAGAATATAATGGGATTTAGCTTTAGGCGGATGGGATACCCATCACAGCTGTGACAGACTAAAGCATCCGCCAATAAATAAATTAGACCCTGAGTCTCCTATCTCAGCAATAAGAAACTCAGGAGATAGGGTTGTTTTGACTACACAAGATATTCTTGAAACTTTTAAATCTTTTTATGAAGAATTATATAACTCTAAAGAACTGACTATAAATAATTACTTAGAGGCATGTAATCTTCTACATCTTTCCCAAGAGGGTGCTCTTATTCTTAACAATCCTATTAGCAAAGAGAAAGCTATTGCTGCTATTCATTCTCTAAAAATTGGGAAGTCTCTGGGCCCAGACAGCTGTACTGCTAAATTTACAAAAAAGTTTGTAGCTAAAGTGACTGATCCTCTACTTGCTGTATTTCACCAATTTGCTTCTTTGGTTGCAATAGTTGTTTCGGAAGCTGAAGCTACAATTGCTGTCATGCCAAAAGAAGGAAAAGATAATCTAAATGTTAATAACTATAGACCGATCTCTGTAATAAATCTTGATTGTAAGGTATATGCTAAGATTATGGCTAGTAGATTGGAGTTGGTTATATTACAGTTAATTGGTACATCACAAACTGGCTTCTTAAAGGGTAGGATTTCCTCGGACAATATTAGGATACTTTGTCATGTATTAGAAAAAGCCAAACTATCACATACGCCGACAATTGCTATGCCCTTAGAGGCAGATGAGGCCTTTGATAAGTTTCTTGGCCTTTTCTAAAAGTGATTTTACATAGATAGCAATTGTTAGAAGAGTTTATACGAATGGTTTGGCCTTATACTCTAATTCAATCATGAAAATTAAAGTTAATGGTCATCTATCAAAAGCATTTTCACTTTCCCAGAGCCCTCTACAGGGTTGCACTCTATCTCCTCTTCTTTTACTTTTGGCTATCGAACCTTTAATTGCATCCTTTAGAGATAAACTTAACATATATGGTATCTCTTTCAATCAGGAAGACAAGTCATGGTAGTATATGCCAATGATGTGTTGTTGTTCATGGAGAATGCTCCTCAATCTCTCCCCGTCATTATGATGGAGAGTGAGAGATACTTCATAGTTGCAGGGTATATTTTGGAAAAGAGGTAATATAGAAATCTTCCCCTTCAATGTTCATTGTACTTCTGAATTAATGGTAATCTAGGCTTAAAATGGCAGTCAGATACTATCAAATATTTGTGAATTTGGTTTGGTAAGGATCTCAAACAGACTGTGGCTGGCTATTAATAAAAAACTCTTTAAAAAATCAGAGAACTCCTTAATATATGGTCCCCTAAGCATATTACCTGGTGGGGACAAGTCAACACTATCAAAATGATGATAGCCCCCTTAATTAATTTTATAGCTAGCATGCTTCAGATTTTCCTTCAGACCTCCTCCTATAAGTTGGGGGATTTGCTATTTCCGAGTTTCCTTGGAAAAGCAAAAGAGCAGGAATAGCTATGTCTGCGCCAAAATCAAACAAATCTCTTGGTGGTATCAATATCCCTGATTATCCATGTTACCAATTGGCCTTTCTTATTATTCAGGGCTTTTGGTGGTTTTCTGATAACAGGAGTTGTCCTCCGCCATGGCTATCCAAACAAAAAGATTGTCGTTAAGCCCCTTGCTATTAGTGCCACACTTTCTACAAATAATCTAGGTAGGCTTCTTTAGTACACTTTAAATCCATTATATTAAACACAGTTAAGGCTTTACTTCAATTTGATAGACTCTTGAACATTGGATGGTGAGCTACACTATGGCCACTTTGTGGTATAATCACAAAATTAAACAATATGACAAATCTTTATTTTGGAAATTATAGACAATGAAATAAATTACTCTTTTGAGGAGTGGTGGAATGTGTTGTGCTTTGCCTGAGAAGCAGACAATGTTCTATATGTTAAATTACATGGTGCTTCAGCTCCAGACCTATATGGGACACCGCTGATGCTTATTAACAAAAGGTTAAACCCCAAGTGATCTCCTGCTTTTACACTTTTCCTTTTTTGGTTTGCCCCTTTAAATGTGTTTGGTGTGTTGGGGGGGGGGTGAAGTCCCCTGCCTCGCAGGGGTAATGCTTATGGTAGATCAGTAGTTCTCAACCTGTGGTCTGGGGACCTCTAGGGGTCTGCAAAGCATCCTTAGCGGGTCCGCGACAGCTAAGAAAATAAATAATATTAACTGATTAGGTCTCCAGCTTTCAGAAATGACTCAGCGGGGGTGGGTCCCTGGATTCCAATAATGATTCAGTGTGGGTCCCCGGGTTCCAGTAATAATAAAGTGGGGGTCCACAGAAGTTAAAAGGTAGGGAACCACTGTTCTAAATAATTTAGACTGGGCACAGCCTGTATTTCCTTTCTGTTTTCTCTATTAATTTCCCCCCCTATCACATTAGAGGCTTTCTTTTTCTTTTTCCATCTGTCTTTTCTTTTCTTTCCTACCATGACATACTCTATAAAGGTCTGCCTGACTGCTTGACATTACGGAACCACTATCATATTGCGTTTGTTTGTATTTATTTCCGTTTCAATTATTACACCTGCTGTGCACCTCTTTAATTTGGTGCTTGTTGATTATATTTCAGTCTATGACTCTTAGTATGCTTTTTTTATATCTGATATTTTTACAGATTAAATGTTACTTGTGTCTCTAATGTCGTGGCTTGTTTTCTTGAAATATAATAAAAAGTTCTGAAAGCAAATAAAGGTCTGTGACCGAACTTGGTGGCAAAACAAAAAATTGCCTTGATCCCCTTTGCAAATTGCTGCAATCTAATATTTTTCAAATCCCCTCCTTCCAAATTAATTAAATGCAGTGACTTTAATAAAGTCCGCCCCACCAATAAAATGTGACTTAGATTTCAAGTTCCTTGGTCCACAAGTGTGCAAAAGTATGAAGATTTTATTTCAGAAACCTTGTGGAATCCAATTTGACAAAGACAATTAGGTCACAAAAATAAGAATGAGCTTTTCTGCAAATGTTTTTTTCATTAGACATTCCAACCCATATCTGCACATTTTTACAGGTGATAAACGTTTTGACTTTTTATCAAGTAAAGTACACAGAGTTTTACCTGTATCAAACTTTTGGAGCGAAACATACATTTCCCATACTCTTACAGGCCCATACGTTGCCATCCGCCAGCCAGTTTCTGCCAGCCTTGGTAGTTACTTTGCTTTTATCAATCTAAACTTGCATGGGTGAACACTGGTTAGATCAGAACACCCTTCTGCTGGTCTCATATTTTTTAGTTCTCAGGAGCAACTAATGGTTCTCCCCTGACATTGTGGTGTGGAGTGCTCTTATTGGACTCCTCATCTCGTTCCCCATCGTGCACAGCTTGAACAGGCGTGGAGCACATATTTTGCCAGGACCTGCTGTGGAGGGGGGCATCACTTTCTGTAAACTCAGCCAAAACTCCAAACCTAGTAATACTTTGTCAGAGTCCTCACTCATGTTTTATATAGTTTAACACTATCTGTCACCGGTTGATGTCTGCTCACCATGTTTGGGAAGAAGGCCCGGGCTTTCTTAAGCTCTAAGGAGAACAGCACAGGAATATTGATGATGTCTTGCTCAGTGAGACCCAGCTCTTTTTTAAGGATATTCCGGTTCCAGTTAATGCAGGACTGTGAAAAAAGACAAAACAAGAAATATTTCATATATTCTGCCTAACGAAATGAAAATCTAGCAAATGCCGCAGCAGCGTAAAATTAAAAGTTACCAGCATACAAATAGCACATCTCTCTCAAGTATCTCATATCACCTGGACACAGTTCTGCTCTTACCTGGTCATTAGGGTACATATGTTTACTGTGCAGGCATAGATTTCTACCGAGCATCCAGCAGCTACATCATGGGAGTAGTCATGTGACCTTGGCAACGGCCAGTCAAATTGATTGGGCATGGATCAATGTTATCTACTAGGCATGATGCAGTCTTATGTTCTGAAGTAGACTGTTGCTACAGTGAAATATGATGCAAAGAAAAAATATGTTCTATCAGTTTCACAGTGAAACAGAAAAACCCTTTGTGAAAGAATGTTTTCTTAAAAGAGTTGAGCATAAAGTTTTTATTTCCTTCATGCCATAAGTGATTTATAAAACACTCCCATCCTTCATGGCAGCAGGTATCCATTGTGCAGTTAAGTATATACCCATGAAGGTTAATATTTATTTGGAGTTTTATAAAGTGGTGACTCGACCCAATTGGTGTCATATAAGCATTATTTCTAGAGCCTGGGCCATTCCTATTTTTTGTGGTCACAAAATTAGTTTGTCCATTCGGCCTGCGTGACAACAAACAAGGCGGTAGGGAACCTATAGCCTGGCAGTGAATACATGGCTAGCAATATCATGGACACGGAGAAACTTCAGGATCTACTTAAAAACAGTGTAGGGAGCAGCCATGCCCCATGGGTATGACTCACTTGCATAGGCTGGTTACTGGATAGCTGTTTATCAGCTGGCCATGGGGCAGACATATCACCCGGGCATGGGGCAGTCAGTCCGCAAGGGCGCGGGGGAAGACTTGCAGTGCATTTATTAGCTGACAAAAAGCTTTTATTATTATGTGCAAAAGTTAAAATTTAAATAAAACATATGTTAAATGACGAATTTGTAGTAGGTAATCGTACTTAAATGTTACAGGCCTGCTAATAAATAAAAGTCCTGATTTAAATTAGCCTAAATGCCAATGACACATTAACTGGAAAATGATGAATTGACACTAAAAAGCCATTTCCCCACATTGAATAGCTGTTTGTGCAAATAGTTTTTCCTTTCATTATAAATGAATTTTTCCAGAAGCTTTCTGATAGCTAGTGAGTAGGCGTTTGTTATGTATTAGACAACTGATAGTGAGTTCTTACCGAAATAAGAGGAGATAAACGAATGAATGATTCATTGTAAGAACTATGTGGACCGCAAAATGTTAGTGCTGTAACTTTTCAAGGACTTATGTCTGAAAGCCTATTATGCTTTGATGAGAAAATCGGGACTTTGCTCTTTCTCAGACATTTGCTGAATTTCTATTGGAGGATCCAAGAGAAGCATGAAATTAATGTTTCAACATAGAATATTGTGTGTTTATATTAGTGCGTGTTCGGATTCCTTCCCCAACACTGTGACTGAAAACTCACCTTTGAGTTTTATATGCCTCATGAGAGGCTGCCTTACTTAAATTTTACTGAATTGTCTGCTGATCTCTTTGCACAGAGACTACTTTCTCTCTCTCATCAGAACTCTTCATTGGGTTTCTGAGCTGCCACTTTTTCTCTCATTATTTTAGCTTATTTAGGATAGGGAATTTCATTTATGAACACCTTTGCTGTCTTATTACCATATTGACTGTTTCTAATGAACATTTTGTTCTATTTTATAATCAAGTATCGATTGATGGATTATATTAATTGAAAGCTGTTGATTAATATCTAATGAATAAACAGATGAAAGACTAATAAGAAGTGAAAATAAAACCCTTCCCTTTAATTCACACTAGCTCTCGTTACTGACTGAAATAAAGTCTCTAATGGTTTATTGTTGTGTAGATGTTTTTTTCCTCATTCCTCTTTGTCGAAGAACAAAGATCCATAAGACCAATGGTGGTGGTTATTTAATGAGTATACTCAAAGATTGAGATATGGAAAACCCAGGTCCCTCAAAAGCAATATTACCTAGTCATTGAACTGTCATACAAACTGGGCAATGCTTATATATCGTGGTGGCTCTGCCACAGTCAGATTGCTGTGTTCAATATTAGCTCTATCAGAGACCTACATTTGAGACCAACAGGGAAACGGGAATATTAGCAAAAGAAAGAACCAGAGAATTTGTTGATTAACTGCTTGCCTTGTACTGTGGAGAACTTGGCAAATCAGGGATGACAGAGAAAAAAAGGCCTGTTGCAGTTCTTCCCAAAAGTCAGAGGAGATCTAGGGTAAAGTTTGGGAAGGACACCTGCAGTGGATGCTGTCACATCATGCTAGTATGCAGCTAGTTTGGTGTCACACAATTCAATAATCAGAAACAAAGATGACTAATTGCAACAACGGCTTTCAGTGGGAGCACATCATCTGGATGTGAGCAAAGGTAAATCAAGGGGGTCACATAAGATCTGTAATGCTACTGTAAAGATAGAAAAGGGAGAAAGGGGTTGGACTGTGGTCCATGATGATATTCAAAAATTGCTTTTCCAAAGTGTCCTAGAGATGCCCATCACATCTTAAAAAAGCGTATGCATTACTCACATACACACATCTGTGATTGGGTGATGTATTAGGCCACCCTAAGATACTCATGATCAAATTAAGCCCTGTGACCCCAGTCCTAATTGCCGGAGAGCCCTAGCAGACAGCTGTGTAGGGCCAAGCTACTCATCTCAGCTTCAATGTTTTAGAGTTTGGTCAAGTATACCTAGCAGAACACTAGCTATTTGAGCTGCATAGACTTGGTCAGTGAGTAAAAAGTCAGGAAGTCTGCATCTTGTAAGAAAAAAAGGAATTAACCTGACCACACCAGCTTTCCCCACTTGTGGTTGCTTCACATGCTTCTGAGAAGTACTCTTAAAACAATACTTGGATCTGGCTAACAGTGACACTGTTTTGTAAAAGTGTTGTGATTGATAAACAGAGTCTTGATTCAGTTAATACATGAATATAGAATGTAAAACACACCAGGCATAGAACGTTTTCACTTTTCCACCCCAAAATGCAGTTACCTTTGTTGATGGTTCACAGAGGTAGAAGGATGCAAAGAGCCTAAGCCCAGAATGAGTGGATCTGATTTTACTTTGAGAATGAAACTTGATTAAAGTGATTGGCCCTAAAATGCATTTATGGGAAACAAAGTGAGAGGCTGTGTCATTTCCAAGCATTGAAATGGCTGGCGCAAGTAATACTCACATTGACTTGCTGCTCCCTACCTGCACATAATGGCACTCTACCCGCAACTTCTCATCACATAAGATGTTATCTATGGTTCTCTGTGGAGCCTTCAGACCTAAGACCAAAAAATAATAATAATTAATTTACTATAGCAGTGGAATCTCTTATAAAGCACGACAAAGTGCCATCTATATTGTTATTAAAAATATACTTTTTAGTTTTGAAAGAAACATTTGAAAAAAACTGCATAAAGTAATCTGCACAACCACTTCCTTTAAAAAATAATAATATAGTTAAGTTAGGTTACATATTTACACAGTGAAATACATGACAAAGGTATTAATTAGATTAGACAAGATCTTTTGCATGTGTTTGTTATGTTAATAATAGGAAAACAAACACCCAGGTGAGCTTGAGCCTATATATCACACTACGACACCGCTCAGCAGCATCCGGGACAAACAGGATGACGAAGTATATGTGTTATATTTATGCAAATGCGCTGTGTTCATGGAATATGCAAAGTAATTCCGTGTTAATAATCGCGCCTACAAAACAATTCTGTGACCCTTCAGGTCCCCTGAAAGAAATTTGAGCACCCAGTGTCCATCAATAAAGAGTCATCAGGGACACACTTCCTTCCTTGTAGCAGTTCACTTATGTTATTGATAATGTATTTAACAAACAAAAATATATGAAAGAAAGCTCTAGTGATAATTTCCAAAATGAAGAAGTCCAGTGTTAAAGGCCATCTCTTTCGATACATGGGAGCTGATGTTTGGGTTTCTGTAATGCCGGGACTAATTACTTCTGACCATAAGCAGCTCAAGGGATGGCTAATGACCTGACAGAAATAGTTTTTAAGGTTGCAGGTTTGATTTAAGGCTGGGCTCATTCAGACTTTTATTTTTTAAAGATTGATAAAAGCAAGTGCCATTCAAGTAGGTGATAAACAACAAATAGCAAATGAGTAAAAGGAATTTATTTCTGTGCAGATTACCAATATTTTAACTCTTAAAATACAAGTGCTTTATTTGGTGTACAAAGTCAAAGGGTCTCTCGAAAGAGTAGGTAGAATTACACAAAACTATAAAAAAGATGAGGTGATATAAAATATAGGAATTCATAAAAGAACTGTCAAAAGCCAAGAAATCTGAGTTCATTGCACTACGGGAAGTAGTGTTAGCTTTTTAGAGTCAAACAGGTGGGAGGGAGCCAGTAGAGATAGCTATGGGTGTTAAGTAGCCATCAATACAAGCACTCGAGCGGAGACAAAACACTACATCCATCCAATGACTGAGAGACGAATGTTCATGTGGGGTGAACCAAGACTTCATAGATACAGACTTAAGCCAATAGTTGAAAGAAGCAGATCCAAAGCCCACTCTTTGTATATTGTTAGCAACAGGTCTGTTTGACAGATGTGCTGTCAAAACCAGATGGATTCAATGAAGTGAATAGTAAAATATACATTGACATAAATAGGAACAGTTTAGATATATTATTCAGGTGACGTGCTGAATGAGAACGTCTAATGTCTTTTCATTTTTAATCAATCAGGTTCAGTCATTTTTTGTTTGAGCATAAGCATTTGACCTGGTGTACACTTAAGTATACTTATACTGTGGGTTAAAGCAATTTCATTTGTTGGTTTCAGTGTCCTTTAAAATGTCTTGCTCACTAGCGGTCAGTTTTGCCTTTTTCTCCTTCCTTTTTCTGTTTCAGAGCAGAGACCAACTACTGTATTGTTCCATTTTGTTTTCTTTATCTTTTGCTGTGATTGAATATTTTTGACATTTCTTCGGTGCTCCCCTTTCACTGTGAGTGTTTAGGCTGGTAGCTGCCTGCATTTTATTGCAGCATTCCATTCCTCCCAACTCCTCTCATGTATCTGACATGTGTTTTGGCCTTATTCCAGTGCTGTCCTCGTTTTCAAACAAACACCCAGTCATTTAGTTCACTGCTCACGAAAGCCACAGTATACCCTTGTAGGAAGTTGGCTCTGTATGCACTATTTCAAAGTAAGGAAGAGTATGCACAGAGTCCAAGGGTTCCCCTTAGACGTAAGATAGTGGCAAAAAGAGATAATACTAATGCTCTATTTTGTGGTAGTGTGGTCGAGCAGTAGGCTTATCAAAGGAGTAGTGTTAAGCATTTGTTGTACATACACAAGCAATAAATGAGGAACACACACTCAGAGACAATTCCAGGCCAATAGGTTTTTGTATAGAAAAATATATTTTCTTAGTTTATTTTAAGAACCACAGGTTCAAATTTTACATGTAATACTTCAACTGAAAGGTATTGCAGGTAGGTACTTTAGGAACTTTGAATAATCAAACTAGCATACACAGTTTTCAAATAAATCACATATAGCTATTTTAAAACTAGACACTGCAATTTTCACAGTTCCTAGGGGGAGTAAGAGTTTGTTAGTTCTTGCAGGTAAGTAAACCACCTACGGGGTTCAAGTTTGGGTCCAAGGTAGCCCACCGTTGGGGGTTCAGAGCAACCCCAAAGTTACCACACCAGTTGACTGACATGAAGTTGGTACCTCTGTCAGACACCACCTCCTTAGGAAAACCTACTCTGGTAAAAATACCAATGAGGGCCTTGGCTACTGCAGGGGCAGTAGTCGACCTAAGGGGAATAGCTTCAGGGTATCTAGTAGCATGATCCACTACTACTAGTATGTCCATGTTCCCTGAGGCTGTGGGAGGTTCAAGTGGACCCACTATGTGCACTCCCACTCTTTCAAAGGGGACCCCCACCACTGGAAGTGGAATGAGGGGGGCCTTTGGGTGTCCACCTGTCTTACCACTGGCTTGACAGGTGGTACAGGAGACACAAAACTCCTTGACTTTCTGGGACATGTTGGGCCAGTAGAAGTGGTTGACTAGTCTCTCCCACGTCTTGGTTTGTCCCAAATGCCCAGCAAGAGGAATGTCATGGGCTAAGGACAGTATGAACTCCCTAAACTCCTGAGGCACTACCACTCTCCTAGTGGCACCAGATTTGGGATCTCTTGCCTCAGTGCAAAGGGGTCCATCTCCCCAATAGACCCTATGTGTTCCAGTTTTCATGCCATTGGACTCTTCAGCAGCTTGCTGCCTAAGACCTTCAAGACAGGGACAGGTTTCTTGCCCCTTACACAACTGCTCCCTTGAGGGTCAACCTGATAAGGCTCTAACTCTAGAGGCCCAGTTCCCTCAGAAGGCAGAACTTATTCCTGAGAAGAGAGGTTCTCTTTTTGTTGTTGTGTTGCAGCTGGTTTCCCAGTTGCCTTTCCTTTTCTCTTGGTAGGCTGGGCCCTTTTTCCAGGCTCCAGCTCTACTTTTTCACCCTGAGCCTTGCACTGTGCCCTTGTCTTGACACACACCAGTTCAGGGATACCCAGCATGGCTGCATGGGTTTTCAGTTCTACCTCAGCCCATGCTGGGGACTCCAGGTCATTTCCAAGCAAACAGTCTACTGGGATATTGGAGGAGACCACCACCTGTTTTAGGCCATTGACCCATCACCACTCTAAAGTTACCATAGCCATGGGATGTACTTTAGTCGGATTGTCAGCGTTGGTGACTGGATAAGTTTGTCCAGCCAGGTATTGACCAGGGGAAACCAGTTTCTCTGTCACCATGGTGACACTGGCACCTGTATCCCTCAGGCCTTCTACACTTGTCCCATTAATTAAGAGCGGCTGCCTGTATTTTTGCATATTAGGAGGCCAGGCAGCCAGTGTGGCTAAATCCACCCCACCCTCAGAGACTAATGTAGCTTCAGTGTGACACCTGATTTGCTCTGGGCACACTGTTGATCCCACTTGGAGACTAGCCATTCCAGTGTTAACTGGAGTGGAGTTAGAAGTGGTACTTTTCTTGGGACGGGCCTTGTCGCCAGTTTGGTGTCCAGGCTGATTACAGCTACGACACCAGGCCTTTTTGGGATCAAAGTTTTTTACCCTTGTACCCAAAATTGTTTTGTGAAGAGGCTCTGGGCCCACCCTCCTGTGCAGGTTTTTGGGGGCCTGTAGAAGACTCTTTACTATTTTTGGTGTTGGATGTCTCAACACTCTTCCTCTGGGGAGGCTTTGTGACCCCTTTCTTTTGGTCACCCCCTGTGGAAGTCTTGGTCACCCTAGTCTTGACCCAATGGTCCACCTTCTTTCCCAATTCTTGGGGAGAAATTGGTCCTAGGTCTACCAGATGCTGATGCAGTTTATCATTTGAACAATTACTTAATAGGTGTTCTTTCACAAATAAATTGTACAGCCCATCATAATCATTTACACCACTGCCTTGAATCCAACCATCCAGTGTTTTCACTGAGTAGTCCACAAAATCAACCCAGGTCTGGCTCAAGGTATTTTGAGCCCCCCTGAATCTAATTCTATACTCCTCAGTGGAGACTCTAAAGCCCTCAATCAGGGTACCCTTCATGAGGTCATAAGATTCTGCATCTTTTCCAGAGGGTGTGAGGAGTCTATCCCTACACTTTCCAGTGAACATTTCCCAAAGGAGAGCACCCCAGTGAGATCTGCTTACTTTTCTGGTTGCACAAGCCCTCTCAAAAGCTGTGAACCATTTGTTGATGTCATCACCATCTTCATATTTAGTTACAATCCCTTTTGGGATTTTCAACATGTCAGGAGAATCTCTGACCCTATTTATGTTTCTGCCACCATGGATGGGACCAAAACCCATCTCTTGTCTTTCCCTTTCTATGGCTAGGAGCTGTCTCTCCAAAGCCAATCTTTTGGCCATCCTGGCTAACAGGAGGTCCTCTTCACTGAGGCTATCCTCAGTGATTTCAGAGGTGCTGGCCGCTCCTGTGAGGGAAGCAGCATCTCTGACTGTCACAGTTGGAATCAGGGATTGAGGGTCCCTGATCACCCTAATTAGGACTGGCAGGGGGGAATTCTCCTCCAAGTCACTATCATCATCCTCTGGGTTGTCATCCTCAGAGGGGTTGGCTTTTTCAAACTCTGCCAAAAGCTCCTGGAGCTGTTGTTTGGAGGGTCTTAAGCCAACTGTGATTTTCTTTATTTAGCAGAGAGACCTTAGCTCCCTAATCGTAAGATGGAGGTAAGGTGTGAGGTCGAGTTCCACCACATTCTCATCTGCACCAGGCATTATGTTTCTAAAAGTTGGAATACTTTTTAAGAATCTAAAACTAGTTCTAGAACCTAATTCAAACTTTCACAAAACCTTTAAACTCTAAAATAAATGCTAACAGGGACTAACACAAGGCCCTAGGAGGACTTTTACAAATTTAGAAAAACAGCTCAAATTGCAAAAATCAGTTTCTAATGACAATTTTTGGAATTTGTTGTGTGATCAGGTATTGGCTGAGTAGTCCAGCAAATGCAAAGTCTTGTACCCCACCGCTGATCCACCAATATAGGAAGCTGGCTCTGTATGCACTATTTCAAAGTAAGGAATAGTATGCACAGAGTCCAAGGGTTCCCCTTAGAGGTAAGATAGTGGCAAAAAGAGATAATAATAATGCTCTATTTTGTGGTAGTGTGGTCGAGCAGTAGGCTTATCTAAGGAGTAGTGTTAAGCATTTGTTGTACATACACAAGCAATAAATGAGGAACACACACTCAGAGACAATTCCAGGCCAATAGGTTTTTGTATAGAAAAATATATTTTCTTAGTTTATTTTAAGAACCACAGGTTCAAATTTTACATGTAATACTTCAACTGAAAGGTATTGCAGGTAGGTACTTTAGGAACTTTGAATAATCAAAATAGCATACACAGTTTTCAAATAAATCACATATAGCTATTTTAAAACTAGACACTGCAATTTTTACAGTTCCTAGGGGGAGTAAGAGTTTGTTAGTTCTTGCAGGTAAGTAAATCACCTACGGGGTTCAAGTTTGGGTCCAAGGTAGCCCACCGTTGGGGGTTCAGAGCAACCCCAAAGTTACCACACCAGCAGCTCAGGGCCAATCAGGTGCAGAGGTCAAAGAGGTGCCCAAAACGCATAGGCTTCAACGGAGAAGGGGGTGCCCCGGTTCCAGTCTGCCAGCAGGTAAGTACCCGCGCCTTCGGAGGGCAGACCAGGGGGGTTTTGTAGGGCACCGGGGGGGGACACAAGTCAGCACAGAAAGTACACCCTCAGCAGCACGGGGCGGTCGGGTGCAGTGTGCAAACACGCGTCGGGTTTCCAATGTAAATCAATGGGAGACCAAGGGGTCTCTTCAGCGATGCAGGCAGGCAAGGGGGGGCTCCTCGAGGTAGCCACCACCTGGGCAAGGGAGAGGGCCTCCTGGGGGTCACTCCTGCACTGGAGTTTCGATCTTTCAGGTCCTGGGGGCTGCGGGTGCAGAGTCTTTACCAGGCTTCGGGATCTGGGAGTCAGGCAGTCGCGGTCAGGGGGAGCCTCGGGATTCCCTCTGCAGGCGTCGCTGTGGGGGCTCAGAGGGGACAGCTCTGGCTACTCATGGTCTCGCAGTCGCCGGGGAGTGCTCCCTGAAGTGTTGTTTCTCCACCAGTCGAGCCGGGGGCGTCGGGTGCAGAGTAGCAAGTCTCACGCTTCCGGCGGGAAACGCAGTTGTTTTAAAGTTGCTCCTTTGAAACAAAGTTGCAGTCTTGGATGAACAGAGCCGCTGTCCTCAGGAGTTTCTTGGTCCTTCTAGAGCAGGGCAGTCCTCTGAGGATTCAGAGGTCGCTGGCCCCTGGGGAGAGCGTCGCTGGAGCAGTGTCTTTAGAAGTGGGGAGACAGGCCGGTAGAGCTGGGGCCAAAGCAGTTGGTGTCTCCGTCTTCTCTGCAGGGTTTTTCAGCTTAGCAGTCCTCTTCTTCTTAGGTTGCAGGAATCTGAGTTCCTAGGTTCAGGGGAGCCCCTAAATACAGAATTTAAGGGTGTGTTTAGGTCTGGGAGGGCAGTAGCCAATGGCTACTAGCCCTGAGGGTGGCTACACCCTCTTTGTGCCTCCTCCCAAGGGGAGGGGGTCACATTCCTATCCCTATTGGGGGAATCCTCCATCTGCAAGATGGAGGATTTCTAAAAGTCAGAGTCATCTCAGCTCAGGTTGCCTTAGGGGCTGTCCTGACTGGCCAGTGACTCCTCCTTGTTTTTCTCATTATCTCTTCCGGCCTTGCCGCCAAAAGTGGGGCCGTGGCCAGAGGGGGTGGGCAACTTCACTAGCTGGAATGCCCTGGGGTGCTGTAACAAAGGGGGTGAGCCTTTGAGGCTCACTGCCAGGTGTTACACTTCCTGCAAGGGGGAGGTGATAAGCATCTCCACCCAGTACAGGCTTTGTTACTAGCCACAGAGTGACAAAGGCACTCTCTCCCCATGTGGCCAGCAACATGTCTTGAGTGTGGCAGGCTGCTAAAACCAGTCAGCCTACACGGGTAGTTGGTTAAGGTTTCAGGGGGCACCTCTAAGGTGCCCTCTGGGGTGTATGTTACAATAAAATGTACACTGGCATCAGTGTGCATTTATTGTGCTGAGAAGTTTGATACCAAACATCCCAGTTTTCAGTGTAGCCATTATGGTGCTGTGGAGTTCATGTATGACAGACTCCCAGACCATATACTCTTATGGCTACCCTGCACTTACAATGTCTAAGGTTTTGCTTAGACACTGTAGGGGCACAGTGCTCATGCACTGGTGCCCTCACCTATGGTATAGTGCACCCTGCCTTAGGGCTGTAAGGCCTGCTAGAGGGGTGGCTTATCTATACTGCATAGGCAGTGTGAGGTTGGCATGGCACCCTGAGGGGAGTGCCATGTCGACTTATTCGTTTTGTCCTCACCAGCACACACAAGCTGGCAAGCAGTGTGTCTGTGCTGAGTGAGGGGTCCACAGGGTGGCATGAGATATGCTGCAGCCCTTAGAGACCTTCCCTGGAATCAGGGCCCTTGGTACCAGGGGTACCAGTTACAAGGGACTTACCTGGATGCCAGGGTGTGCCAATTGTAGAAACAAAAGTACAGGTTAGGGAACGAACACTGGTGCTGGGGCCTGGTTAGCAGGCCTCAGCACACTTTCAAATCAAAACTTAGCATCAGCAAAGGCAAAAAGTCAGGGGGTAACCATGCCAAGGAGGCATTTCCTTACACAACCCCCCCCCCCCCAAATGAGAGGATGAAACTAACCTTTCCCAAGAGAGTCTTCATTTTCTAAGGGGAAGAACCTGGAAAGGCCATCTGCATTGGCATGGGCAGTCCCAGGACTGTGTTCCACTATAAAGTCCATTCCCTGTAGGGAGATGGACCACCTCAACAGTTTTGGATTTTCACCTTTCATTTGCATCAGCCATCTGAGAGGTTTGTGGTCAGTTTGAACTACAAAGTGAGTACCAAAGAGGTATGGTCTCAGCTTCTTCAGGGACCAAACCACAGCAAAGGCCTCCCTCTCAATGGCACTCCAACGCTGCTCCCTGGGGAGTAACCTCCTGCTAATGAAAGCAACAGGCTGATCAAGGCCATCATCATTTGTTTGGGACAAAACTGCCCCTATCCCATGTTCAGAGGTATCTGTCTGCACAATGAACTGCTTGGAGTAATCTGGAGCTTTTAGAACTGGTGCTGTGCACATTGCATGTTTCAGGGTGTCAAAGGCCTGTTGGCATTCTACAGTCCAGTTTACCTTCTTGGGCATTTTCTTGGAGGTAAGTTCTGTGAGGGCTGTCACTATGGATCCATATCCCTTCACAAACCTCCTGTAGTACCCAGTCAAGCCAAAGAATGCCCTGACTTGAGTCTGGGTTTTTGGAGCTGCCCAGTCCAGAATAGTCTGGATCTTAGACTGGAGTGGCTGAACTTGGCCTCCACCTACAAGGTGTCCCAAGTAAACCACTATTCCCTGCCCTATCTGGCATTTGGATGCCTTGATAGAGAGGCCTGCTGATTGCAGGGCCTTCAAAACCTTCTTCAGGTGGACCAGGTGATCCTGCCAGTTGGAGCTAAAGACAGCAATATCGTCAATATAAGCTGCACTAAAGGACTCCAAGCCAGCAAGGACTTGATTCACCAACCTTTGGAAGGTAGCAGGGGCATTCTTTAAACCAAAGGGCATAACAGTAAACTGATAATGCCCATCAGGTGTGGAGAATGCTGTCTTTTCTTTTGCTCCAGGTGCCATTTTGATTTTCCAGTACCCTGCTGTTAAGTCAAAGGTACTTAAGAATGTGGCTGCACCTAATTTATCAATCAGTTCATCAGCCCTTGGAATGGGATGGGCATCTGTCTTGGTGACAGAATTAAGTCCTCTGTAGTCCACACAAAACCTCATCTCTCTCTTTCCATCTTCGGTGTGAGGTTTGGGGACTAAGACCACTGGGCTAGCCCAGTGGCTGTCAGAGTGCTCAATGACTCCCAATTCCAGCATCTTGTAGACTTCCACCTTGATGCTTTCCTTAACTTGGTCAGACTGTCTGAATATTTTGTTTTTGACAGGCATGCTGTCTCCTGTGTCCACATCATGTTACACAGGTGTGTCTGACCAGGGGTTAGGGAAAAAAGCTCAGCAAACTGTTGCAGGACCTTCCTGCAGTCAGATTGCTGTTGGCCAGAGAGGGTGTCTGAATAGATCACTCCATCAACTGAGCCATCTTTAGGGTTTGATGAGAGGAGATCAGGGAGAGGTTCACTCTCAGCTTCCTGGTCCTCATCTGTTACCATCAACAGATTCACATCAGCCCTGTCATGGAAGAGCTTAAGGCGGTTCACATGGATCACCCTCTTGGGGCTCCTGCTAGTGCCTAGGTCCACCAGGTAGGTGACCTGACTCTTCTTTTCTAGCACTGGGTAAGGGCCACTCCATTTGTCCTGAAGTGCCCTGGGAGCCACAGGCTCTAGAACCCAGACTTTCTGCCCCGGTTGAAATTCAACCATTGCAGCCTTTTGGTCATACCAAAACTTCTGGAGCTGTTGGCTGGCCTCAAGGTTTTTACTTGCCTTTTCCATGTACTCTGCCATCCTTGAACGTAGGCCAAGTACATAGTCCACTATGTCTTGTTTAGGCTCATGAAGAGGTCTCTCCCAGCCTTCTTTCACAAGAGCTAGTGGTCCCCTTACAGGGTGGCCAAACAGAAGTTCAAAGGGTGAGAACCCTACTCCCTTCTGAGGCACCTCTCTGTAAGCGAAAAGCAGACATGGCAAGAGGACATCCCATCTCGTTTTGAGTTTTTCAGGGAGCCCCATGATCATGCCTTTTAATGTCTTGTTGAATCTCTCAACAAGGCCATTAGTTTGTGGATGGTATGGTGTAGTGAATTTATAAGTCACTCCACACTCATTCCACATGTGTTTCAGGTATGCTGACATGAAGTTGGTACCTCTGTCAGACACCACCTCCTTAGGAAAACCTACTCTGGTAAAAATACCAATGAGGGCCTTGGCTACTGCAGGGGCAGTGGTCGACCTAAGGGGAATAGCTTCAGGGTATCTAGTAGCATGATCCACTACTACTAGTATGTACATGTTCCCTGAGGCTGTGGGAGGTTCAAGTGGACCCACTATGTCCACACCCACTCTTTCAAAGGGGACCCCCACCACTGGAAGTGGAATGAGGGGGGCCTTTGGGTGTCCACCTGTCTTACCACTGGCTTGACGGGTGGTACAGGAGACACAAAACTCCTTGACTTTCTGGGACATGTAGGGCCAGTAGAAGTGGTTGACTAGTCTCTCCCACGTCTTGGTTTGTCCCAAATGCCCAGCAAGAGGAATATCAGGGGCTAAGGTCAGTATGAACTCCCTAAACTCCTGAGGCACTACCACTCTCCTAGTGGCACCAGGTTTGGGATCTCTTGCCTCAGTGCAAAGGGATCCATCTTCCCAATAGACCCTATGTGTTCCAGTTTTCTTGCCATTGGACTCTTCAGCAGCTTGCTGCCTAAGGCCTTCAAGAGAGGGACAGGTTTCTTGCCCCTTACACAACTGCTCCCTTGAGGGTCCCCCTGGGCCTAAGAGCTCAACCTGATAAGGCTCTAACTCTAGAGGCTCAGTTCCCTCAGAAGGCAGAACTTCTTCCTGAGAAGAGAGGTTCTCTTTTTGTTGTTGTGTTGCAGCTGGTTTCCCAGTTGCCTTTCCTTTTCTCTTGGTAGGCTGGGCCCTTTTTCCAGGCTCCAGCTCTACTTTTTCACCCTGAGCCTTGCACTGTGCCCTTGTCTTGACACACACCAGTTCAGGGATACCCAGCATGGCTGCATGGGTTTTCAGCTCTACCTCAGCCCATGCTGAGGACTCCAGGTCATTTCCAAGCAAACAGACTACTGTGATATTGGAGGAGAGCACCACCTGTTTTAGGCCATTGACCCTTCCCCACTCTAAAGTTACCATAGCCATGGGATGTACTTTAGTCTGATTGTCAGCGTTGGTGACTGGATAAGTTTGTCCAGCCAGGTATTGACCAGGGGAAACCATTTTCTCTGTCACCGTGGTGACACTGGCACCTGTATCCCTCAGGCCTTCTACACTTGTCCAATTAATTAAGAGCTGCTGCCTGTATTTTTGCATATTAGGAGGCCAGGCAGCCAGTGTGGCTAAATCCACCCCACTCTCAGAGACTAATGTAGCCTCAGTGTGACACCTGATTTGTTCTGGGCACACTTTTGATCCCACTTGGAGACTAGCCATTCCAGTGTTAGCTGGAGTGGAGTTAGAAGTGGTACTTTTCTTGGGACAGGCCTTGTCTCCAGTTTGGTGTCCAGGCTGATTACAGCTACGACACCAGGCCTTTTTGGGATCAAAGTTTTTACCCTTGTACCCAAAATTGTTTTGTGAAGAGGCTCTGGGCCCACCCTCCTGTGCAGGTTTTTGGGGGCCTGTAGAAGACTCTTTACTATTTTTGTTTTTGGATGTCTCAATAATCTTCTCCTGGGGAGGCTTTGTGACCCCTTTCTTTTGGTCACCCCCTGTGGAAGTCTTGGTCACCCTAGTCTTGACCCAATGGTCCGCCTTCTTCCCAATTCTTGGGGAGAAATTGGTCCTAGCTCTACCAGATGCTGATGCAGTTTATCATTTGAACAATTACCTAATAGGTGTTCTTTCACAAATAAATTGTACAGCCCATCATAATCATTTACACCACTGCCTTGAATCCAACCATCCAGTGTTTTCACTGAGTAGTCCACAAACTCAACCCAGGTCTGGCTCGAGGTTTTTTGAGCCCCTCTGAATCTAATTCTATACTCCTCAGTGGAGAATCCAAAGCCCTCAATCAGGGTACACTTCATGAGGTCATAAGATTCTGCATCTTTTCCAGAGAGTGTGAGGAGTCTATCCCTACACTTTCCAGTGAACATTTCCCAAAGGAGAGCACTCCAGTGAGATCTGCTTACTTTTCTGGTTGCACAAGCCCTCTCAAAAGCTGTGAACCATTTGGTGATGTCATCACCATCTTCATATTTAGTTACAATCCCTTTTGGGATTTTCAACATGTCAGGAGAATCTCTGACCCTATTTATGTGGCTGCCACCATGGATGGGACCAAAACCCATCTCTTGTCTTTCCCTTTCTATGGCTAGGAGCTGTCTCTTCAAAGCCAATCTTTTGGCCTTCCTGGCTAACAGGAGGTCCTCTTCACTGAGGCTATCCTCAGTGATTTCAGAGGTGCTGGCCCCTCCTGTGAGGGAAGCAGCATCTCTGACTGTCACAGTTGGAATCAGGGATTGAGGGTCCCTGATCTCCCTAATTAGGACTGACAGGGGGGAATTCTCCTCCAAGTCACTATCATCATCCTCTGGGTTGTCATCCTCAGATGGGTTGGCTTTTTCAAACTCTGCCAAAAGCTCCTGGAGCTGTTGTTTGGAGGGTCTTAAGCCAACTGGGATTTTCTTTATTTTGCAGAGAGACCTTACTCCCTAATCTTAAAATGGAGGTAAGGTGTGAGGTCAAGTTCCACCACATTCTCATCTGCACCTGGCATTATGTTTCTAAAAGTTGGAATACTTTTTAAGAATCTAAAACTAGTTCTAGAACCTAATTCAAACTTTCACAAAACTTTTAAACTCTAAAAGAAATGCTAAGAGGGACTAACACAAGGCCCTAGCAGGACTTTTAAAAATTTAGAAAAATAGCTCAAATTGCAAAAATCAGTTTATAATGACAATTTTTGGAATTTGTCGTGTGATCAGGTATTGGCTGAGTAGTCCATCAAATGCAAAGTCTTGTACCCCACCGCTGATCCACCAATGTAGGAAGCTGGCTCTGTATGCACTATTTCAAAGTAAGGAATAGTATGCACAGAGTCCAAGGGTTCCCCTTAGAGGTAAGATAGTGGCAAAAAGAGATAATACTAATGCTCTATTTTGTGGTAGTGTGGTCGAGCAGTAGGCTTATCAAAGGAGTAGTGTTAAGCATTTGTTGTACATACACAAGCAATAAATGAGGAACACACACTCAGAGACAATTCCAGGCCAATAGGTTTTTGTATAGAAAAATATATTTTCTTAGTTTATTTTAAGAACCACAGGTTCAAATTTTACATGTAATTCTTCAACTGAAAGGAACTTTGAATAATCAAAATAGCATACACAGTTTTCAAATAAGTCACATATAGCTATTTTAATACTAGACACTTGGTGCAATTTTCACAGTTCCTAGGGGGAGTAAGAGTTTGTTAGTTCTTGCAGGTAAGTAAACCACCTACGGGATTCAAGTTTGGGTCTAAGGTAGCCCACCATTGGGGGTTCAGAGCAACCCCAAAGTTACCACACCAGCAGCTCAGGGCCGGTCAGGTGCAGAGGTCAAAGAGGTGCCCAAAACGCGTAGGCTTCAATGGAGAAGGGGGTGCCCCGGTTCCAGTCTGCCAGCAGGTAAGTACCCGCGCCTTCGGAGGGCAGACCAGGGGGGTTTTGTAGGGCACCAGGGGGGACACAAGTCAGCACAGAAAGTACACCCACAGCAGCACGGGGGCAGCCGGGTGCAGTGTGCAAACACGCATCGGGTTTCCAATGTAAATCAATGGGAGACCAAGGGGTCTCTTCAGCGATGCAGGCAGGCAAGGGGGGGCTCCTCGGGGTAGCCACCACCTGGGCAAGGGAGAGGGCCTCCTGGGGGTCACTCCTGCACTGGAGTTTCGATCTTTCAGGTCCTGGGGGCTGCTGGTGCAGAGTCTTTATCAGGCTTCGGGATCTGGGAGTCAGGCAGTCACGGTCAGGGGGAGCCTCGGGATTCCCTCTGCAGGCGTCGCTGTGGGGGCTCAGAGGGGACAGCTCTGGCTACTCATGGTCTCGCAGTCGCCGGGGAGTCCTCCCTGAAGTGTTGTTTCTCCACCAGTCGAGCCGGGGGCGTCGGGTGCAGAGTAGCAAGTCTCACGCTTCCGGCGGGAAACGCAGTTGTTTTAAAGTTGCTCCTTTGAAACAAAGTTGCAGTCTTGGATGAACAGAGCCGCTGTCCTCAGGAGTTTCTTGGTCCTTCTAGAGCAGGGCAGTCCTCTGAGGATTCAGAGGTCGCTGGCCCCTGGGGAGAGCGTCGCTGGAGCAGTGTCTTTAGAAGTGGGGAGACAGGCCGGTAGAGCTGGGACCAAAGCAGTTGGTGTCTCCGTCTTCTCTGCAGGGTTTTTCAGCTTAGCAGTCCTCTTCTTCTTAGGTTGCAGGAATCTGAGTTCCTAGGTTCAGGGGAGCCCCTAAATACAGAATTTAGGGGTGTGTTTAGGTCTGGGAGGGCAGTAGCCAATGGCTACTAGCCCTGAGGGTGGCTGCACCCTCTTTGTGCCTCCTCCCAAGGGGAGGGGGTCACATTCCTATCCCTATTGGGGGAATCCTCCATCTGCAAGATGGAGGATTTCTAAAAGTCAGAGTCATCTCAGCTCAGGTTGCCTTAGGGGCTGTCCTGACTGGCCAGTGACTCCCCCTTGTTTTTCTCATTATCTCTTCCAGCCTTGCCGCCAAAAGTGGGGCCGTGGCCGAAGGGGGTGGGCAACTTCACTAGCTGGAATGCCCTGGGGTGCTGTAACAAAGGGGGTGAGACTTTGAGGCTCACCGCCAGGTGTTACACTTCCTGCAAGGGGGAGGTGATAAGCATCTCCCCCAGTACAGGCTTTGTTACTAGCCACAGAGTGACAAAGGCACTCTCTCCCCATGTGGCCAGCAACATGTCTCGAGTGTGGCAGGCTGCTAAAACCAGTCAGCCTACACGGGTAGTTGGTTAAGGTTTCAGGGGGCACCTCTAAGGTGCCCTCTGGGGTGTATGTTACAATAAAATGTACACTGGCATCAGTGTGCATTTATTGTGCTGAGAAGTTTGATACCAAACTTCCCAGTTTTCAGTGTAGCCATTATGGTGCTGTAGAGTTTATGTATGACAGACTCCCAGACCATATACTCTTATGGCTACCCTGCACTTACAATGTCTAAGGTTTTGCTTAGACACTGTAGGGGCACAGTGCTCATGCACTGGTGCCCTCACCTATGGTATAGTGCACCCTGCCTTAGGGCTGTAAGGCCTGCTAGAGGGGTGGCTTATCTATACTGCATAGGCAGTGTGAGGTTGGCATGGCACCCTGAGGGGAGTGCCATGTCGACTTATTCGTTTTGTCCTTACCAGCACACACAAGCTGGCAAGTAGTGTGTCTGTGCTGAGTGAGGGGTCCCCAGGGTGGCATGAGATATGCTGCAGCCCTTAGAGACCTTCCCTGGAATCAGGGCCCTTGGTACCAGGGGTACCAGTTACAAGGGACTTACCTGGATGCCAGGGTGTGCCAATTGTAGAAACAAAAGTACAGGTTAGGGAACGAACACTGGTGCTGGGGCCTGGTTAGCAGGCCTCAGCACACTTTCAAATCAAAACTTAGCATCAGCAAAGGCAAAAAGTCAGGGGGTAACCATGCCAAGGAGGCATTTCTTTACACAACCCCCCCCCCCCCAAATGAAAGAGGATGAAACTAACCTTTCCCAAGAGAGTCTTCATTTTCTAAGGGGAAGAACCTGGAAAGGCCATCTGCATTGGCATGGGCAGTCCCAGGACTGTGTTCCACTATAAAGTCCATTCCCTGTAGGGAGATGGACCACCTCAACAGTTTTGGATTTTCACCTTTCATTTGCATCAGCCATCTGAGAGGTTTGTGGTCAGTTTGAACTACAAAGTGAGTACCAAAGAGGTATGGTCTCAGCTTCTTCAGGGACCAAACCACAGCAAAGGCCTCCCTCTCAATGGCACTCCAACGCTGCTCCCTGGGGAGTAACCTCCTGCTAATGAAAGCAACAGGCTGGTCAAGGCCATCATCATTTGTTTGGGACAAAACTGCCCCTATTCCACGTTCAGAGGTATCTGTCTGCACAATGAACTGCTTGGAGTAATCTGGAGCTTTTAGAACTGGTGCTGTGCACATTGCATGTTTCAGGGTGTCAAAGGCCTGTTGGCATTCTACAGTCCAGTTTACCTTCTTGGGCATTTTCTTGGAGGTAAGTTCTGTGAGGGCTGTCACTATGGATCCATATCCCTTCACAAACCTCCTGTAGTACCCAGTCAAGCCAAGGAATGCCCTGACTTGAGTCTGGGTTTTTGGAGCTGCCCAGTCCAGAATAGTCTGGATCTTAGACTGGAGTGGCTGAACTTGGCCTCCACCTACAAGGTGTCCCAAGTAAACCACTATTCCCTGCCCTATCTGGCATTTGGATGCCTTGATAGAGAGGCCTGCTGATTGCAGGGCCTTCAAAACCTTCTTCAGGTGGACCAGGTGATCCTGCCAGTTGGAGCTAAAGACAGCAATATCGTCAATATAAGCTGCACTAAAGGACTCCAAGCCAGCAAGGACTCGATTCACCAACCTTTGGAAGGTAGCAGGGGCATTCTTTAAACCAAAGGGCATAACAGTAAACTGATAATGCCCATCAGGTGTGGAGAATGCTGTCTTTTCATTTGCTCCAGGTGCCATTTTGATTTGCCAGTACCCTGCTGTTAAGTCAAAGGTACTTAAGAATGTGGCTGCACCTAATTTATCAATCAGTTCATCAGCCCTTGGAATGGGATGGGCATCTGTCTTGGTGACAGAATTAAGTCCTCTGTAGTCCACACAAAACCTCATCTCTCTCTTTCCATCTTCGTGTGAGGTTTGGGGACTAAGACCACTGGGCTAGCCCAGGGGCTGTCAGAGTGCTCAATGACTCCCAATTCCAGCATCTTGTGGACTTCCACCTTGATGCTTTCCTTAACTTGGTCAGACTGTCTGAATATTTTGTTTTTGACAGGCATGCTGTCTCCTGTGTCCACATCATGTTACACAGGTGTGTCTGACCAGGGGTTAGGGAAAAAAGCTCAGCAAACTGTTGCAGGACCTTCCTGCAGTCAGATTGCTGTTGGCCAGAGAGGGTGTCTGAATAGATCACTCCATCAACTGAGCCATCTTTAGGGTTTGATGAGAGGAGATCAGGGAGAGGTTCACTCTCAGCTTCCTGGTCCTGATCTGTTACCATCAACAGATTCACATCAGCCCTGTCATGGAAGAGCTTAGGGCGGTTCACATGGATCACCCTCTTGGGGCTCCTGCTAGTGCCTAGGTCCACCAGGTAGGTGACCTGACTCTTCTTTTCTAGCACTGGGTAAGGGCCACTCCATTTGTCCTGAAGTGCCCTGGGAGCCACAGGCTCTAGAACCCAGACTTTCTGCCCCGGTTGAAATTCAACCATTGCAGCCTTTTGGTCATACCAAAACTTCTGGAGCTGTTGGCTGGCCTCAAGGTTTTTACTTGCCTTTTCCATGTACTCTGCCATCCTTGAACGTAGGCCAAGTACATAGTCCACTATGTCTTGTTTAGGCTCATGAAGAGGTCTCTCCCAGCCTTCTTTCACAAGAGCTAGTGGTCCCCTTACAGGGTGGCCAAACAGAAGTTCAAAGGGTGAGAACCCTACTCCCTTCTGAGGCACCTCTCTGTAAGCGAAAAGCAGACATGGCAAGAGGACATCCCATCTCGTTTTGAGTTTTTCAGGGAGCCCCATGATCATGCCTTTTAATGTCTTGTTGAATCTCTCAACAAGGCCATTAGTTTGTGGATGGTATGGTGTAGTGAATTTATAAGTCACTCCACACTCATTCCACATGTGTTTCAGGTATGCTGACATGAAGTTGGTACCTCTGTCAGACACCACCTCCTTAGGAAAACCTACTCTGGTAAAAATACCAATGAGGGCCTTGGCTACTGCAGGGGCAGTAGTCGACCTAAGGGGAATAGCTTCAGGGTATCTAGTAGCATGATCCACTACTACTAGTATGTACATGTTCCCTGAGGCTGTGGGAGGTTCAAGTGGACCCACTATGTCCACACCCACTCTTTCAAAGGGGACCCCCACCACTGGAAGTGGAATGAGGGGGGCCTTTGGGTGTCCACCTGTCTTACCACTGGCTTGACAGGTGGTACAGGAGACACAAAACTCCTTGACTTTCTGGGACATGTTGGGCCAGTAGAAGTGGTTGACTAGTCTCTCCCACGTCTTGGTTTGTCCCAAATGCCCAGCAAGAGGAATATCAGGGGCTAAGGTCAGTATGAACTCCCTAAACTCCTGAGGCACTACCACTCTCCTAGTGGCACCAGGTTTGGGATCTCTTGCCTCAGTGCAAAGGGGTCCATCTTCCCAATAGACCCAATGTGTTCCAGTTTTCTTGCCATTGGACTCTTCAGCAGCTTGCTGCCTAAGGCCTTCAAGAGAGGGACAGGTTTCTTGCCCCTTACACAACTGCTCCCTTGAGGGTCCCCCTGGGCCTAAGAGCTCAACCTGATAAGGCTCTAACTCTAGAGGCTCAGTTCCCTCAGAAGGCAGAACTTCTTCCTGAGAAGAGAGGTTCTCTTTTTGTTGTTGTGTTGCAGCTGGTTTCCCAGTTGCCTTTCCTTTTCTCTTGGTAGGCTGGGCCCTTTTTCCAGGCTCCAGCTCTACTTTTTCACCCTGAGCCTTGCACTGTGCCCTTGTCTTGACACACACCAGTTCAGGGATACCCAGCATGGCTGCATGGGGTTTCAGCTCTACCTCAGCCCATGCTGAGGACTCCAGGTCATTTCCAAGCAAACAGACTACTGTGATATTGGAGGAGAGCACCACCTGTTTTAGGCCATTGACCCTTCCCCACTCTAAAGTTACCATAGCCATGGGATGTACTTTAGTCTGATTGTCAGCGTTGGTGACTGGATAAGTTTGTCCAGCCAGGTATTGACCAGGGGAAACCATTTTCTCTATTACCGTGGTGACACTGGCACCTGTATCCCTCAGGCCTTCTACACTTGTCCAATTAATTAAGAGCTGCTGCCTGTATTTTTGCATATTAGGAGGCCAGGCAGCCAGTGTGGCTAAATCCACCCCACCCTCAGAGACTAATGTAGCTTCAGTGTGACACCTGATTTGCTCTGGGCACACTGTTGATCCCACTTGGAGACTAGCCATTCCAGTGTTAGCTGGAGTGGAGTTAGAAGTGGTACTTTTCTTGGGACAGGCTTTGTCTCCAGTTTGGTGTCCAGGTTGATTACAGCTACGACACCAGGCCTTTTTGGGATCAAAGTTTTTACCCTTGTACCCAAAATTGTTTTGTGAAGAGGCTCTGGGCCCACCCTCCTGTGCAGGTTTTTGGGGGCCTGTAGAAGACTCTTTACTATTTTTGTTTTTGGATGTCTCAATACTCTTCCCCTGGGGAGGCTTTGTGACCCCTTTCTTTTGGTCACCCCCTGTGGAAGTCTTGGTCACCCTAGTCTTGACCCAATGGTCCGCCTTCTTCCCAATTCTTGGGGAGAAATTGGTCCTAGCTCTACCAGATGCTGATGCAGTTTATCATTTGAACAATTACCTAATAGGTGTTCTTTCACAAATAAATTGTACAGCCCATCATAATCATTTACACCACTGCCTTGAATCCAACCATCCAGTGTTTTCACTGAGTAGTCCACAAACTCAACCCAGGTCTGGCTCGAGGTTTTTTGAGCCCCCCTGAATCTAATTCTATACTCCTCAGTGGAGAATCCAAAGCCCTCAATCAGGGTACCCTTCATGAGGTCATAAGATTCTGCATCTTTTCCAGAGAGTGTGAGGAGTCTATCCCTACACTTTCCAGTGAACATTTCCCAAAGGAGAGCACTCCAGTGAGATCTGCTTACTTTTCTGGTTGCACAAGCCCTCTCAAAAGCTGTGAACCATTTGGTGATGTCATCACCATCTTCATATTTAGTTACAATCCCTTTTGGGATTTTCAACATGTCAGGAGAATCTCTGACCCTATTTATGTTGCTGCCACCATGGATGGGACCAAAACCCATCTCTTGTCTTTCCCTTTCTATGGCTAGGAGCTGTCTCTTCAAAGCCAATCTTTTGGCCATCCTGGCTAACAGGAGGTCCTCTTCACTGAGGCTATCCTCAGTGATTTCAGAGGTGCTGGCCCCTCCTGTGAGGGAAGCAGCATCTCTGACTGTCACAGTTGGAATCAGGGATTGAGGGTCCCTGATCTCCCTAATTAGGACAGGCAGGGGGGAAGTCTCCTCCAAGTCACTATCATCATCCTCTGGGTTGTCATCCTCAGATGGGTTGGCTTTTTCAAACTCTGCCAAAAGCTCCTGGAGCTGTTGTTTGGAGGGTCTTAAGCCAACTGGGATTTTCTTTATTTTGCAGAGAGACCTTAGCTCCCTAATCTTAAAATGGAGGTAAGGTGTGAGGTCAAGTTCCACCACATTCTCATCTGCACCAGGCATTATGTTTCTAAAAGTTGGAATACTTTTTAAGAATCTAAAACTAGTTCTAGAACCTAATTCAAACTTTCACAAAACTTTTAAACTCTAAAAGAAATGCTAAGAGGGACTAACACAAGGCCCTAGCAGGACTTTTAAAAATTTAGAAAAATAGCTCAAATTGCAAAAATCAGTTTCTAATGACAATTTTTGGAATTTGTTGTGTGATCAGGTATTGGCTGAGTAGTCCAGCAAATGCAAAGTCTTGTACCCCACCGCTGATCCACCAATGTAGGAAGTTGGCTCTGTATGCACTATTTCAAAGTAAGGAATACTATGCACAGAGTCCAAGGGTTCCCCTTAGAGGTAAGATAGTGGCAAAAAGAGATAATACTAATGCTCTATTTTGTGGTAGTGTGGTCGAGCAGTAGGCTTATCAAAGGTGTAGTGTTAAGCATTTGTTGTACATACACAAGCAATAAATGAGGAACACACACTCAGAGACAATTCCAGGCCAATAGGTTTTTGTATAGAAAAATATATTTTCTTAGTTTATTTTAAGAACCACAGGTTCAAATTTTACATGTAATACTTCAACTGAAACGTATTGCAGGTAGGTACTTTAGGAACTTTGAATAATCAAAATAGCATACACAGTTTTCAAATAAGTCACATATAGCTATTTTAATACTAGACAGTGCAATTTTCACAGTTCCGAGGGGGAGTAAGAGTTTGTTAGTGCTTGCAGGTAAGTAAACCACCTACGGGATTCAAGTTTGGGTCCAAGGTAGCCCACCATTGGGGGTTCAGAGCAACCCCAAAGTTACCACACCAGCAGCTCAGGGCCGGTCAGGTGCAGAGGTCAAAGAGGTGCCCAAAACGCGTAGGCTTCAATGGAGAAGGGGGTGCCCCGGTTCCAGTCTGCCAGCAGGTAAGTACCCGCGCCTTCGGAGGGCAGACCAGGGGGGTTTTGTAGGGCACCAGGGGGGACACAAGTCAGCACAGAAAGTACACCCTCAGCAGCACGGGGGCGGCCGGGTGCAGTGTGCAAACACGCGTCGGGTTTCCAATGTAAATCAATGGGAGACCAAGGGGTCTCTTCAGTGATGCAGGCAGGCAAGGGGGGGCTCCTCGGGGTAGCCACCACCTGGGCAAGGGAGAGGGCCTCCTGGGGGTCACTCCTGCACTGGAGTTTCGATCTTTCAGGTCCTGGGGGCTACGGGTGCAGAGTCTTTACCAGGCTTCGGGATCTGGGAGTCAGGCAGTCGCGGTCAGGGGGAGCCTCGGGATTCCCTCTGCAGGCGTCGCTGTGGGGGCTCAGAGAGGACAGCTCTGGCTACTCATGGTCTCGCAGTCGCCGGGGAGTCCTCCCTGAAGTGTTGTTTCTCCACCAGTCGAGCCGGGGACGTCGGGTGCAGAGTAGCAAGTCTCACGCTTCCGGCGGGAAACGCAGTTGTTTTAAAGTTGCTCCTTTGAAACAAAGTTGCAGTCTTGGATGAACAGAGCCACTGTCCTCAGGAGTTTCTTGGTCCTTCTAGAGCAGGGCAGTCCTCTGAGGATTCAGAGGTCGCTGGCCCCTGGGGAGAGCGTCGCTGGAGCAGTGTCTTTAGAAGTGGGGAGACAGGCCGGTAGAGCTGGGGCCAAAGCAGTTGGTGTCTCCGTCTTCTCTGCAGGGTTTTTCAGCTTAGCAGTCCTCTTCTTCTTAGGTTGCAGGAATCTGAGTTCCTAGGTTCAGGGGAGCCCCTAAATACAGAATTTAGGGGTGTGTTTAGGTCTGGGAGGGCAGTAGCCAATGGCTACTAGCCCTGAGGGTGGCTACACCCTCTTTGTGCCTCCTCCCAAGGGGAGGGGGTCACATTCCTATCCCTATTGGGGGAATCCTCCATCTGCAAGATGGAGGATTTCTAAAAGTCAGAGTCATCTCAGCTCAGGTTGCCTTAGGGGCTGTCCTGACTGGCCAGTGACTCCTCCTTGTTTTTCTCATTATCTCTTCCGGCCTTGCCGCCAAAAGTGGGGCCGTGGCCGGAGGGGGTGGGCAACTTCACTAGCTGGAATGCCCTGGGGTGCTGTAACAAAGGGGGTGAGCCTTTGAGGCTCACCGCCAGGTGTTACACTTCCTGCAAGGGGGAGGTGATAAGCATCTCCACCCAGTACAGGCTTTGTTACTAGCCACAGAGTGACAAAGGCACTCTCTCCCCATGTGGCCAGCAACATGTCTCGAGTGTGGCAGGCTGCTAAAACCAGTCAGCCTACACGGGTAGTTGGTTAAGGTTTCAGGGGGCACCTCTAAGGTGCCCTCTGGGGTGTATGTTACAATAAAATGTACACTGGCATCAGTGTGCATTTATTGTGCTGAGAAGTTTGATACCAAACTTCCCAGTTTTCAGTGTAGCCATTATGGTGCTGTGGAGTTCATGTATGACAGACTCCCAGACCATATACTCTTATGGCTACCCTGCACTTACAATGTCTAAGGTTTTGCTTAGACACTGTAGGGGCACAGTGCTCATGCACTGGTGCCCTCACCTATGGTATAGTGCACCCTGCCTTAGGGCTGTAAGGCCTGCTAGAGGGGTGGCTTATCTATACTGCATAGGCAGTGTGAGGTTGGCATGGCACCCTGAGGGGAGTGCCATGTCGACTTATTTGTTTTGTCCTCACCAGCACACACAAGCTGGCAAGCAGTGTGTCTGTGCTGAGTGAGGGGTCCCCAGGGTGGCATGAGATATGCTGCAGCCCTTAGAGACCTTCCCTGGAATCAGGGCCCTTGGTACCAGGGGTACCAGTTACAAGGGACTTACCTGGATGCCAGGGTGTGCCAATTGTAGAAACAAAAGTACAGGTAAGGGAACGAACACTGGTGCTGGGGCCTGGTTAGCAGGCCTCAGCACACTTTCAAATCAAAACTTAGCATCAGCAAAGGCAAAAAGTCAGGGGGTAACCATGCCAAGGAGGCATTTCCTTACACAACCCCCCCCCCCCCCCAAATGAAAGAGGATGAAACTAACCTTTCCCAAGAGAGTCTTCATTTTCTAAGTGGAAGAACCTGGAAAGGCCATCTGCATTGGCATGGGCAGTCCCAGGACTGTGTTCCACTATAAAGTCCATTCCCTGTAGGGAGATGGACCACCTCAACAGTTTTGAATTTTCACCTTTCATTTGCATCAGCCATCTGAGAGGTTTGTGGTCAGTTTGAACTACAAAGTTAGTACCAAAGAGGTATGGTCTCAGCTTCTTCAGGGACCAAACCACAGCAAAGGCCTCCCTCTCAATGGCACTCCAACGCTGCTCCCTGGGGAGTAACCTCCTGCTAATGAAAGCAACAGGCTGGTCAAGGCCATCATCATTTGTTTGGGACAAAACTGCCCCTATCCCATGTTCAGAGGTATCTGTCTGCACAATGAACTGCTTGGAGTAATCTGGAGCTTTTAGAACTGGTGCTGTGCACATTGCATGTTTCAGGGTGTCAAAGGCCTGTTGGCATTCTACAGTCCAGTTTACCTTCTTGGGCATTTTCTTGGAGGTAAGTTCTGTGAGGGCTGTCACTATGGATCCATATCCCTTCACAAACCTCCTGTAGTACCCAGTCAAGCCAAAGAATGCCCTGACTTGAGTCTGGGTTTTTGGAGCAGCCCAGTCCAGAATAGTCTGGATCTTAGACTGGAGTGGCTGAACTTGGCCTCCACCTACAAGGTGTCCCAAGTAAACCACTATTCCCTGCCCTATCTGGCATTTGGATGCCTTGATAGAGAGGCCTGCTGATTGCAGGGCCTTCAAAACCTTCTTCAGGTGGACCAGGTGATCCTGCCAGTTGGAGCTAAAGACAGCAATATCATCAATATAAGCTGCACTAAAGGACTCCAAGCCAGCAAGGACTTGATTCACCAACCTTTGGAAGGTAGCAGGGGCATTCTTTAAACCAAAGGGCATAACAGTAAACTGATAATGCCCATCAGGTGTGGAGAATGCTGTCTTTTCTTTTGCTCCAGGTGCCATTTTGATTTGCCAGTACCCTGCTGTTAAGTCAAAGGTACTTAAGAATGTGGCTGCACCTAATTTATCAATCAGTTCATCAGCCCTTGGAATGGGAGGGGCATCTGTCTTGGTGACAGAATTAAGTCCTCTGTAGTCCACACAAAACCTCATCTCTCTCTTTCCATCTTCGGTGTGAGGTTTGGGGACTAAGACCACTGGGCTAGCCCAGGGGCTGTCAGAGTGCTCAATGACTCCCAATTCCAGCATCTTGTGGACTTCCACCTTGATGCTTTCCTTAACTTGGTCAGACTGTCTGAATATTTTGTTTTTTGACAGGCATGCTGTCTCCTGTGTCCACATCATGTTACACAGGTGTGTCTGACCAGGGGTTAGGGAAAAAAGCTCAGCAAACTGTTGCAGGACCTTCCTGCAGTCAGATTGCTGTTGGCCAGAGAGGGTGTCTGAATAGATCACTCCATCAACTGAGCCATCTTTAGGGTTTGATGAGAGGAGATCAGGGAGAGGTTCACTCTCAGCTTCCTGGTCCTCATCTGTTACCATCAACAGATTCACATCAGCCCTGTCATGGAAGAGCTTAAGGCGGTTCACATGGATCACCCTCTTGGGGCTCCTGCTAGTGCCTAGGTCCACCAGGTAGGTGACCTGACTCTTCTTTTCTAGCACTGGGCAAGGGCCACTCCATTTGTCCTGAAGTGCCCTGGGAGCCACAGGCTCTAGAACCCAGACTTTCTGCCCCGGTTGAAATTCAACCATTGCAGCCTTTTGGTCATACCAAAACTTCTGGAGCTGTTGGCTGGCCTCAAGGTTTTTACTTGCCTTTTCCATGTACTCTGCCATCCTTGAACGTAGGCCAAGTACATAGTCCACTATGTCTTGTTTAGGCTTATGAAGAGGTCTCTCCCAGCCTTCTTTCACAAGAGCTAGTGGTCCCCTTACAGGGTGGCCAAACAGAAGTTCAAAGGGTGAGAACCCTACTCCCTTCTGAGGCACCTCTATGTAAGCGAAAAGCAGACATGGCAAGAGGACATCCCATCTCGTTTTGAGTTTTTCAGGGAGCCCCATGATCATGCCTTTTAATGTCTTGTTGAATCTCTCAACCAGGCCATTAGTTTGTGGATGGTATGGTGTAGTGAATTTATAAGTCACTCCACACTCATTCCACATGTGTTTCAGGTATGCTGACATGAAGTTGGTACCTCTGTCAGACACCACCTCCTTAGGAAAACCTACTCTGGTAAAAATACCAATGAGGGCCTTGGCTACTGCAGGGGCAGTAGTCGACCTAAGGGGAATAGCTTCAGGGTATCTAGTAGCATGATCCACTACTACTAGTATGTACATGTTCCCTGAGGCTGTGGGAGGTTCAAGTGGACCCACTATGTCCACACCCACTCTTTCAAAGGGGACCCCCACCACTGGAAGTGGAATGAGGGGGGCCTTTGGGTGTCCACCTGTCTTACCACTGGCTTGACAGGTGGTACAGGAGACACAAAACTCCTTGACTTTCTGGGACATGTTGGGCCAGTAGAAGTGGTTGACTAGTCTCTCCCACGTCTTGGTTTGTCCCAAATGCCCAGCAAGAGGAATATCAGGGGCTAAGGTCAGTATGAACTCCCTAAACTCCTGAGGCACTACCACTCTCCTAGTGGCACCAGGTTTGGGATCTCTTGCCTCAGTGCAAAGGGGTCCATCTTCCCAATAGACCCTATGTGTTCCAGTTTTCTTGCCATTGGACTCTTCAGCAGCTTGCTGCCTAAGGCCTTCAAGAGAGGGACAGGTTTCTTGCCCCTTACACAACTGCTCCCTTGAGGGTCCCCCTGGGCCTAAGAGCTCAACCTGATAAGGCTCTAACTCTAGAGGCTCAGTTCCCTCAGAAGGCAGAACTTCTTCCTGAGAAGAGAGGTTCTCTTTTTGTTGTTGTGTTGCAGCTGGTTTCCCAGTTGCCTTTCCTTTTCTCTTGGTAGGCTGGGCCCTTTTTCCAGGCTCCAGCTCTACTTTTTCACCCTGAGCCTTGCACTGTGCCCTTGTCTTGACACACACCAGTTGAGGGATACCCAGCATGGCTGCATGGGTTTTCAGCTCTACCTCAGCCCATGCTGAGGACTCCAGGTCATTTCCAAGCAAACAGATTACTGTGATATTGGAGGAGAGCACCACCTGTTTTAGGCCATTGACCCTTCCCCACTCTAAAGTTACCATAGCCATGGGATGTACTTTAGTCTGATTGTCAGCGTTGGTGACTGGATAAGTTTGTCCAGCCAGGTATTGACCAGGGGAAACCATTTTCTCTGTCACCGTGGTGACACTGGCACCTGTATCCCTCAGGCCTTCTACACTTGTCCAATTAATTAAGAGCTGCTGCCTGTATTTTTGCATATTAGGAGGCCAGGCAGCCAGTGTGGCTAAATCCACCCCACCCTCAGAGACTAATGTAGCTTCAGTGTGACACCTGATTTGCTCTGGGCACACTTTTGATCCCACTTGGAGACTAGCCATTCCAGTGTTAGCTGGAGTGGAGTTAGAAGTGGTACTTTTCTTGGGACAGGCCTTGTTTCCAGTTTGGTGTCCAGGCTGATTACAGCTACGACACCAGGCCTTTTTGGGATCAAAGTTTTTACCCTTGTACCCAAAATTGTTTTGTGAAGAGGCTCTGGGCCCACCCTCCTGTGCAGGTTTTTGGGGGCCTGTAGAAGACTCTTTACTATTTTTGTTTTTGGATGTCTCAATACTCTTCCCCTGGGGAGGCTTTGTGACCCCTTTCTTTTGGTCACCCCCTGTGGAAGTCTTGGTCACCCTAATCTTGACCCAATGGTCCGCCTTCTTCCCAATTCTTGGGGAGAAATTGGTCCTAGGTCTACCAGATGCTGATGCAGTTTATCATTTGAACAATTACCTAATAGGTGTTCTTTCACAAATAAATTGTACAGCCCATCATAATCATTTACACCACTGCCTTGAATCCAACCATCCAGTGTTTTCACTGAGTAGTCCACAAACTCAACCCAGGTCTGGCTCGAGGTTTTTTGAGCCCTCTTGAATCTAATTCTATACTCCTCAGTGGAGAATCCAAAGCCCTCAATCAGGGTACCCTTTATGAGGTCATAAGATTCTGCATCTTTTCCAGAGAGTGTGAGGAGTCTATCCCTACACTTTCCAGTGAACATTTCCCAAAGGAGAGCACTCCAGTGAGATCTGCTTACTTTTCTGGTTGCACAGGCCCTCTCAAAAGCTGTGAACCATTTGGTGATTTCATCACCATCTTCATATTTAGTTACAATCCCTTTTGGGATTTTCAACATGTCAGGAGAATCTCTGACCCTATTTATGTGGCTGCCACCATGGATGGGACCAAAACCCATCTCTTGTCTTTCCCTTTCTATGGCTAGGAGCTGTCTCTTCAAAGCCAATCTTTTGGCCTTCCTGGCTAACAGGAGGTCCTCTTCACTGAGGCTATCCTCAGTGATTTCAGAGGTGCTGGCCCCTCCTGTGAGGGAAGCAGCATCTCTGACTGTCACAGTTGGAATCAGGGATTGAGGGTCCCTGATCTCCCTAATTAGGACTGGCAGGGGGGAATTCTCCTCCAAGTCACTATCATCATCCTCTGGGTTGTTATCCTCAGATGGGTTGGCGTTTTCAAACTCTGCCAAAAGCTCCTGGAGCTGTTGTTTGGAGGGTCTTAAGCCAATTGGGATTTTCTTTATTTTGCAGAGAGACCTTAGCTCCCTAATCTTAAAATGGAGGTAAGGTGTGAGGTCAAGTTCCACCACATTCTCATCTGCACCAGGCATTATGTTTCTAAAAGTTGGAATACTTTTTAAGAATCTAAAACTAGTTCTAGAACCTAATTCAAACTTTCACAAAACTTTTAAACTCTAAAAGAAATGCTAAGAGGGACTAACACAAGGCCCTAGCAGGACTTTAAAAAATTTAGAAAAATAGCTCAAATTGCAAAAATCAGTTTCTAATGACAATTTTTGGAATTTGTTGTGTGATCAGGTATTGGCTGAGTAGTCCAGCAAATGCAAAGTCTTGTACCCCACCGCTGATCCACCAATGTAGGAAGTTGGCTCTGTATGCACTATTTCAAAGTAAGGAATACTATGCACAGAGTCCAAGGGTTCCCCTTAGAGGTAAGATAGTGGCAAAAAGAGATAATACTAATGCTCTATTTTGTGGTAGTGTGGTCGAGCAGTAGGCTTATCAAAGGTGTAGTGTTAAGCATTTGTTGTACATACACAAGCAATAAATGAGGAACACACACTCAGAGACAATTCCAGGCCAATAGGTTTTTGTATAGAAAAATATATTTTCTTAGTTTATTTTAAGAACCACAGGTTCAAATTTTACATGTAATACTTCAACTGAAACGTATTGCAGGTAGGTACTTTAGGAACTTTGAATAATCAAAATAGCATACACAGTTTTCAAATAAGTCACATATAGCTATTTTAATACTAGACAGTGCAATTTTCACAGTTCCGAGGGGGAGTAAGAGTTTGTTAGTGCTTGCAGGTAAGTAAACCACCTACGGGATTCAAGTTTGGCTCCAAGGTAGCCCACCATTGGGGGTTCAGAGCAACCCCAAAGTTACCACACCAGCAGCTCAGGGCCGGTCAGGTGCAGAGGTCAAAGAGGTGCCCAAAACGTGTAGGCTTCAATGGAGAAGGGGGTGCCCCGGTTCCAGTCTGCCAGCAGGTAAGTACCCGCGCCTTCGGAGGGCAGACCAGGGGGGTTTTGTAGGGCACCAGGGGGGACACAAGTCAGCACAGAAAGTACACCCTCAGCAGCACGGGGGCGGCCGGGTGCAGTGTGCAAACACGCGTCGGGTTTCCAATGTAAATCAATGGGAGACCAAGGGGTCTCTTCAGTGATGCAGGCAGGCAAGGGGGGGCTCCTCGGGGTAGCCACCACCTGGGCAAGGGAGAGGGCCTCCTGGGGGTCACTCCTGCACTGGAGTTTCGATCTTTCAGGTCCTGGGGGCTACGGGTGCAGAGTCTTTACCAGGCTTCGGGATCTGGGAGTCAGGCAGTCGCGGTCAGGGGGAGCCTCGGGATTCCCTCTGCAGGCGTCGCTGTGGGGGCTCAGAGAGGACAGCTCTGGCTACTCATGGTCTCGCAGTCGCCGGGGAGTCCTCCCTGAAGTGTTGTTTCTCCACCAGTCGAGCCGGGGACGTCGGGTGCAGAGTAGCAAGTCTCACGCTTCCGGCGGGAAACGCAGTTGTTTTAAAGTTGCTCCTTTGAAACAAAGTTGCAGTCTTGGATGAACAGAGCCACTGTCCTCAGGAGTTTCTTGGTCCTTCTAGAGCAGGGCAGTCCTCTGAGGATTCAGAGGTCGCTGGCCCCTGGGGAGAGCGTCGCTGGAGCAGTGTCTTTAGAAGTGGGGAGACAGGCCGGTAGAGCTGGGGCCAAAGCAGTTGGTGTCTCCGTCTTCTCTGCAGGGTTTTTCAGCTTAGCAGTCCTCTTCTTCTTAGGTTGCAGGAATCTGAGTTCCTAGGTTCAGGGGAGCCCCTAAATACAGAATTTAGGGGTGTGTTTAGGTCTGGGAGGGCAGTAGCCAATGGCTACTAGCCCTGAGGGTGGCTACACCCTCTTTGTGCCTCCTCCCAAGGGGAGGGGGTCACATTCCTATCCCTATTGGGGGAATCCTCCATCTGCAAGATGGAGGATTTCTAAAAGTCAGAGTCATCTCAGCTCAGGTTGCCTTAGGGGCTGTCCTGACTGGCCAGTGACTCCTCCTTGTTTTTCTCATTATCTCTTCCGGCCTTGCCGCCAAAAGTGGGGCCGTGGCCGGAGGGGGTGGGCAACTTCACTAGCTGGAATGCCCTGGGGTGCTGTAACAAAGGGGGTGAGCCTTTGAGGCTCACCGCCAGGTGTTACACTTCCTGCAAGGGGGAGGTGATAAGCATCTCCACCCAGTACAGGCTTTGTTACTAGCCACAGAGTGACAAAGGCACTCTCTCCCCATGTGGCCAGCAACATGTCTCGAGTGTGGCAGGCTGCTAAAACCAGTCAGCCTACACGGGTAGTTGGTTAAGGTTTCAGGGGGCACCTCTAAGGTGCCCTCTGGGGTGTATGTTACAATAAAATGTACACTGGCATCAGTGTGCATTTATTGTGCTGAGAAGTTTGATACCAAACTTCCCAGTTTTCAGTGTAGCCATTATGGTGCTGTGGAGTTCATGTATGACAGACTCCCAGACCATATACTCTTATGGCTACCCTGCACTTACAATGTCTAAGGTTTTGCTTAGACACTGTAGGGGCACAGTGCTCATGCACTGGTGCCCTCACCTATGGTATAGTGCACCCTGCCTTAGGGCTGTAAGGCCTGCTAGAGGGGTGGCTTATCTATACTGCATAGGCAGTGTGAGGTTGGCATGGCACCCTGAGGGGAGTGCCATGTCGACTTATTTGTTTTGTCCTCACCAGCACACACAAGCTGGCAAGCAGTGTGTCTGTGCTGAGTGAGGGGTCCCCAGGGTGGCATGAGATATGCTGCAGCCCTTAGAGACCTTCCCTGGAATCAGGGCCCTTGGTACCAGGGGTACCAGTTACAAGGGACTTACCTGGATGCCAGGGTGTGCCAATTGTAGAAACAAAAGTACAGGTTAGGGAACGAACACTGGTGCTGGGGCCTGGTTAGCAGGCCTCAGCACACTTTCAAATCAAAACTTAGCATCAGCAAAGGCAAAAAGTCAGGGGGTAACCATGCCAAGGAGGCATTTCCTTACACAACCCCCCCCCCAAATGAAAGAGGATGAAACTAACCTTTCCCAAGAGAGTCTTCATTTTCTAAGTGGAAGAACCTGGAAAGGCCATCTGCATTGGCATGGGCAGTCCCAGGACTGTGTTCCACTATAAAGTCCATTCCCTGTAGGGAGATGGACCACCTCAACAGTTTTGAATTTTCACCTTTCATTTGCATCAGCCATCTGAGAGGTTTGTGGTCAGTTTGAACTACAAAGTTAGTACCAAAGAGGTATGGTCTCAGCTTCTTCAGGGACCAAACCACAGCAAAGGCCTCCCTCTCAATGGCACTCCAACGCTGCTCCCTGGGGAGTAACCTCCTGCTAATGAAAGCAACAGGCTGGTCAAGGCCATCATCATTTGTTTGGGACAAAACTGCCCCTATCCCATGTTCAGAGGTATCTGTCTGCACAATGAACTGCTTGGAGTAATCTGGAGCTTTTAGAACTGGTGCTGTGCACATTGCATGTTTCAGGGTGTCAAAGGCCTGTTGGCATTCTACAGTCCAGTTTACCTTCTTGGGCATTTTCTTGGAGGTAAGTTCTGTGAGGGCTGTCACTATGGATCCATATCCCTTCACAAACCTCCTGTAGTACCCAGTCAAGCCAAAGAATGCCCTGACTTGAGTCTGGGTTTTTGGAGCAGCCCAGTCCAGAATAGTCTGGATCTTAGACTGGAGTGGCTGAACTTGGCCTCCACCTACAAGGTGTCCCAAGTAAACCACTATTCCCTGCCCTATCTGGCATTTGGATGCCTTGATAGAGAGGCCTGCTGATTGCAGGGCCTTCAAAACCTTCTTCAGGTGGACCAGGTGATCCTGCCAGTTGGAGCTAAAGACAGCAATATCATCAATATAAGCTGCACTAAAGGACTCCAAGCCAGCAAGGACTTGATTCACCAACCTTTGGAAGGTAGCAGGGGCATTCTTTAAACCAAAGGGCATAACAGTAAACTGATAATGCCCATCAGGTGTGGAGAATGCTGTCTTTTCTTTTGCTCCAGGTGCCATTTTGATTTGCCAGTACCCTGCTGTTAAGTCAAAGGTACTTAAGAATGTGGCTGCACCTAATTTATCAATCAGTTCATCAGCCCTTGGAATGGGAGGGGCATCTGTCTTGGTGACAGAATTAAGTCCTCTGTAGTCCACACAAAACCTCATCTCTCTCTTTCCATCTTCGGTGTGAGGTTTGGGGACTAAGACCACTGGGCTAGCCCAGGGGCTGTCAGAGTGCTCAATGACTCCCAATTCCAGCATCTTGTGGACTTCCACCTTGATGCTTTCCTTAACTTGGTCAGACTGTCTGAATATTTTGTTTTTTGACAGGCATGCTGTCTCCTGTGTCCACATCATGTTACACAGGTGTGTCTGACCAGGGGTTAGGGAAAAAAGCTCAGCAAACTGTTGCAGGACCTTCCTGCAGTCAGATTGCTGTTGGCCAGAGAGGGTGTCTGAATAGATCACTCCATCAACTGAGCCATCTTTAGGGTTTGATGAGAGGAGATCAGGGAGAGGTTCACTCTCAGCTTCCTGGTCCTCATCTGTTACCATCAACAGATTCACATCAGCCCTGTCATGGAAGAGCTTAAGGCGGTTCACATGGATCACCCTCTTGGGGCTCCTGCTAGTGCCTAGGTCCACCAGGTAGGTGACCTGACTCTTCTTTTCTAGCACTGGGCAAGGGCCACTCCATTTGTCCTGAAGTGCCCTGGGAGCCACAGGCTCTAGAACCCAGACTTTCTGCCCCGGTTGAAATTCAACCATTGCAGCCTTTTGGTCATACCAAAACTTCTGGAGCTGTTGGCTGGCCTCAAGGTTTTTACTTGCCTTTTCCATGTACTCTGCCATCCTTGAACGTAGGCCAAGTACATAGTCCACTATGTCTTGTTTAGGCTTATGAAGAGGTCTCTCCCAGCCTTCTTTCACAAGAGCTAGTGGTCCCCTTACAGGGTGGCCAAACAGAAGTTCAAAGGGTGAGAACCCTACTCCCTTCTGAGGCACCTCTATGTAAGCGAAAAGCAGACATGGCAAGAGGACATCCCATCTCGTTTTGAGTTTTTCAGGGAGCCCCATGATCATGCCTTTTAATGTCTTGTTGAATCTCTCAACCAGGCCATTAGTTTGTGGATGGTATGGTGTAGTGAATTTATAAGTCACTCCACACTCATTCCACATGTGTTTCAGGTATGCTGACATGAAGTTGGTACCTCTGTCAGACACCACCTCCTTAGGAAAACCTACTCTGGTAAAAATACCAATGAGGGCCTTGGCTACTGCAGGGGCAGTAGTCGACCTAAGGGGAATAGCTTCAGGGTATCTAGTAGCATGATCCACTACTACTAGTATGTACATGTTCCCTGAGGCTGTGGGAGGTTCAAGTGGACCCACTATGTCCACACCCACTCTTTCAAAGGGGACCCCCACCACTGGAAGTGGAATGAGGGGGGCCTTTGGGTGTCCACCTGTCTTACCACTGGCTTGACAGGTGGTACAGGAGACACAAAACTCCTTGACTTTCTGGGACATGTTGGGCCAGTAGAAGTGGTTGACTAGTCTCTCCCACGTCTTGGTTTGTCCCAAATGCCCAGCAAGAGGAATATCAGGGGCTAAGGTCAGTATGAACTCCCTAAACTCCTGAGGCACTACCACTCTCCTAGTGGCACCAGGTTTGGGATCTCTTGCCTCAGTGCAAAGGGGTCCATCTTCCCAATAGACCCTATGTGTTCCAGTTTTCTTGCCATTGGACTCTTCAGCAGCTTGCTGCCTAAGGCCTTCAAGAGAGGGACAGGTTTCTTGCCCCTTACACAACTGCTCCCTTGAGGGTCCCCCTGGGCCTAAGAGCTCAACCTGATAAGGCTCTAACTCTAGAGGCTCAGTTCCCTCAGAAGGCAGAACTTCTTCCTGAGAAGAGAGGTTCTCTTTTTGTTGTTGTGTTGCAGCTGGTTTCCCAGTTGCCTTTCCTTTTCTCTTGGTAGGCTGGGCCCTTTTTCCAGGCTCCAGCTCTACTTTTTCACCCTGAGCCTTGCACTGTGCCCTTGTCTTGACACACACCAGTTGAGGGATACCCAGCATGGCTGCATGGGTTTTCAGCTCTACCTCAGCCCATGCTGAGGACTCCAGGTCATTTCCAAGCAAACAGATTACTGTGATATTGGAGGAGAGCACCACCTGTTTTAGGCCATTGACCCTTCCCCACTCTAAAGTTACCATAGCCATGGGATGTACTTTAGTCTGATTGTCAGCGTTGGTGACTGGATAAGTTTGTCCAGCCAGGTATTGACCAGGGGAAACCATTTTCTCTGTCACCGTGGTGACACTGGCACCTGTATCCCTCAGGCCTTCTACACTTGTCCAATTAATTAAGAGCTGCTGCCTGTATTTTTGCATATTAGGAGGCCAGGCAGCCAGTGTGGCTAAATCCACCCCACCCTCAGAGACTAATGTAGCTTCAGTGTGACACCTGATTTGCTCTGGGCACACTTTTGATCCCACTTGGAGACTAGCCATTCCAGTGTTAGCTGGAGTGGAGTTAGAAGTGGTACTTTTCTTGGGACAGGCCTTGTTTCCAGTTTGGTGTCCAGGCTGATTACAGCTACGACACCAGGCCTTTTTGGGATCAAAGTTTTTACCCTTGTACCCAAAATTGTTTTGTGAAGAGGCTCTGGGCCCACCCTCCTGTGCAGGTTTTTGGGGGCCTGTAGAAGACTCTTTACTATTTTTGTTTTTGGATGTCTCAATACTCTTCCCCTGGGGAGGCTTTGTGACCCCTTTCTTTTGGTCACCCCCTGTGGAAGTCTTGGTCACCCTAATCTTGACCCAATGGTCCGCCTTCTTCCCAATTCTTGGGGAGAAATTGGTCCTAGGTCTACCAGATGCTGATGCAGTTTATCATTTGAACAATTACCTAATAGGTGTTCTTTCACAAATAAATTGTACAGCCCATCATAATCATTTACACCACTGCCTTGAATCCAACCATCCAGTGTTTTCACTGAGTAGTCCACAAACTCAACCCAGGTCTGGCTCGAGGTTTTTTGAGCCCTCTTGAATCTAATTCTATACTCCTCAGTGGAGAATCCAAAGCCCTCAATCAGGGTACCCTTTATGAGGTCATAAGATTCTGCATCTTTTCCAGAGAGTGTGAGGAGTCTATCCCTACACTTTCCAGTGAACATTTCCCAAAGGAGAGCACTCCAGTGAGATCTGCTTACTTTTCTGGTTGCACAGGCCCTCTCAAAAGCTGTGAACCATTTGGTGATTTCATCACCATCTTCATATTTAGTTACAATCCCTTTTGGGATTTTCAACATGTCAGGAGAATCTCTGACCCTATTTATGTGGCTGCCACCATGGATGGGACCAAAACCCATCTCTTGTCTTTCCCTTTCTATGGCTAGGAGCTGTCTCTTCAAAGCCAATCTTTTGGCCTTCCTGGCTAACAGGAGGTCCTCTTCACTGAGGCTATCCTCAGTGATTTCAGAGGTGCTGGCCCCTCCTGTGAGGGAAGCAGCATCTCTGACTGTCACAGTTGGAATCAGGGATTGAGGGTCCCTGATCTCCCTAATTAGGACTGGCAGGGGGGAATTCTCCTCCAAGTCACTATCATCATCCTCTGGGTTGTTATCCTCAGATGGGTTGGCGTTTTCAAACTCTGCCAAAAGCTCCTGGAGCTGTTGTTTGGAGGGTCTTAAGCCAATTGGGATTTTCTTTATTTTGCAGAGAGACCTTAGCTCCCTAATCTTAAAATGGAGGTAAGGTGTGAGGTCAAGTTCCACCACATTCTCATCTGCACCAGGCATTATGTTTCTAAAAGTTGGAATACTTTTTAAGAATCTAAAACTAGTTCTAGAACCTAATTCAAACTTTCACAAAACTTTTAAACTCTAAAAGAAATGCTAAGAGGGACTAACACAAGGCCCTAGCAGGACTTTAAAAAATTTAGAAAAATAGCTCAAATTGCAAAAATCAGTTTCTAATGACAATTTTTGGAATTTGTTGTGTGATCAGGTATTGGCTGAGTAGTCCAGCAAATGCAAAGTCTTGTACCCCACCGCTGATCCACCAATGTAGGAAGTTGGCTCTGTATGCACTATTTCAAAGTAAGGAATACTATGCACAGAGTCCAAGGGTTCCCCTTAGAGGTAAGATAGTGGCAAAAAGAGATAATACTAATGCTCTATTTTGTGGTAGTGTGGTCGAGCAGTAGGCTTATCAAAGGTGTAGTGTTAAGCATTTGTTGTACATACACAAGCAATAAATGAGGAACACACACTCAGAGACAATTCCAGGCCAATAGGTTTTTGTATAGAAAAATATATTTTCTTAGTTTATTTTAAGAACCACAGGTTCAAATTTTACATGTAATACTTCAACTGAAACGTATTGCAGGTAGGTACTTTAGGAACTTTGAATAATCAAAATAGCATACACAGTTTTCAAATAAGTCACATATAGCTATTTTAATACTAGACAGTGCAATTTTCACAGTTCCGAGGGGGAGTAAGAGTTTGTTAGTGCTTGCAGGTAAGTAAACCACCTACGGGATTCAAGTTTGGGTCCAAGGTAGCCCACCATTGGGGGTTCAGAGCAACCCCAAAGTTACCACACCAGCAGCTCAGGGCCGGTCAGGTGCAGAGGTCAAAGAGGTGCCCAAAACGTGTAGGCTTCAATGGAGAAGGGGGTGCCCCGGTTCCAGTCTGCCAGCAGGTAAGTACCCGCGCCTTCGGAGGGCAGACCAGGGGGGTTTTGTAGGGCACCAGGGGGGACACAAGTCAGCACAGAAAGTACACCCTCAGCAGCACGGGGGCGGCCGGGTGCAGTGTGCAAACACGCGTCGGGTTTCCAATGTAAATCAATGGGAGACCAAGGGGTCTCTTCAGTGATGCAGGCAGGCAAGGGGGGGCTCCTCGGGGTAGCCACCACCTGGGCAAGGGAGAGGGCCTCCTGGGGGTCACTCCTGCACTGGAGTTTCGATCTTTCAGGTCCTGGGGGCTACGGGTGCAGAGTCTTTACCAGGCTTCGGGATCTGGGAGTCAGGCAGTCGCGGTCAGGGGGAGCCTCGGGATTCCCTCTGCAGGCGTCGCTGTGGGGGCTCAGAGAGGACAGCTCTGGCTACTCATGGTCTCGCAGTCGCCGGGGAGTCCTCCCTGAAGTGTTGTTTCTCCACCAGTCGAGCCGGGGACGTCGGGTGCAGAGTAGCAAGTCTCACGCTTCCGGCGGGAAACGCAGTTGTTTTAAAGTTGCTCCTTTGAAACAAAGTTGCAGTCTTGGATGAACAGAGCCACTGTCCTCAGGAGTTTCTTGGTCCTTCTAGAGCAGGGCAGTCCTCTGAGGATTCAGAGGTCGCTGGCCCCTGGGGAGAGCGTCGCTGGAGCAGTGTCTTTAGAAGTGGGGAGACAGGCCGGTAGAGCTGGGGCCAAAGCAGTTGGTGTCTCCGTCTTCTCTGCAGGGTTTTTCAGCTTAGCAGTCCTCTTCTTCTTAGGTTGCAGGAATCTGAGTTCCTAGGTTCAGGGGAGCCCCTAAATACAGAATTTAGGGGTGTGTTTAGGTCTGGGAGGGCAGTAGCCAATGGCTACTAGCCCTGAGGGTGGCTACACCCTCTTTGTGCCTCCTCCCAAGGGGAGGGGGTCACATTCCTATCCCTATTGGGGGAATCCTCCATCTGCAAGATGGAGGATTTCTAAAAGTCAGAGTCATCTCAGCTCAGGTTGCCTTAGGGGCTGTCCTGACTGGCCAGTGACTCCTCCTTGTTTTTCTCATTATCTCTTCCGGCCTTGCCGCCAAAAGTGGGGCCGTGGCCGGAGGGGGTGGGCAACTTCACTAGCTGGAATGCCCTGGGGTGCTGTAACAAAGGGGGTGAGCCTTTGAGGCTCACCGCCAGGTGTTACACTTCCTGCAAGGGGGAGGTGATAAGCATCTCCACCCAGTACAGGCTTTGTTACTAGCCACAGAGTGACAAAGGCACTCTCTCCCCATGTGGCCAGCAACATGTCTCGAGTGTGGCAGGCTGCTAAAACCAGTCAGCCTACACGGGTAGTTGGTTAAGGTTTCAGGGGGCACCTCTAAGGTGCCCTCTGGGGTGTATGTTACAATAAAATGTACACTGGCATCAGTGTGCATTTATTGTGCTGAGAAGTTTGATACCAAACTTCCCAGTTTTCAGTGTAGCCATTATGGTGCTGTGGAGTTCATGTATGACAGACTCCCAGACCATATACTCTTATGGCTACCCTGCACTTACAATGTCTAAGGTTTTGCTTAGACACTGTAGGGGCACAGTGCTCATGCACTGGTGCCCTCACCTATGGTATAGTGCACCCTGCCTTAGGGCTGTAAGGCCTGCTAGAGGGGTGGCTTATCTATACTGCATAGGCAGTGTGAGGTTGGCATGGCACCCTGAGGGGAGTGCCATGTCGACTTATTTGTTTTGTCCTCACCAGCACACACAAGCTGGCAAGCAGTGTGTCTGTGCTGAGTGAGGGGTCCCCAGGGTGGCATGAGATATGCTGCAGCCCTTAGAGACCTTCCCTGGAATCAGGGCCCTTGGTACCAGGGGTACCAGTTACAAGGGACTTACCTGGATGCCAGGGTGTGCCAATTGTAGAAACAAAAGTACAGGTTAGGGAACGAACACTGGTGCTGGGGCCTGGTTAGCAGGCCTCAGCACACTTTCAAATCAAAACTTAGCATCAGCAAAGGCAAAAAGTCAGGGGGTAACCATGCCAAGGAGGCATTTCCTTACACAACCCTCCCCCCCCCAAATGAAAGAGGATGAAACTAACCTTTCCCAAGAGAGTCTTCATTTTCTAAGTGGAAGAACCTGGAAAGGCCATCTGCATTGGCATGGGCAGTCCCAGGACTGTGTTCCACTATAAAGTCCATTCCCTGTAGGGAGATGGACCACCTCAACAGTTTTGAATTTTCACCTTTCATTTGCATCAGCCATCTGAGAGGTTTGTGGTCAGTTTGAACTACAAAGTTAGTACCAAAGAGGTATGGTCTCAGCTTCTTCAGGGACCAAACCACAGCAAAGGCCTCCCTCTCAATGGCACTCCAACGCTGCTCCCTGGGGAGTAACCTCCTGCTAATGAAAGCAACAGGCTGGTCAAGGCCATCATCATTTGTTTGGGACAAAACTGCCCCTATCCCATGTTCAGAGGTATCTGTCTGCACAATGAACTGCTTGGAGTAATCTGGAGCTTTTAGAACTGGTGCTGTGCACATTGCATGTTTCAGGGTGTCAAAGGCCTGTTGGCATTCTACAGTCCAGTTTACCTTCTTGGGCATTTTCTTGGAGGTAAGTTCTGTGAGGGCTGTCACTATGGATCCATATCCCTTCACAAACCTCCTGTAGTACCCAGTCAAGCCAAAGAATGCCCTGACTTGAGTCTGGGTTTTTGGAGCAGCCCAGTCCAGAATAGTCTGGATCTTAGACTGGAGTGGCTGAACTTGGCCTCCACCTACAAGGTGTCCCAAGTAAACCACTATTCCCTGCCCTATCTGGCATTTGGATGCCTTGATAGAGAGGCCTGCTGATTGCAGGGCCTTCAAAACCTTCTTCAGGTGGACCAGGTGATCCTGCCAGTTGGAGCTAAAGACAGCAATATCATCAATATAAGCTGCACTAAAGGACTCCAAGCCAGCAAGGACTTGATTCACCAACCTTTGGAAGGTAGCAGGGGCATTCTTTAAACCAAAGGGCATAACAGTAAACTGATAATGCCCATCAGGTGTGGAGAATGCTGTCTTTTCTTTTGCTCCAGGTGCCATTTTGATTTGCCAGTACCCTGCTGTTAAGTCAAAGGTACTTAAGAATGTGGCTGCACCTAATTTATCAATCAGTTCATCAGCCCTTGGAATGGGAGGGGCATCTGTCTTGGTGACAGAATTAAGTCCTCTGTAGTCCACACAAAACCTCATCTCTCTCTTTCCATCTTCGGTGTGAGGTTTGGGGACTAAGACCACTGGGCTAGCCCAGGGGCTGTCAGAGTGCTCAATGACTCCCAATTCCAGCATCTTGTGGACTTCCACCTTGATGCTTTCCTTAACTTGGTCAGACTGTCTGAATATTTTGTTTTTTGACAGGCATGCTGTCTCCTGTGTCCACATCATGTTACACAGGTGTGTCTGACCAGGGGTTAGGGAAAAAAGCTCAGCAAACTGTTGCAGGACCTTCCTGCAGTCAGATTGCTGTTGGCCAGAGAGGGTGTCTGAATAGATCACTCCATCAACTGAGCCATCTTTAGGGTTTGATGAGAGGAGATCAGGGAGAGGTTCACTCTCAGCTTCCTGGTCCTCATCTGTTACCATCAACAGATTCACATCAGCCCTGTCATGGAAGAGCTTAAGGCGGTTCACATGGATCACCCTCTTGGGGCTCCTGCTAGTGCCTAGGTCCACCAGGTAGGTGACCTGACTCTTCTTTTCTAGCACTGGGCAAGGGCCACTCCATTTGTCCTGAAGTGCCCTGGGAGCCACAGGCTCTAGAACCCAGACTTTCTGCCCCGGTTGAAATTCAACCATTGCAGCCTTTTGGTCATACCAAAACTTCTGGAGCTGTTGGCTGGCCTCAAGGTTTTTACTTGCCTTTTCCATGTACTCTGCCATCCTTGAACGTAGGCCAAGTACATAGTCCACTATGTCTTGTTTAGGCTTATGAAGAGGTCTCTCCCAGCCTTCTTTCACAAGAGCTAGTGGTCCCCTTACAGGGTGGCCAAACAGAAGTTCAAAGGGTGAGAACCCTACTCCCTTCTGAGGCACCTCTATGTAAGCGAAAAGCAGACATGGCAAGAGGACATCCCATCTCGTTTTGAGTTTTTCAGGGAGCCCCATGATCATGCCTTTTAATGTCTTGTTGAATCTCTCAACCAGGCCATTAGTTTGTGGATGGTATGGTGTAGTGAATTTATAAGTCACTCCACACTCATTCCACATGTGTTTCAGGTATGCTGACATGAAGTTGGTACCTCTGTCAGACACCACCTCCTTAGGAAAACCTACTCTGGTAAAAATACCAATGAGGGCCTTGGCTACTGCAGGGGCAGTAGTCGACCCAAGGGGAATAGCTTCAGGGTATCTAGTAGCATGATCCACTACTACTAGTATGTACATGTTCCCTGAGGCTGTGGGAGGTTCAAGTGGACCCACTATGTCCACACCCACTCTTTCAAAGGGGACCCCCACCACTGGAAGTGGAATGAGGGGGGCCTTTGGGTGTCCACCTGTCTTACCACTGGCTTGACAGGTGGTACAGGAGACACAAAACTCCTTGACTTTCTGGGACATGTTGGGCCAGTAGAAGTGGTTGACTAGTCTCTCCCACGTCTTGGTTTGTCCCAAATGCCCAGCAAGAGGAATATCAGGGGCTAAGGTCAGTATGAACTCCCTAAACTCCTGAGGCACTACCACTCTCCTAGTGGCACCAGGTTTGGGATCTCTTGCCTCAGTGCAAAGGGGTCCATCTTCCCAATAGACCCTATGTGTTCCAGTTTTCTTGCCATTGGACTCTTCAGCAGCTTGCTGCCTAAGGCCTTCAAGAGAGGGACAGGTTTCTTGCCCCTTACACAACTGCTCCCTTGAGGGTCCCCCTGGGCCTAAGAGCTCAACCTGATAAGGCTCTAACTCTAGAGGCTCAGTTCCCTCAGAAGGCAGAACTTCTTCCTGAGAAGAGAGGTTCTCTTTTTGTTGTTGTGTTGCAGCTGGTTTCCCAGTTGCCTTTCCTTTTCTCTTGGTAGGCTGGGCCCTTTTTCCAGGCTCCAGCTCTACTTTTTCACCCTGAGCCTTGCACTGTGCCCTTGTCTTGACACACACCAGTTGAGGGATACCCAGCATGGCTGCATGGGTTTTCAGCTCTACCTCAGCCCATGCTGAGGACTCCAGGTCATTTCCAAGCAAACAGATTACTGTGATATTGGAGGAGAGCACCACCTGTTTTAGGCCATTGACCCTTCCCCACTCTAAAGTTACCATAGCCATGGGATGTACTTTAGTCTGATTGTCAGCGTTGGTGACTGGATAAGTTTGTCCAGCCAGGTATTGACCAGGGGAAACCATTTTCTCTGTCACCGTGGTGACACTGGCACCTGTATCCCTCAGGCCTTCTACACTTGTCCAATTAATTAAGAGCTGCTGCCTGTATTTTTGCATATTAGGAGGCCAGGCAGCCAGTGTGGCTAAATCCACCCCACCCTCAGAGACTAATGTAGCTTCAGTGTGACACCTGATTTGCTCTGGGCACACTTTTGATCCCACTTGGAGACTAGCCATTCCAGTGTTAGCTGGAGTGGAGTTAGAAGTGGTACTTTTCTTGGGACAGGCCTTGTTTCCAGTTTGGTGTCCAGGCTGATTACAGCTACGACACCAGGCCTTTTTGGGATCAAAGTTTTTACCCTTGTACCCAAAATTGTTTTGTGAAGAGGCTCTGGGCCCACCCTCCTGTGCAGGTTTTTGGGGGCCTGTAGAAGACTCTTTACTATTTTTGTTTTTGGATGTCTCAATACTCTTCCCCTGGGGAGGCTTTGTGACCCCTTTCTTTTGGTCACCCCCTGTGGAAGTCTTGGTCACCCTAATCTTGACCCAATGGTCCGCCTTCTTCCCAATTCTTGGGGAGAAATTGGTCCTAGGTCTACCAGATGCTGATGCAGTTTATCATTTGAACAATTACCTAATAGGTGTTCTTTCACAAATAAATTGTACAGCCCATCATAATCATTTACACCACTGCCTTGAATCCAACCATCCAGTGTTTTCACTGAGTAGTCCACAAACTCAACCCAGGTCTGGCTCGAGGTTTTTTGAGCCCTCTTGAATCTAATTCTATACTCCTCAGTGGAGAATCCAAAGCCCTCAATCAGGGTACCCTTTATGAGGTCATAAGATTCTGCATCTTTTCCAGAGAGTGTGAGGAGTCTATCCCTACACTTTCCAGTGAACATTTCCCAAAGGAGAGCACTCCAGTGAGATCTGCTTACTTTTCTGGTTGCACAGGCCCTCTCAAAAGCTGTGAACCATTTGGTGATTTCATCACCATCTTCATATTTAGTTACAATCCCTTTTGGGATTTTCAACATGTCAGGAGAATCTCTGACCCTATTTATGTGGCTGCCACCATGGATGGGACCAAAACCCATCTCTTGTCTTTCCCTTTCTATGGCTAGGAGCTGTCTCTTCAAAGCCAATCTTTTGGCCTTCCTGGCTAACAGGAGGTCCTCTTCACTGAGGCTATCCTCAGTGATTTCAGAGGTGCTGGCCCCTCCTGTGAGGGAAGCAGCATCTCTGACTGTCACAGTTGGAATCAGGGATTTAGGGTCCCTGATCTCCCTAATTAGGACTGGCAGGGGGGAATTCTCCTCCAAGTCACTATCATCATCCTCTGGGTTGTTATCCTCAGATGGGTTGGCGTTTTCAAACTCTGCCAAAAGCTCCTGGAGCTGTTGTTTGGAGGGTCTTAAGCCAATTGGGATTTTCTTTATTTTGCAGAGAGACCTTAGCTCCCTAATCTTAAAATGGAGGTAAGGTGTGAGGTCAAGTTCCACCACATTCTCATCTGCACCAGGCATTATGTTTCTAAAAGTTGGAATACTTTTTAAGAATCTAAAACTAGTTCTAGAACCTAATTCAAACTTTCACAAAACTTTTAAACTCTAAAAGAAATGCTAAGAGGGACTAACACAAGGCCCTAGCAGGACTTTAAAAAATTTAGAAAAATAGCTCAAATTGCAAAAATCAGTTTCTAATGACAATTTTTGGAATTTGTTGTGTGATCAGGTATTGGCTGAGTAGTCCAGCAAATGCAAAGTCTTGTACCCCACCGCTGATCCACCAATGTAGGAAGTTGGCTCTGTATGCACTATTTCAAAGTAAGGAATACTATGCACAGAGTCCAAGGGTTCCCCTTAGAGGTAAGATAGTGGCAAAAAGAGATAATACTAATGCTCTATTTTGTGGTAGTGTGGTCGAGCAGTAGGCTTATCAAAGGTGTAGTGTTAAGCATTTGTTGTACATATACAAGCAATAAATGAGGAACACACACTCAGAGACAATTCCAGGCCAATAGGTTTTTGTATAGAAAAATATATTTTCTTAGTTCATTTTAAGAACCACAGGTTCAAATTTTACATGTAATACTTCAACTGAAAGGTATTGCAGGTAGGTACTTTAGGAACTTTGAATAATCAAAATAGCATACACAGTTTTCAAATAAGTCACATATAGCTATTTTAATACTAGACACTTAGTGCAATTTTCACAGTTCCTAGGGGGAGTAAGAGTTTGTTAGTTCTTGCAGGTAAGTAAACCACCTACGGGATTCAAGTTTGGGTCCAAGGTAGCCCACCATTGGGGGTTCAGAGCAACCCCAAAGTTACCACACCAGCAGCTCAGGGCCGGTCAGGTGCAGAGGTCAAAGAGGTGCCCAAAACGCGTAGGCTTCAATGGAGAAGGGGGTGCCCCGGTTCCAGTCTGCCAGCAGGTAAGTACCCGCGCCTTCGGAGGGCAGACCAGGGGGGTTTTGTAGGGCACCAGGGGGGACACAAGTCAGCACAGAAAGTACACCCTCAGCAGCATGGGGGCGGCCGGGTGCAGTGTGCAAACACGCGTCGGGTTTCCAATGTAAATCAATGGGAGACCAAGGGGTCTCTTCAGCGATGCAGGCAGGCAAGGGGGGGCTCCTCGGGGTAGCCACCACCTGGGCAAGGGAGAGGGCCTCCTGGGGTCACTCCTGCACTGGAGTTTCGATCTTTCAGGTCCTGGGGGCTGCGGGTGCAGAGTCTTTACCAGGCTTCGGGATCTGGGAGTCAGGCAGTCGCGGTCAGGGGGAGCCTCGGGATTCCCTCTGCAGGCGTCGCTGTGGGGGCTCAGAGGGGACAGCTCTGGCTACTCATGGTCTCGCAGTCGCCGGGGAGTCCTCCCTGAAGTGTTGTTTCTCCACCAGTCGAGCCGGGGGCGTCGGGTGCAGAGTAGCAAGTCTCACGCTTCCGGCGGGAAACGCAGTTGTTTTAAAGTTGCTCCTTTGAAACAAAGTTGCAGTCTTGGATGAACAGAGCCGCTGTCCTCAGGAGTTTCTTGGTCCTTCTAGAGCAGGGCAGTTCTCTGAGGATTCAGAAGTCGCTGGCCCCTGGGGAGAGCGTCGCTGGAGCAGTGTCTTTAGAAGTGGGGAGACAGGCCGGTAGAGCTGGGGCCAAAGCAGTTGGTGTCTCCGTCTTCTCTGCAGGGATTTTCAGCTTAGCAGTCCTCTTCTTCTTAGGTTGCAGGAATCTGAGTTCCTAGGTTCAGGGGAGCCCCTAAATACAGAATTTAGGGGTGTGTTTAGGTCTGGGAGGGCAGTAGCCAATGGCTACAAGCCCTGAGGGTGGCTACACCCTCTTTGTGCCTCCTCCCAAGGGGAGGGGGTCACATTCCTATCCCTATTGGGGGAATCCTCCATCTGCAAGATGGAGGATTTCTAAAAGTCAGAGTCATCTCAGCTCAGGTTGCCTTAGGGGCTGTCTTGACTGGCCAGTGACTCCTCCTTGTTTTTCTCATTATCTCTTCCGGCCTTGCCGCCAAAAGTGGGGCCGTGGCCGGAGGGGGTGGGCAACTTCACTAGCTGGAATGCCCTGGGGTGCTGTAACAAAGGGGGTGAGCCTTTGAGGCTCACCGCCAGGTGTTACACTTCCTGCAAGGGGGAGGTGATAAGCATCTCCACCCAGTACAGGCTTTGTTACTAGCCACAGAGTGACAAAGGCGCTCTCTCCCCATGTGGCCAGCAACATGTCTCGAGTGTGGCAGGCTGCTAAAACCAGTCAGCCTACACGGGTAGTTGGTTAAGGTTTCAGGGGGCACCTCTAAGGTGCCCTCAGGGGTGTATGTTACAATAAAATGTACACTGGCATCAGTGTGCATTTATTGTGCTGAGAGGTTTGATACCAAACTTCACAGTTTTCAGTGTAGCCATTATGGTGCTGTTGAGTTCGTGTATGACAGACTCCCAGACCATATACTCTTATGGCTACCCTGCATTTACAATGTCTAAGGTTTTGCTTAGACACTGTAGGGGCACAGTGCTCATGCACTGGTGCCCTCACCTATGGTATAGTGCACCCTGCCTTAGGGCTGTAAGGCCAGCTAGAGGGGTGGCTTATCTATACTGCATAGGCAGTGTGAGGTTGGCATGGCACCCTGAGGGGAGTGCCATGTCGACTTATTCGTTTTGTCCTCACCAGCACACACAAGCTGGCAAGCAGTGTGTCTGTGCTGAGTGAGGGGTCCCCAGGGTGGCATGAGATATGCTGCAGCCCTTAGAGACCTTCCCTGGCATCAGGGCCTTGGTACCAGGGGTACCAGTTACAAGGGACTTACCTGGATGCCAGGGTGTGCCAATTGTAGAAACAAAAGTACAGGTTAGGGAACGAACACTGGTGCTGGGGCCTGGTTAGCAGGCCTCAGCACACTTTCAAATCAAAACTTAGCATCAGCAAAGGCAAAAAGTCAGGGGGTAACCATGCCAAGGAGGCATTTCCTTACAACCCTCAAATCACATCGCAGAGAATCTCTCTCTCCAGGGCCCCTTCTTGCCTGCACTCATGACATCGCACACAGGGCATTGCTTATCTCCTTTAGCGGGGCCATAAACCTTCTCAGGCTGCTCTGCTAATGTCATTAGAGGTTTGTTGAAATGCAGACAAAAAAGGCTTGTAATACTTTTCATTCTGTTAATATACAAACACTGTCCTTGGCCTGAAGGGTGAAATTCCCTTTCTGTTCACATTATGTATATTTTTCACTTTGTTTGCTTAGCCAACATTGTTTTTATTCACTTCTAGCATTACTTAAGAGTGAATGTGCGTTCATGTTATCTCCCACGTCCCCTTTATGTATTGTTTGTTGCCCTGATCCCATTCGTCCTTTCTCTCACTGTGTCCCTTTGTTGCTTGCCTGCCCCACCTCCTCCCTCTATCTGTGGTCTTGCTTCCCCCTCCCACTCTCCTCCTGCCCTTCGTTGTGTTGCTGTCTCCTCCTGCACTGCCCACATAAAACTCCTGTTGGGTGCCTCCTCCTCTCGCTGTCCAGCTAGATCCGCCATCACCTGCTATAACAGAAAAGGCGCTATGACACAGTAATCGCTAGCACCCTCATATCGCTTTAAACCCTCCAAACCTGTTCCACGTTCCTTGCCCCGCCCATCCCACACAAAGCCTCCCGGGGTTCTCGAATGTTTAGAAACCAATGATTGAGTGTACTTTTATCCCTTCATCAGCCTTATCAATGCATAAGACATTACTGCCTGTCATATGCCCCACGTACCAGAGTGCGAATTTTAAACCATAACTGCAACGTTTCCCAGTTCCATGCATGCAGTCCATTTTTTTTCCTGTGAATCCTGGGGCTTTTAGTTCTGTTTTATAATGAACTAAACAATGCAACAATTCAAAGAAAAAACCTGGCCTGGAGCAGCACATCATGCATGGACCTGGGAAACGTGGCAGGGAGTCAACCACATTATTTTGCTCTCATACATTGCCTGGGTTTTTTCATCTCTACACTGGTAAATGCATCTTGGATATTTCCTAAAACTAAACTTTTCTGTTTGTAAAGGCAAGGGTTGCACGCTGACTAGTGCCAGGTTGTTTTGGTTAACTATGCACTTGTTTAATCAATGAATTAGTATTGTCTATCACACGGTTTTTTGTACAATAACACGCAATCGGAGCCACACACAATACATATGTTTACATGGAAACAATCATGCTGAAGTGCATGATTTCAAATCAATGCGTATTTGTTGAAATACCAGAACTTTACAAATTTAAATAACATAGTTATGTCATGAAAAAGGCATCCTATTCCAGCCAAAGCAAATGGTCAACATTACATTTTAGCATTTAAGTAATTACTTTTCACTTTACGTGGACCTGGGGGAGATTTAAAAAATAAACAAGACTTGGCAATGCCAATGGGTATCACCTATGCGAGATCTATTGGCTTTGTCAGTGTTTTTTAGCCATGTTTTACACCAGCATGTCTGCTGTACAACATGGCTGAATTAAAAAACAAAAAAGTTTAAAAAAGCCATGATGCAGTCACCACTGACTCCATTTAAAAAACAAATTGCCATGCTGCTGTTCAGCATAGTTTAAAATAAAAATGTTGACAAAGTCAGCGGATCTCGCAAAGGTGAGACCTATTGGCTTTGAAATTCCAGTCTATCTTGCACGCAAGTTGTGCCAACAGATCTTAAAGGCTGTTTCCATTCACTGACTATGTCTGAGACCTGACTGAACTGGGGTCAGACAAGAAGGACTATCTAAATTATCCATTCACTTGAATCCAGTACTTTCTCGAGAATCTTGGCCTTTATCGGCAGCCAGGTGATGCTACAAAGAAAGACATATTGGTAGAATTAAGATTTATTTTCCTAAGGAGTGAAATTAAAATTCTTTTTTAGGTCACGCGTGCAAGCGCTTTGGCCTGTTGTAATCTGTCTGTGGACTTTCAACCACGCCGACCGCAGGCTCATCCCTATCACTCGTTCATGGACTTGCCTTTCAAAAATACTTTGTTATCATTGGTAAATAAATGCTTTAAGTTTGTCCCTCCCTGGGGAGGTTTTGTTACCGCCTTGCAGACTGACTCTGTTACATGGATATTTGCAGATTTTCTGTTACGTTTGACTGCGAGCGGACTTCTTTTTACTTTTGCGTCACTCCTTCGTGCTCATGGCGGGCGTGGCGATTTGAATTGGCTCGCTTATGTCAACTGTTTTAGTTTTCATTTTCAATTTATGTGGTGAGAAAAGTCCAGTTTGGAATTTACAACGCTAATAGCTCTAACTTGAGCAAACGCGAGACCCATTGCATTGCAAATGGTTGTTTTATTTCCTGCAATGTTTTTTATTTTATTTTGAAATGTAATTTCAAATAAGAATACAAAGGCTGCATTGTACTAGGTCCGCATTATATAACATTGCACTGAATAATGAACAATACTGCTAGACTCGTTTTATTTTGAGCACATTGTTTCTGTTCCATGCATTAACAATAAAAACATTTGAGTTGCACAAGATGGGTATATTGGTTGAAAAATAATAATATTAGGTAACATTATTTTCAGTGTATTCACATATGTCATAATTGACTTTTAACAGTTCGAACAGTTCTACAGGTCAGTGTGGTATATTTTCATTTCCTAATGTATCCACAGTATTGCAGGAAAGGAGAACAAAAGACCGACCAGAACACAAAATGAACACAATAATCAAAATAATAAATAATAAAACACTGTTAGGTATCCAGGAGTACTTCCCTGATTTGAAAGTATTGGATAAATTCCTGTCACATAGATCCACAAAAAGAACATCATGGCGGTTTTGACTTTACAGGCCAAACGATTTACCACCTGGTCACGCACCTTTGATTATCTTTAAGTTACTTAAAGAAGCACTATCGGTATACTTCAAACATTTCAAAGTCAGTCCTCGGCTGTATAGAGAAGTTACGCTCTTTGTCCAATTGCTCAACATCACCTGAAACCTAATTAGCATAGACATTTTAAGACATGGGTAAAGTGGGTAATTGTCCGGGGCGCTCACTTTTTAAGGGGGCCCTGGGAAAGTGAAGTTTCACTCTGTCTCACCTTTGTCAAGTCCTCCATCTCAACCTTTAATGCATTATTAGAACAATGTGATTTTTGAGTGCCCCATTGAAGACAACGGAGTAGCTCTCTGGGCTTATAATTTCAGTAGAAGAGGATCTTCAGGATTTAAGGCCAAAGCCCATGGTAAGTGGGCAGTAGACCTCTATTCCCTGGGAGTTCTCTCAGAGTACCTGAGTCTGTCTCTTTCCAATTGCTTAAAATATCTGCTTATAAGGCTGCGCTTTGGCCTCATTCCACTCAGCGGCTACTGGTAGGGTTGAAAGAAGGGTGAAAACATCACGCAATGTAGATGGTGTGATCAAGCGGAGGACGCACTAATTCACATGATCTGCATTTGTGAAGGCATAAAATTCATGAGGCATTTATAGCTTCGACCAATGTTCTGGGTCTTAAATGTGAGGACCTGCATGGCGGCTATTCTATGCTGCTTAAAAGCAGAATTGAGTCAGTTATCAAGGCGGTTTTTAAAGTTTATGAGAGAAGCAACCACATTACAAATGGTACCGGTTAAGGGCTCCGAGACAAATGGAGCAAAGTCATACATATAACCACTTATGAGAGTTATAGCGTTGTGGCACAAAGCACTTTTAGGGATTTGACCTTGCAGGGAAAAGAATGTTAAGGGTTATGGGTTTGATGTTAATTGGAGAACAAAGCACTTTAGCCACTTCGCAAGTTCGGCCCTTGTGGCTAGTAGAGGATGTGTGTCTTACATGAGCTATCTGTTTCCTGGACTAATATGGAACCTTTTCAATGATGCGATGATACAGGTGGCATCACAATAACAGGCTACACTGGGATTTTTGTAATGATATGAAGGGTCGACAGTAAAAGTGGTAATTGGTACAGAAAAGGACAACAAAACAACCTCTCTTTTTATATAGTGACTTTTACAGGGGGAAATCAAAATAGGAGCGTTGGAAAGGGGACATATCAGCATGGGGTGACCATGCAAGCATTTCACTTTTTAGGTTTCAGTAGGAGAGGGTAAATAAATGTCTTTATTGCTATGTGCAGACTTTGTTCGGTATAACACATTTTTTAATTGTGCTTATGTGTGTTGTGAAGTGGTGTTATGATTTTAATTAAACAAATATCAATACATTCTTATCTTCTAATGGTGTAAGCCCAGAGCTCCACCATTACAATGTTTGTTTTCATGTTTCTCCTTTTTAAATGTAGAAAATTATACCCTTTGCGGGTGAAATGTTCTAATAATCTTGCAACCCTTCTGCCTCAGGCTATACCGATACACCACAGGGCCACAGGTGCTGAGGTGGAGTAAGATTCAGGTGTCACAGGTGTAGTGACATGGCACTCAGGACTCATACTAAGGTGGGACTTGGGCAGTGTCGGGCTTGCAGCATCAGTCGCAGTTGTTGCACTCAGCAGAGACCATGGCTCCAGTGCAGGCAGCGGACAGTTGCACCAATTCCAAAGTCGATCTGGAGTCGATGTACTTGGGCCCTGATTTATACTTTTTGGTGCAAAACTACACCAATGCAGTTGTGCACCAAAAAGTTTAGCACCGGCTTGCACCATTTCTGAGCACAAGCCGGGCACCATATTTATGGAATGGTGCAAGCCGCTGCAAAGGGTAGGCTAGCGTAAAAATAAATTACGTTAGCCGGGTGGGTCTGGCGTTATCGAAGAAGAGGGTTTTGCACCAAAAAATGAGGTGTCTTATCCAGGTGACTGGTTGACACCTGTTCGGTATAAGTGAATAAGGACGCCCCATGAAGGACCAGACGCCAATTATAAATACAATTTAGCTTTACTAGAATTGCAGGTAAATGTAGGCATTTAGCACATTAACAATAGTAGAATAAGAATAGCAATGAAAAGCATTTATTTATATATAAGTACACTACAAAGAGCATCTATGAATATATATGTAAGCAAAGAGTTCATTGACAGATATAAGTTTTGATTAACTGTATACCAAAATGCCTCACACTACGATATTCAGGAAGCAGAATATAAATGAGTTGAATACTTCAGATAAGCTTTGATTTACTGCACACCAAAATGCATGTTTCAATTACTGCAGCAGGCTCTCACAATGATATTCAGGAGGCAAAATAGAAACAAACTGAATACTTCAGATAAGCTTTGATTTACTGCACACCAAAATGCATGTTTCAGTTACCGTAGCAGGTTCATACTAAGAGGTTTAGAAAGCAAAATATAAACAAGCTGAATACTTCAGGTTATAAACACAGTGCAAACATAAATAATCAGTCATAATAATAGAGCAGAGAAACAAAGGCCTTTCATCCCTGTATGTAACTTAACTTAGTCCACGAATCCTGGGAAGCCCTCTACCGCCCGCTTGGACCTCTGTCCCCCTCTAGCGTCACAGTCTTCGAACAGCAAAACAGGGAGGCAGCTCTGAGTCTGAAGATGACAGTTTCATAACTCCATCTGCGAGCTTCAATTCCCTCACCCATCTTTCAGTGTTTAAATAACCTGAAGCTTGGATTCTACCCCCCTTCCAGTATTTTCTAGCTACGTTATAAGTACATGTCTCTTGGCTGCCTTGCCATTCCCTGGCCATTGTTTTCATTCCATCTTTTACTGTGGTCTCGTTCTAAAGGTTGAGACTGAATCTCCTTCACAACCTGTTTCTCACACATGCAGCTGCGAATAAGTTTATCTACGGAATGACAAAAGAAAACAAGCTTGAAAGCGAACATCGTGAATTTCTTCCACGTTGCTCTGGCTTCGGCAGGCATCACGCTCATCTACACTGTTCAAGCTAATTAACCCTTCGCGTCACAATGTCTTCCGCACCTCTCCCTATACTGATCATGGGGTTAGGCAGGTTAGAGTAAAAAAAAATGACTCTAACCTGTCTAGAGTCATGTTCTGATACAAAACGATCCATACCACATGACTCCTGTCTTAGAAAAGAGAGGAGCCATGCCCACCACCCCAATGGCCAGCACAGGGGATGAGGGTCCCCTGGCATGGCCATTGCGCCCAGTGCCATGTCGGCGGGGCCATTTCTGATCTTGATCAATGGCACTTTAAAAAAAAAAGACTTACCTGTACTTACCTATACTTACCTGGGATTGGGTCCCCATCCTCCGCTGTCCCTCTGGTGTGGGTGGGGTGTCCCTGGGGACTGGGGAGAGCACCTGTGGGCTTATTCCATGGTGTTCCACCATGGAAATAGGCCCACAGGTCTCTTAACGCCTGCCCTGACCCAGGTGTTAAAAAATGGTGCAAAGCAAGCTTTGCACCATTTTTCAACCCCTCCTCCCCGTGCATGATTTTTGCATGGGAGAATAAATAAGGCACTAGGGCCTTAGAGTAATTTTTTGCCCGGGAACGCCTACCTTGCATCTCATTGACGCAAAGTAGTTTTCCGCAGGCAAAAAATGACTTTAACTCCAATATTTTGGTGCTAGACATGTCTAGTGCCAAAATATAAATATGGAGTTAAGTTTGCACCAGATGTGTGTAAAAAAAATGCTGCAAATCCATCGCAAAAAGGGTATAACTATGCCCCTTGGTTTCTTCTTGGTTGCACCAGAACTCACTCCTAAGGGCCCAGGAACGGGATTTAGCATCAATAGGCAAGTCCGGACTCTCAGTAAGAGAACCCAGGTGCTGGCAAACAAAGTCTTTGATGTCCCTGAGACTTCTTAACAGGAGGGAAGCGCAGTTCAAGCCCTTTGAGAATCTTTGGAAGCAGGATGTAGAAAGCAAAGTCCAGTCCTTTCACTCCCAGGATAGAAGCAGCAAGCAGCACACCAACACAGCAATGCAACAGACAGAGTGGCAGTCCCTCCTACAGCATCCAACTCTTCTTCATGGCAGAATGTCCTAAATCCAGGAGGATTTCAACTTTGTGGGGGCAGAGGTCCAGTACTTATACCCATTAATGTCTTTGAAGTAGGCAAACTTCAAAACATAGGCCCTCATAATGAACACGGCAGTAAACACTGCTCCGATGGCGGTAACTACCGCCAACAGTCAGGCAGTCTGGACCGCCAAATAATGAACCACCTGAAAAAGAGGCAGCCTGCAAACCACTCACCGCCAGCAGAGGAGTGCCGACAACGACGGCAGAGCCCGCCCACAGGCCGATGGAAAGGCCCCACCCGCCCATCAAATAATGAGGCACTAGACCGCCATCAGTTCTGGGCGGGAACCACCGCCATGCAAAGCCTGGTGGAAACAAACCAAATAAAAGGAAACACTCACTGGAGGCTCACACAATATGCCAAAGCAGAAATGGATAAAGAGTTGCAAATCATGCGAGCCCTGCTCCTTGCCATATACCTCCACGACTGAGACCGCCGACGAAGATGATGACGGTAAGTACAGCAACCTACTAAACAAGGGAAGAAAGGGCACAGTTACATACCCACCCACTCCACCCACCCGCAACGCACACACAACCCTTCACAACAGCACAAGCCATACACTCCAGAGCAAGAGGTACTTACCTGACACCAGGCAAATAAACCTACCCAAAGTACACACATGTGCCCAACACCCCCAACCAAAGAAACAATGAACCACGGATCCTGAGTGTGCCAAAACCAACACTGGCCACACAAACTTTAATTAAGCTCAATGAGCAACAGAAGTGCAACATAAAGCCAATGGCCAGTCCACAGTTCGAAGTCCGATGGGCCCAAATGGCCCCAACTCCCACAACTGCAAAGGTACTCCACCTCATAGGAGCAACAATGGGGCATCCAGGCACCTCCGGGAACAGGGGCAGGCGGTGGTGGGGGTGAGGACTTAAGACTGGGAGGGGTGGCTTGGCTTTACGTTTGGGAAATGGAGGGGGCTTGGGTCTGGCCTTTGAAGGTGGTGGAGCGGCCTTGGCCTGGGGTGCAGCAGACATTGTAGGGCCAGCACGGGGTCCCTTGCTCACAGGGGAGGTAGCACGGGAATGGGAAGGGCAGACAGGGGCAGGCTATGATGTGAGAGGAGTGGACAGGACACGGAGGTGGGCACGTTTAGGGATGAGACGGGGTGGGCCAGTGGATTCGAATAGGTCAACACAGGATAGGAAAAGTTTTTTAGGGGCAATTGTGGTGGACCTGGAGAATGGCGTGGGAGTGGAGGTAGAGGGAGTGGTTGTGACACGTGTAGGTGTGTATGACTTGGGTACAGGTGACTGTAAAGTATGCTGAGGTGTGGTGGATGTGTGTTGGGTGTGTGTTTTGGTACGTTTTAGTGTTTTGGGAGGAGGGGGGGTGGACACAGTGGGACAAGACAGGATGCCAGTGTACATGGATGTTGTCTGGGTGTCTGCAAGTTTAGTGAGTGTGCTGCACATGTCAACTAAAGTCGTTGTGGTGAGTGCAGGTGTGGTGTCTGGGGTGCCTGAATGGATGCTTGATTTTGTGGTGACTGCAAGAATGGGGTCAGCAACATTGAATGAGGGTGCAGTGCCTGTGAGTGTGCATGTAGAAGGGACAGACAGGGAGGCTGAAGATGCGGACACACTGGGGGAAGTGGATGTTGGTGTGTGTGCCTGTGTATGTTGGCTGTGTGTATGCCTGTGGTGTGAAGTGTGGTGCTTGTGTTTTGAAGTGTGCTTCTTGTGTGTTGAGGTGTGTGCATGCCTGTCAGAATGTGTGCTTGGGACGGGTGAACGGGGTGGGGTGCTGGAAGGGGTAGAGGTGGTTGGAGGGTGGACGGAATGACCAGGGAGACTGGCTGCCGTCAAAGAGGAGGCCAGAGCCTGAAAAGATCTCTGTAGGCCAGACACGGCACCGTGAATGCCATCCAGGTAGGCATTGGTCTGCTGCACCTCTGGTGCTTGCCACAGGATGGCATTGGCGATGGTTGTCTGCCCTACACAGATGGTCCTCAGGAGGTCAATAGCATCCTCCGTGAGGTCAGCAGGGCTGACAGGGGCAGGGAAGAAGGTGCCTGAGGCGAAGGAGACGCTCACACTTCTCGGTGAGCGGGCAGAGGCAACTCAGTGGGGAGCAAATGGGAGGGCGGTGATTGTATAGGGGTGGTGGAAGATCACACAGATTGGGTGGGCCCACTAGGGTCAGCCACTGCCAGGGAGCATCCATCAGAGGTGGTATCAGAGTCACTACCTCCAGTGGTAGTTGCCACCCCCAAGGTACTCCCCTCGCCCTCCAACCCACTGGTCCCCTTGACGTCGGATGACTCTGCCTCCGTGGAAACGTGGGCCGCTGCATCCCCACTCACCGGTGCCTCAGCTCCCTTGCCAGATGATGTTGATGTACACAGCCAACACAAGAGAACAGGGATGGGAAGACAAAATAGGAGACACGCTTGTAAATAGCTGAATGGAGGTACATAACTGGTTCACACATACACCCACCCAGCAAATATTCCACCATGCAGCACCTACCACTATACACGTGGCTATGCCCCTGACTAGTGGCCACAAACCTGCTCTACAGCCATTCCCTACAGAAGTGAAGGACCTGAAGTACTGCAGACCTGACCCCTACAACCCTGCTCCCCACGGTGGCCATTATGTGAAAGGACATCAGTCAGAGTCCCTGCCACTAGACAGCATACATACCACAGCACACTCACACATTCATCAAAGAGTCAAACAATGGTTTTAATACTCATCCCCTTGTGACTGCTGCGCAGCCTTCAAGTGCCCATCCAGGTCCGGATTCGCCATCGCCAGAATGCGGCACATTAGGGGGGTCAGTGCCCGACGGGAACCCCTTCCTCGTTGGGAGGACTTCCCCAGCTGGGCCTCGCAGGTCTTCCTCGCCCAGCGCTGCAGGTCCTCCCACCACTTCCTGAAATGGGTGCTCCGCCGGTTGTAGACCCCCCAGGGTCCGCACCTCCCTGGTGATGGCCTGCCACAGTCCCCTCTTCTGATGGGCGATGAACTATATGGGACAGACAGAAAAAGGAACACAGAGGTCAGACAATGCCAACTTACATACAGCTGGCTATACATCCACTATGGGACGGACATTTACAACAGCATAACAGCACACACAAATGCAGCATGTCAGGAACCAATGACTGTATAGAGTCTATGTGCACACATGTTTACAGCCATCTACCACTATTACACACCTGTACCTCTGGTTGACCGTAGAGACTGGCGTACAGGGGCAGGACCCCATCCACAAGCTTGTCCAGTTCCTCGCTGGTGAAGGCCGGGGCCCTTTCCCCGCCACACGTGCCATGTTCATGAACAGAGGCAGGACACAGCAGCATACTCAGTGGAGTACCTGCATGCACGAAATCTGGGAGTCAAGTGGATTTGGGGTGACGAGTTAGCGTACGCTCCGCGGTGGTGTACACCGTCACCGGCGGCGGCGATCATGATACGCTAATAATCCCCATTGACAACCATGTTAACCAATGAATTGGCGCACGGCGGTAAACACCGCCTTACGCTATTACGACAACCGCTAGCGGTATGAGGTCACTTCCACTACAACATTTCTGGATTACAGGGGGCAGACATTTTGGCCATTACTATGTAGTTATTAAATCCTCATTTGCCCCATGCAGGTCCTATAGGAATGAACAAATATACATTTACTCACCACAACAGTCCTGATGTATCATTGAGGACATGTCACTCCAGTTTAACATCCTACTATGCATATGTGTCATCGACTTGTATGCCAGCAGTGCTGACTATGAAACATTGTGGGCAGATGTATGTGTGTTCCTCACATGTGTTCTCCACTCCTCCTAGGTACAGACCCATGTGGCAAGGGAGGACCCCATCGGTGTACAGACCACTTGTTGATTTGGGGACAATGGTGGAGCGTCACATCATTATCACTTTCACACTCAACCGTGCTACTATTCATGAACTTTGTGCATTACTGGATCCAGCACTGATACTGGCTAATCGGAATCAGCATGCCACCCATACTGAAGTGTAGGTGCTCTCTGCACTCCATTTCCAGGCCACAGGCTCATTTCAGGTGACTGTGGGCATAGGTGCAGGTTTTTCACAGCCAAGGTTTAGCATTATATTGTCCAGATTCCTGAATGCATTTGTACGACACCTGCAGTCCTATGTGAGGTTTCCCCAAAGTGCTTACCTCCCTGCCATCAAGTCGTACTTCTATGCCTGTGCCAACATTCCCCATTTGATAGGTGCCATCAATGGCACCCACAGAGCTCTCATACCCCCAAGAGTCAGTGAACAGGTGTACAGAAACAGGAAGAACTTTCACTCCATCAACATTCAATTGGTGTGTAATGCAGGCCAGCACATCTCACATGTGAATGCTATGTTCCCTAGATCAGTCCATGATTCCTTTGTGCTGAGGAACAGTAGTGTGCCACACATGATGGAACAACTACAAGGGGACAGAGGATGGATCATAAGTAAGTGTGTCTGACACTTTTTGGCACATAGCAGACAGGCTGTCTACAACTGAGGGTTGTCAGTGACAGTCCTGTTTTGCCCCCTTTCTCAGGTGATTCTGGCTACCCCAACATGCGTTGGCTCCTGACACGAGTGAGGAATCCACGGACAGATGCAGAGAGGAATTACAATGAGGCACATGGACGTACTAGGAGGGTGATAGAGCGCATAATAGGTCTCCTGAAGGCTAGATTCCGTTGCTTTCATATCTCTGGGGGCTCCTTGGCCTATGAGCCTGATAAGGTGTGTAGAATAGTGGTGGCCTGCTGCATGCTGCACAACGTGGATGTGAGGAAATCTATTCCCCTCTTGGAGGAGGCGGTGATGTATATCCAGACCAGCTCCCTCAGAGAGGGGATGAGAGTGATGGTGATGATGAGGAGGGGGAAGATGTACATTCCAGGAACCAACTGATACAACTTTACATCCAGTAACTATGTGGGACTATTCGATGATGTTGCTGTCTGTGCAGCATACTGTCAGTGTGCCTTATCCTCTATGGGGGTGTTGGGGCTATAGACATTGTCACTGTGACCAGGTTTGCATGGGACATGTGATTATGGACAACTTGTTTGACAATTCTGTTGGCACAACCACATGTTATGTGTGAGGTGCCATTCCTGCAATTCAGATAAGAATAAATGATTTCAAAGACAATTGCATCCACACTTCCATTTGTTTCAACATAATGACAGGGGACATTGACATTGGTGAACAGGTGTTTTATTTGGTGCAAGGATGCCATTGTGCAGTTTACAGTGATGCGAGTGGGCTACTGGTGAATGTCCATATTGGCTACATGGTCTCAGCGTTTGTTGGCAGTGGTGGTATGTTCATCTATCATTTACAGTTTTTGGGGTTGTTATTGCATGGTGTGGATGGTGGTTCAGTGGCACACTTGGAGGACAGTTCTTGTCAGAGTCACTTCTTAGAGGGGCCTTAGTCTTGGCAGGTGTTCCAGTGCCATATCTGGGCCTGAGGGACCATTTGGGTGCCTGGTGTTGGCCTGTATGGGTTGAGATGCAGGTCTCCTGTGTGTCCTGAGATGGTGGCACAAGTCCAGTTGCTGCTGCTGCTGTTGTTGGCCGGTATGTATCTTGGCCTGTAGTAGGGGCTTCCTGGTCTGTGGGGGTCTTAGGCTGGGTTGGGACAAGGTGCAGCACTGCACCTGCTATGGTCGCCATGGTGGCATTGTGCAGTTTCCACTGCTCCATGGTCTCTTGGTGTTGGGCTCTCTGCAGCCTATGACTCTGCTCCAGGGTGGAAACAATCTGGGCCAATCTGTCCTGGGTATGGTGGTATGCTCCCAGGACCTCAGAGATCACATCCTGGGCTGCAGCATCCATCCTGTGGCCTCCCCCTTGGGCCACTGATGCCCTCCCACTGGGCCTAGCCCCCTGTGCCTGTGTCCCCTGCACAGGTCTGGTAGTACCACTTGTACTGGGGCCATCGTCTTCCTGCCTGTTGGTAGGGGTGACTGTGTTCCACCAGTCTGTGGCCTGGATACACAGGTGTGGGGACGGTTGCCCTGGGCTGATGTTGTTGGCTGGGTGGTTGGCATGTCAGTGGTGTCCTGGGTGGGGCTGCTGGATGGTGACTGTCCAGGACTGTGTGAGGGGCCAGGGTGTTCCTCACTGTCCAGGGTTTCCTCTCCAGTGTCGTGGGTGGTGCCTCTGTCTCCATGTGGGGCACTGCCACTCCTTGTCCTGTCCGTCGGGGTGGCATGGCTGGTGGTGCCTGTTGGAGGGAATGGACATGTCTGTTACAGTTGCATGATCGGACAGGGTGCACAGGGCTGGGCTGTTTTGTGCAGGTTTTCCACTTTTGGGACATGCAGGGTGCCTTTGTGAGGTTGCCATTGCATTTTGCTTAGGATGTGGAGGTGCATTGTGGGTGGTGTAGTGCCTTTGTGATTCCTTGCAGGGGTGGGTGGCTGTGCACAGGGGGTGCAAAGTGGGCCTGTTAGTGGGCTTGTGGGCATGCAGGGTGACTGGATGTAGTGCTTTTGGCCTGGGTGGGGAAGTGGTCCTGGTGAATGTTGGAGGGGTGTGGTGGTGCATGCATTACAGGTGTGGTGGATATGGGGTAATTGTAGATGACTTACCCGAGTCCATTCCTCCAGTGAGTCCAGTGAGGCCCTCAGGGTGCAGGATGGCCAGTACCTTTTACTCCCAGTCAGTGTAGTCGGGTGGTGTTGGTGGAGGTCCTCCCCCAGTCTTCTAGACTGCAATGCTGTGTCGGGATGCCATGGACCTCGCCTTCCCGCGCAGGTCGTTCCATCTCTTGCGGATGTCGTCCCTCGTGGTGGATGGTGTCCCACTGCATTGACCTTGTTTACTATTGTCTGCCATAACTCAATTTTCCTGGCGATGGATGTGTGCTGGACCTGGCCCCGAATAATTGTTGCTCGACCTTCAGTATCTCGTCCACCAATGTCCTTAGCTCCCTTCCTGTGCAGCGTGGGTGTTTGGGGGTGCCATGGTGTGTGTTGTGTGGATCTAGGTGAGGGTGCTGTTTTGTGGTTGGGTGTGTGAGTTGTGTATTGTGGCGCTCAGTGTCTGCTTCTGGAGTTCTCTATATCAGTTGTCCTAATGGCGTTGCAAAAGATTGTAGGGTGTGTCTGTGAGTGTTTTATAGTGTTGTGGATGTGTGTCAGGTGTGTGGGTTTCAAACTTGCCAATGTGTGCAGTTCTTACTGTTGGGTCCATTGCTGGCCGTGGCAGTCTGTACCGCCAATGGTCGTTCGACTTCCACAGACCGCTGCAGTTATTTGTGCATCATTATTTGGAGGGTGGGGGTTTGTGTGAATGGCAGTGGTAAGTTGGGAGGTCCTGCATTTCCGCCAACAAGGTCCTGGCAGTGACTGGTGGCTGGGACATTTTTGACGGATTCTGATTTTTGCATCTTTATATGGCTGGTTTCCGTTCACCGCGAATGCGGTCTTCTGGTCACCGTCGCCACAGTGGGCGATGGTGTTTCCCGCCATGTTCATAATGACCACCAAAGTCTCTGTAGTGCACAAGACCCTATTCAAGTGCAAGTGTCGGTTCCTCTGTAATCTGTATTTAACCAACTCCATCTCGACCACTGACTCCAGTTTATGCTTAGCTTAGCTCCAAATTCTGTCACATCGGTGGCGCAGGTATTTTTCCACACACAGCTTGTTTTCTACACTGAATGTGTTTTCACTCTTCTCACCAGAGCAGGGAACATATTGTGGGGGGTGCTAAGACTGTACCAGGATGAGAATGTTTACAGCAGAGAAAGGTATGGCTCTGTCTCTGGAATGCGCCTTGGGGCCTGGCCTGTTCTTTTGCGTGTTTTCGACATAGACCAAGTACGGCCAGCGCTTGAATTTCACAACTTACTCAAAGGGACAGGGAAGGTTACCAGAACCCTCCTCTTGGGTTTGTTTAAGATATATAAGGTGGGGAAACTTGGCGCTGAGACAGAAGGAATTAATTTTGAGGGCAGAGGCGCTGCTCAAAAATCAAATTCCATTGGGGAGTGTTTCTGTGTTCTCCTGTCTCAGCAGTGCATATACACAAATATATATATATTCACTGTATACGTGTTCATTGTTGCTGTATTGCACACTTTCTGCCTATTGTTAAACTGCTGTGATAAGCAGCGTTAAATTGGGACCCCTGAAGTCTGGGATGCCAGTATCTGGGATTCTACAGATTTTTACGATTCCAGTGATGAGTCAGTTAAAAAAGGTGGGGGCCAGCTTGAGCCAGCTGAAAAGAAAGTGGCTAGTGCATCGATGGAAAATACAGGGCACCCCACAAAACCCATGGGATTGAGATGCGCTCCTTTGAAGATTATTCTCAGCAGGAGATAAAAGATATAAGGGATAGGTTTCGTCAAAAACCTGGGGAAGCAGTGCTTACGTGGATGGTGTGGTTGTTTGACACAGGAGCTTCTGGGGTAGCACTGGGTGAGGGTGATGCAAGGAAGATTTGCACCCTTAGCGCTGATTCCATAATACAAGAGCAGTTTAGAGGTTATGGGATTCGAGGAGTGACCAACTTGGTGCAATTGGGAGTTGTGGGATGTAGCCAGAAATATCATACTGAATCACACTGGCCACCAAAAGATAAGCCTTGCTATATGCTGAGAGATGCTATGCAGAGAATTAAAGAAGAAAGTATGAAAACTGCTATTCTCTTGGATGAAATTCACAATTTGTTAGATGCTTCCTTGACAGTTTCAGTGCGAAACAAAATTATTTGCCTTGCTTCTCCAGCTTACAAGCAGGTGATAATGACTCTCCTAATTAATCATAGAGGGCAGGTATAGAAAGATGTAGTGAAGCCTGTCCATGAGCTAGGTGAGCTGGGAGAGTGGATGAAACCTGAGAGAGCCTTGAGGTCTGAGGGTTGCACAGGCAATAAAAGAGTATCTAGGAGAGATATGTTTATGGCATTACTGAAGCATGGTGTCATCATGGAGCAGATTGGTAGAATATATAAACGAAACGTTTGTGGGAGGGCTGGACAGAAAGGAGGACAGCAGGAAAGTGAACAAGCAGGATAATAAATGAGTGAATTGAGGCCAACCACAGATGCAGGAGGAAGGAAAAGAGAGGGAGACAAATGTTTCTTCACGGGGAAGGAGAAGGAAGATTTGGACCCCGATTGGTTAACTGCTGAAAACAGGGAAGGAGAGGAATCTCCTCACAGATATGATAGCATATATCCAGACTTGACTTGGGCAAAAGTTGACAGATTTCAAAATATACCAGGAAGCAGGCCAATCTCCAGTACAGGGATGGGCTCCAAAAGATAACAGACCACATGTTCATTTTGAAATTCACTGGAAGCATAAAAATTATCAAAGGGTATGGGGCTTAGTTGATACTGGAGCGGAGGCCTCTTTAATTTATGGAAATCCAAAAAAGTTTATAGGTCAGCACTACACCATCACAGGGTTGGGTGGAAAGCAAACCCCTGCAGCGCAGACTGCTGTTCAAATGAAAATAGGGAGAACGCCAAAAGCTAATACACTGTTTTGATTGTGCCCCTCCTAGAGTATACACTGGGAATTGACATTGTGAAGGGGATGATGGTTGTTATCAGTTTGCATTAAATAGAAAAATTCCAGTGGCAGTTGCAAGGGTGGGTCATCTGAAGATACCCCAAGTGAAGGTGGCCCCAGCAACCGAGCTCGTTTGTTTGAAAAAATACCGAATTCCAGAAGGGCATGAGGAAATAAGTGAGACTATACAGGAGTTGATAGAGGCAGGTGTGGTGGCTCCAGTCACCACTGAGTGGAACAGTCCTTTGTGGCCAGTGCGCCGAGCAGATGGGTGCTATTGAATGATGATTGATTACCACAAACTGAACAAGTATACGCCCTCTTTGACTGCCGCAGTCCCCAACACCATCACTTTTATTGAGAGAATACAAAAACATAAAGAGACCTGGTATGCAACCACTGATTTTGCCAATGCTTTCTATTCTATACCATTGGCCGCTGAGAGCCAGGAGCAATTTAGCTTCTCGCACAATGGCAGACAATTCAAGATGTTATGGGTCCACAAGGGTATGTACATAGCACTACTATCTGTCACCAGCTGGTGGCAGAACACCTGGATGAAGTATCTATCATTCCAGGGGTGCAATTGTCTCATTATATCGATGAGGTGATGATTCAGGGAGTGACACAAGACCAGGTGCAGACACAGTTTGACAGGGTTGTGGAACTCTTGCAGAGCAAAGGGTGGATGACTAATCCAGATAAGACACAAGGACCCTCTCAAAATGTGACGTTTCTAGGAATTCAGTGGAACTAGTAGCCGCTCCCCGTAATAAGCAGGATACTCAGAAATTCAATGGATTGTTTGGTTTTTGGAGACAGCCTGTCCCTCACTTGAGTCAGATTTAGACCTCTTTGGACAAAGTGACAAGAAGAAGCATGAGTTTGAATGGGGAGAGCAGCGGAATTGGCAAAAGAGGCAATTCAACAGGCTTTAGATTTATGGCCAGGACAGGAAGGAGATATTGAGTTACATGTAACTGTTCAGGGGCAATATGCAAATACAAGCATGTGGCAAAAACAGGAAAGAAAGAGGGTGCCCCTGGATTTCAGAACCAAAAAACTACCAGATGCTGGAGAGTGGTATACTACCCTTGAGAAACAGTTACTTGCGTGTTACTGGGCTCTAGTGGATACTGAGCAAAATACCCTAGGTCATAATGTAATTCTGAGACCTGGGATCCTAATAATGCAGTGGGTAATAAGTTCATCCAAACTTCACTGAATAGAACAGGCACAGGAAGCTAGTGTCATAATATGAAAGTGGTACATACAGCACAGGGTCAAAGTGGCAGCAGCCCTGCATGAACAGGTGGAACAAGCCCTTGTGCAGGATGATGAGGTGAGCCAGGAGGTGCCCAAGATAAAAGAGTCACCAGTGAGGTGGGGTGAGCCATTTGAATCCGTGTCCCCTGAGTATAGGAAGTATGCATGGTTTATCGATGATTCAGCCAAGTATGAGGGGGCCAAAAGACATTGGAAGGCAGTGTCATACATCCCAGTCACCAAGAAGTTGCTATCCACTACAGGAGAAGGGAAGAGTAGTCAATATGCAAAATGGTATGCTGTATATAAGGCACTGAAACAAGAATTGCCTGGGACCTGTCACATTTATATTGATTCTTGGTGTACCACCAGTGGGTTAAATCACCTGGCTTTCACATGGCATACACATAACTGGCAAATACATCCCAAGGAGGTGTGGGGCAAAGAATTGTGGCAAGAAATTTGGTAAATGCCTGAGCAAAGTACTGTTACTTTGTATCATGTATTTGCCCACTGTCCCAACTTCTTACTAGAATGATGGTTTAATTCCCTTGCAGACAACAAAGCCAAAATCCCAGAGGCAGAAGTAGGGTGACACAGGATTCTGACTTGATGGGGATAGCTAAGTGGTTCACCAAAAATGTAGAGATCTGGGAGAGAAGGCCATTAACAGGTTGGCAGAGATTAGAGGGATGCACATTCCCCTAGACTTGATAAAAACATTGATCATGTAGTGGTCTATTTGTCAACACACACAAAAGAGATCTGTCCTGCAAACTTCAAAGGTCGGTTGAGGAGAGGAAGATTGCCACAGCAGATATGGCAAATTGATTACATTGGGCCACTACCGAATAGTTGCGGGTGACAATACGCTTGCACATTAGTGGACACCTATTCTGGCTACCTAATTGCACTCCCATGCAAACATGCTAATCAGTTCAACACTCTCAAAACATTGTACTTGTTAATGTTGTATTATAGAGTCTCACTCCAAAACCAAAGTGACAATGGATCACATTTCAAAGGGAAATTGGTGCAAGATTATTGTTCACAACAAAATATTGAGAAGATTTATCACATTCCATATTACTCACAAGCCGCAGGACTGATTGAGAGAATGAACGTCTTACTGAAAGCCCATTTACGAAAATTATCAGATGGAACTTTGAGAAACCGGAGAGAGTATTTAAATGAAGCCCTCCAAATTTCAAATAACAGACCTTTGACAAATGCAGAGACGCTTTTAATGCACATGTTGGCTCCAGCCTTACAGATACAACCACATGTAGCGACCAATACCATCATGTATTGGGAATAAAACCAGGAGCCTTAGCTCCTTACAGAGCCACACCAGAATCTGCAGGTCTTGATTTACATGCTTTGAATATGTACAGACTGAAACCAAGAGACATGGCACTTCTTGAAACAGGTGTTGGACTACAGATTCCCGAGGAGCACTTCGGACCGATTGTTCCTAGATCTGGGTTGGCACTCAAAGGTATTCAGGTCTTGGGGAGAGTCATCGATGCAGACTACCAAGGAGAACTTAAGGTTATCATTTTGAACAGTGGAGACACTGACTTGATAATACAACCCAGAGACAGAATTGCACAGATTGTTATTATCCCAGTGTATGGAGGAATAGTTGAAAAGGGGACTGCCCCAGCCTTTCTTACAGTGCGTGGGGAGGGAGGTTTTGGCTCAACTAACAAACCTCCCGGTGCTAAGGTGTGGGTAGAATTCCCAAATCGTCCTCCTGAACCAGCAGATGTTCTAGCCAAGGGCAGGGACAACATATTGATAATCATGAAACCAGGACAGGACAAGTGGGAACATGTACCATCTGAAAAATGTTATTTGCAAGAATGATGATACTTGTTCCTTTTACAGATCATACTGCAAGGTGTCTTTGTGCTGGTTGCACCACCTGGTCAGTATTCAGGCGTGTGCGTGTAGGGTAGGGAGGGACCGAAAGCCCTCAGCTCTTAAGTGATTGACCAACCACGCCGATCGACACCTTTACTGCATCAGACTGACAATGTTTGGATCTATCTGCCACGAGCTGTGCTCTACAGATCGGATTTCTGGATGACGAATATGATGAGTACTGTTGATATCGTTTCAACTTTTTTGGTCTCCATACCGACTCCTTCCAGTGTTTTGCTGCAAATCTTTAATGCGACCAACAAAGATGGAGCAGTTCAAGAAAGTGACGTGTTGTCACACTGGTTTTGCCAAGAGGTAACAGATGAAAAATGGGACAATCTGACCTATGTGATTACTTACAATATTACTACTGATGATGTATGTTACAACTTAACTTGTGATACTTACAAAATCGGAAAATGTGCTCAAATGCGCCTGGAGACAACAGCGGGGTCACCTCAAGAGGTCCCGTGGGAACAACCAGTACTGTGTGAGCGCAGAAATGTTAAAACTTGTAAGAATATGAATAATAGCATGTCTTGCCAACATATTGTGACTGCTGCCAGCCATATCAAGCATGTCAAAATACCAGTGGGAGGGGGTTCTCTTGTGGAAATATCACTTTTACATACATTATGTGCCAATATAATGGGTAGACAGTGTGCCTTTACGCGGTTAGTACTTGTGATGTTTCTATTTCACTCTGTACATACTCGCTATCCAAGGGAAACAGTTCAATTAAGCAAAGACTGTGCCGCTGAAATTCAGTGATTATCTAAATCAGAACATATGAGCTTAAGTATTTCCATAGTAGAAGTTCCAGGATTAGCTGATTATAATACTCGAGTTATTAACAAGTTAGCATGTTTGATGGTTAAGAACATCAATCACATATCCATTGCATTGGATGAAGTGCTACTGGATATACGAGGCACTAGAAAAGATGCATTGCAAAACAGGGCATCCATTGCCTACATGATCATGGCTGCTCAGAGTTTGAGGGAATGTGCTACTTAAATTTGTCAGACCACCCTAAATCTATCCAGTCTCTTATTGATACTGTACATGAATTGGTTAAAGGAGTAAGACAAAATGTTGACAAAGGGTGTTGGGATTTGCTATTTGGCTAGTTGCCTGATTTTGGACAATTACCCAATATTTTAGGTGGAGTACTCATAGTGATTAGTTTTATAATAATACTATGTTGCTGGGCACAATGCATAACTAATCTACTCACAATGTTTAGACCAAAAAAGGTTACTTTTAAACTAGTATGCTATGAGAGTCACTGGTCTAAGGGTGGAGTGTAATGTTACCTGTATTTAACCACCGACTCCAACTTGACCATTGGCTCCATTTTGTGCTTAGCTTAGCTTCAAATGCCGTTGCATCAGTGGTGCAGGTATTTTTCCACACAGAGCTTATTTTCTACACTGAATGTGTTTTCATTCTTCTCACCAGAGCAGGGAACATATCTTGGGGGATGCAGAGGTGATAAGAGTGTACCAGGATGAGAATGTTTACAGCAGAGAAAGGCACAGGTCTGTCACAGGAATGCGCAATGGGGCCTGGCCAAATCTTTTGTGTGTTTTCTACACAGACCAAGTACAGCCAGCACTTGAATTTCACAAATTGCCCAAAGGGTGGGGGAAGGTTGCTAGAACTTTCCTCTTGGGTTTGTTTAAGACATATAAGGTGGAGAAGCTTGGTGCTGAGATGGAAGGAACTCTTTTTGAGGGTGGATGCACTGTTCAAAAACCAAATCATACTGGGGAGTGTTTCTCCTGTCACAGCTGGCCAGGGTTCAACAGCCTGATGTTGGCAAGGATGATATTGGATTTGATCCCCATGGGGATGCATTGTAATTCTTAATTCTCTAGCTTTGCTGTGCGCATACATAAATATATATATATATATATTCACCGCATACATATTCATTGTTGATGAATTCCACTTGATTATTTTGGTATCTCCACATGTTTTAGTGCATTCAAGTGAAATGCTCAGGTTAATATTTTTGTGTGTCTTCGTTTGATATCTGGGAAGAGCCTTAATAAATTAATTACTCAGACCAATAGTGATGCATTTTTTACATTCTTTAGCTTCATTCCCTCCTAGTTTGAAGCTCAGCAGAACATCCTCCTACCACTCTAGCTCAGAAAGACCCATCAGGCCAGAGTGAATTCATAAACAGCCCAACTGTCATATTGACCCAGATGTGCATTCCACAGACAGGCAAAGACACAGAATGATTAAGCAAGAAAATGCCCACTTTGTAAAAGTGGCATTTTTAAACTTACAATTTGAAAAACACCTTCACCCAAAGATGTATTTTTAAATTGTGAGTTCAGAGTCCCCAAACTCCATATCTCCATCTGCTCCTAAGGGGAAATTACACTTAAGAGATATTTCAAGGCAATGCCTATGTTATCCTATGGGAGAGGTAGGCCCTTCAATAGTGAAAAACGAATCCTTTTGCAGTGGGGCCAGATGGTTTTTCCTTCCCACTGGAAAGTCATCTGGCATTGTTACTCCTATGTCCAGAAAGTTTAAAAAAGTCTCTCTCTTGTGCAGAGGTTTCTAAATGGGGTGGAAGGTTACAATTGCAAGGGGATTCTGCCTCTCCCAGGGTGGCACATCATGGCACATGGGAGTTTTAGCCTTGCCAAAAACTACCACAGCTTTCCGATCTATTACCTGTAAACGTAAAGGGGAAGCCCCTTTAGTGATGCATTCCAAATTTCTGGTTGTCCTCCTTTGCTTCTGTCCTCTCAGGCCACGTGCATATTGAAAAATAAATAGCACTTGCAGATTATGTCCCCACCCTTTCCTTTTCCAGGAACAAGCCCAAGTCCTGGCAAACAGCTTTATTATATGGGAAGGACTGTGATCTTCCTGCTGGCCAGTAGAGTAACTAACTCTAATTTCAATACGACATGTAAAACACACCAGTATATGTCATACATTTTACATACACTGCACCCAGCCAATGTGGCTGCCTTTGGCCTACCTTAGGGGTGACTTACATGCAGTAAAAGGGAAGGTTTGGGCCTGGCAAGTGGGTGCACTTGCCAGGTCGAAATGGTAGTTTAAAACTACACACACAGGCACTGCAATGGCAGGCCTGAGGCATGTTTACGGGGCTACTCATGTGGGTGGCACACTCAGTGCTGCAGGCTCACTAGTAGCTTTTGATATACAGGCACTGGGCACACCTGGTGCACTACACTACAGACTTACTGGTAAATCAAATATGCCAATCATTGATAAACCAATTGGAAATACAATTTAGGCAAAGAGACCTTGCACTTTAGCACTGGTCAGAAGTGCCCAGAGTCCTAAGGCCACCAAAAACAAAATGCAGCACACAGTCTAAAATAGGAGGTCAGAACCAAAACATTTTGGGATAACCCTGCAAAAAAGGTTATTTCCAACATAGCACTTGACTCTCTCAGGGTATCAAAGAAGAGCAGTTCAAAGCCTACTCAGGGGACGTGGTTTGCACTCGTAACTCAGTTCACTTGTTCGGAAAAAAAACAGTGATTCAGTGATTCACTCCAAATGTCTGGTTGTCCTCCATTGTTTCTGTCCTCTCATGCCACATGCAGTTTGAAAGACAATTAGCACATGCAGATTCTGTACCCACCCTTTCCTTTTCCAGAAACACGCCCAAATCCTTGCAAATGGTTCTACTATATTGAAAGGACTGAGCTTCTCCTGCTGGCCAACAGAGTAACTGACTTGGCCCACTTGGGATGGACAAAGACCTGGAATCTAATTATGAACTGAGACAAAAAAGAATGACAAATCTCTGTGCAGGTATGACAAAAGCGATTTTAGATCTGCACTCTAAGTACATTTTTACCCAATAATACTTGAACTTTATCTCTGGCCTAGGAAGGGCAAAACTTATACTTTGGCATAGATCTTGTTAATAATAATTCAGTTAAGCATACTGGCTTTTCAGAAGCCACTACAGGTGCACACTATGAATGGCAATTCACATCATAAGGCCTACACCAGGTCAGGGATATTAAATATGCATAGCCATCTGCTACAACAACATCAGTGACATCACGTATCTCACCATTGGCACACATGATATCAATATTGATGGGTAATCTTTGGTTTGAGTGTATGATATTTACTGATGATATCTTGCTATGGGATGCTATTAATTATAATGAAATACCACCCTAGCTTCTGCCAAGTATTAGACCTGGACCCCATATGAATATAACCCACTGGGTATGGCATTTGTCAGTATTCAGCCCTGTCCAGCCCATGTGTGGACAAAGGCTACTGTACACAGCCCTTGGTGATGTGCAGTGGGTGTAGATAAGAGTGTAGATAAGTGTAGATGAGAGCACCATTTGGTCACCATGCACAGCACTAAACACTTGTCATGCAGGCCATGCTATAAACCCTCATTCTATCGAGTATACACAACATAAAATTGTAAGAACCTTTCTCTCTCAATGATCTATGCTCCACTCCATGCTAGGTGTGTACTTGTCAGTAGTTGGCAGTGATAATAAGGACCAGGTGCCTAAAGAGATCACTGTGCTCATGTTATGGGTGTCTTTCACTACACAACTGGAGGTCAGGGGACCAATTTTACTACCTTACATTATGGCCCTTTGAACAGCTGATTCCACTATTCCATGCTGATGTGCGGCTACACATGACGGGATCAGATTACCCCTCTGTTCATCACCCGCAAAACCAAATCACTTCTCACATTGAACACACTATTCTACTCTACAAACATAGCTCAACATGTGGAGCGTTGTGCTACTCTTCTGCCAAACTGCACTTCATGGCAGCGCTGAAGCAATCACCCAAGGCCTACCCATGAAAATACAGCCACACCTGTAAACAGGCATTTGCAAAGGTAATAGGTCTGAAGCTGTCTGCTGATCTCCTGGCATGGTCAATATATGTTTTGGTTTGCTTGTTTATGTTTGCTTGGGTTTAGCAAAACTTTATTGTTGTTACTGCTGCCAGTCCTGTCGTACTCCAAAAAACAAAATATTGGCTAAATGCACAAATATATTCTCGTACCCATTGCTAAAGTAGCCCCTGCCAATCAAAGAATCTACTTTGAGCAACAATGTGTTCTTTGTGAAATGGCAGAATGCTGTCACTCACAATGAAGCTTGCCAATTGCTGGAGTGGATCGATCCACTGCCCCATTTTCTATACTGTAGTGGTCTGAAGAAAAATCTGAATGACACAATAACAGACCAGTGGAAGAAGAAGGATAAAGGAGAGCCCCTGTAAATAAGAGTACGGCAAAAATATTTCAGTAGAATCAAAAAGTATTGCATAACGCCGACCTAAAAATCCAAGGTGTCAGCACTACAATAAGCTGCAGTAATAATGTGTAAGTATGACAAAAAATCCTATACAGTACCTCAAGAAATACAAAGGAGTCTTCTTACCCTGAAACATGACAGCACCACCGTAGCCTAGCTGCTGCTTCTCACGGAATAGCCGGTAGCAGGCACTGGGGCTAGCCAGGAGAAGACGGAAACCCTAGATAAAAAAAAGAAAAAACAACCACTGGTGAAAGGCAAAAAAACACAAAAATGTTAGGAACAAAACAAAGTCCGTCATCAACTTAGTTTATAAAAGAATGCCATCTTTCAACAAGTTGATGGATGCATTCAAGACAAAGATTTACACGGAAAGATGGTTAAGAAAATGTCACATTTCTCCAGGCTGCAAAATGGTCATGATCCATCATTAGAATAGCGCAGCAATAATATCATCTTTAGTCCCCTTTACACCTCTTGGGACTCCCATGATGTTCTGTTCAGAGGAAACATCATGAAAATACTTAGGCCCATAGTTATAGTCACTTTGAGGTGGATTAGAGTCATTTTTTTTTACGCTAATTCGGCGCAACCTTAACACCATATTTATGCTTTGACGCTAGACCCCTCTAACGTCAAAATATCCCAGTGTGGGGCATTTTCTGGATGCGTGATACCCCCTTGCGTCAATGAGATGCAAGGTAGGCGTTCCCATCTAAAAAATGACTTAAACACCCGTGCGCCATAATTATCCAACTGCACAAAAAAGGCGCACGTCTGGTGGGCGGAGCCGGAAAATGGCGCAAATCCCGATTTGCGCCAAAATTTAATGCCTGGGTCAACGCAGGCGTTAAAATGGGGCAAACACCCCACTACGTAAGGAAAACTCACAGAAGCAACATCAAAGCTCAAAAAGGAAAACATGGAGGTGCTATTCATCCAGCATGCACGAAGACGCAGAGCACAGGAGCACAAGCAGCAGCTACCACCACACCAACAGGGACCCCAAAGGCAACGCAAAAGGCAGGAGAGGATATTCAGGACCAGGACAACCCTTCAGGGCCTCAGGGAACATGCCATCATCCAGAGGTACAGACTAAACTGGCAAGCCATAGAGCAGCTGCTGCGCCACATTGAGCCACAGTTGGCACCTAGCTTGCAGACACCCCACATCATTCCACCAGAGTCCAAGCTGCTAGATGTCCTGCACATGTTGGCAAGTGGCTCTTTTCAAACCACTGGTGCCCTGGTTGCCGGAATCTCACAGCCCTCATTCTCTGCCTTCCTTCCAAGGTACTGTATCCATCATCTCCCTCACACCCCGCTACATCAGCTTCCCCAACACACAACAGAAGCAGCAGGAGAGCAAACAGGGGTTTTATCAAATTCATGGCTTCCCTCACATGCTTGGTGCCATTGACTACACACATGTATGGATTGTGCCACCTGCTGCAACCAAGCATCTATACCGCAAAAAGAAGCACAAACACTACATTAATGTGTAGGCCATTGTGGATCACCATTGATTGTTCACCAACATCGTGGCAAAGTATCCTGGGAGTGTACCTGATTCATTCATCTTCCGCCAGAGCACCATCAATCAGCACTTCCAGGATGGACAATATGGCAATGGCCTACTTGTTGGTAAGTTTAGAAACCTAGTTATTTACACACAGCACAGCAACCCTGTAGGACACACAACACATAGACCACTACATTGACACGTGGCCAGAAAGACACTGAGGTGTGAAACTGGTGGTCATGTTTGATATCCTGACCAAATGGGATAAACACATATGGACAAAAGACAGATGCAAATAACAAGAGATGCCACTCTACAGCCACACAGGACCAACTTAAAACCACACAGTGACAATGACATGGCCTTAACTGGCAGTACAACCTGGAAGATGAACCTTTCAATATCACATCAATAACACTCAATCCCACACCCTTCCAACCAATACGTCCTGTGTAAGGGGTGTGTAATGTGTGTTGCTGCAGGTCAAACACCCTGAGATATATAGCATGATGATGCTGACTCTAATGAAGGTGACATGGAATCTTAGAGGCAGTACCAACATCTCAGATCACTCCTGGGGTGACATTGTCAGCTAGCAATAAGGAAGTGGACTGTGCTATGAAAACATGTGGATGTGACACTAATGCAAAGTGCACACTGCCACACATACGGATTGAGACAATCCCCCATATACAAAACATGTTTGTGCACTGACGGTCCACACACAGATTTACTTTGGCCGCCACCTTTTGATGGTGCTTGCGTGGTGACTAGCTGTGAGATTAATCAGCACAGAGGCACTGATGTTCCCTGTTGCAGTGGGAATTTTAGATCCCACCCTGTGTACAAATGTTGTGATGAAAGCTGCCTGTTTCCTATTACTGATCCATAAAGTTTTTGAGCACACCAAGGTTGCCCTGTTGTCAGCCTTATAAAAGTTCTGCAGTGCCATAGCTGGACTATCCCCATGTGTGTTGTTTATTTATCTTTGCCTTTAGGCCAATTCTTGAAGGATACTCTGTCAATTCAGGGATTGGCTCCACAGTCTCATGACTAGACCTGCACGTAACAAAATGACAACATGGAGGCCAATACTGACACAGGGTACACATGGCCACACACCTGAACTGGACACCTTTGTGCAATGAACCACTGGAAATATGTGAACACATACAGCATGGTCTGCTGGTCTTCCACAGCCACAGGAGAAACATAGGTCATTTACATGACTCAAACTGTGTTATACGTAACAATTTTGGATTTCGATTTGAGACCCTGTGTCACAAACACTGTACCTACCTAGCATGTTCAAAAGCCTGACTCATGAGTAGTATACACACAAGTGACCATGAGGTAGTATTCAACATTTCAACATTTCTTTAAATGTGATCAGTTACATATCTGACATAGCCATTATAAACTGTCCTCTTTCTATCCTGTGTATAGTTTTTCATGGGAAATGTTTTGTCCCCAAAGTCAAGGAAGTACACACAGTAAAAGATGCAACAGATATCATAAACACATATCATGACTGATGTACCTCAATGAATGGCATCTGATGGTTATACCCTATTATAACACATTCCTAGATGCACATTGTGCCAGAATATTCTTGTGACGTTCACACAGAGGCACAACAACAATTTCAAGAGCCAATTTACAGACATAAACACACAGGCCATGAGTCTATTCGTTTAGTTGCGTAACTTTGCTATCCTCTATTAAGGCAACACCTGCGCAAACTAGTTAATAACAATTTTATTCCAAACTTTTGTGTTGATGTTGCGTCAGTTAAGAGAGCTAATCCGGCACAACAACATGAGTATTATGGCCTGCAGTGGTATGGTCTGCCACATGTGCCCGTACACTAGAGCACACACTGCAGGTCATACCATCCTATGTTTGTATAGTTATAGGCTGCATGCATGTAAATAAATGAAAAATAACACAAACACACTTTAAGACGGTTTTTTTGACGCAGAAGCATCAAAAAATGATGCATATGCGTCAATATATAGCGCATATGCGTTAAAAAATGACACTCACACTCATAATACATCGATTGGTCCCTAGCGTTAAGTCCAACACCGCACCCCAGGAAAACGGTTATCCATTAAAAATGTATTGATCATTGGATGCGGGTGATTTTTCATGCATATGTGTCAAAATAATTTGACTCAAACCCCGTAAGAGTAATAAAATTACATGCAATAGAACAAAATGCATCGCAATTGAGACAGGAAGTGATATAATAGGATATCCTGCTTACAGAAATTGTAGAGTGTCTATACATTCACTTTAAAGTCTGTGATTATTCCAGACAGTTGTTTCTGTGAATTTTGTGCTTTTGTTTCCTGTGTGCTATTGTTATTGTATTATTTTGTTTTGTAAGTGTCTGTGTTAATCTGTGTAAGTGTTTTATTATCATTTATTGTGATTATATTTGTCTTTGTACTGTTGGGAGTGTGTTAGTGGGTATTGTTATTTGGGGTATTGTTGGGCTGTCTGTGGGTTAGATATGTTTCCTTTTCATACCTCCTTTCCATGTTTTTCGTTCTTTACCCTTTCCTAACCTATTTTTTTTTAGATGTTGGGTAGACCAAGTCTTGGGAGAATGGGTGAGGAGGAGCTAGGGGCTTTTGTGTGGCTGGTGTGCCACTTCCTCCCCCTGATGTTGGAAGCTGGGGCCGGGTGATACAGGGGAATCACATGGAGGCAAGGAGGCTCAGGTGGGCAAAGGTGCTGTTCCACCTGAGAATAATCTTTAACAGGCAGCGCAACAACCACCAACTGAAACATCGCTGGGCTGACCCGGTGGCCCAAGAGCATGACCTGTTGGACCACCTGGGTATGGTGATTGGTGGCCTTGTTTGTGAGTACAAATTTGACTAATGTGTACAGTACAACGCTCTGGAGTAACAGTAGCAGATTTTGTGACATGCTGCATGCAATGTTTGTGGACATGTGAAATGCAAGTTGAACAAACTGTGGCCCTGACTTATACAATATTTGCAACGCATTACCATCAATTGTTGATGCTAAAGCTACACAAACTTACAAAAGACACCTTTATCTGGTAAATTAGTGCCGCTTTGGTGTCAAGAGATTATGCTAATGCGCCACAAACCAATTTATGATTCAGGGCCTGTGAGTGTACCAGGAATGGGATGTATTTCACATGCTATTACAAGGAACCAATGTAGTCACCATTTTCATTAAACCTTGTCTGAACAGTATTCATGGCCATACGTACAAAGCTCTTCCTAGCCTGTGCTAAAATCTTAGACTGACATATCTACTTTGTTTGTGCAGCGTTTGCATTATTTCTGGATGCCAAAGTATAGCACACTTGCTACAATCACATTTTTTGTGCTACTTTCCATAGCTGTAGCATCAACAAATTAAGCAAATTCTACACAAAAAGAAGACACATCTGGCCCTAAGTTCATTGTTTCTGTGTGTTCATGTGTGGACAGAAACTATTTCACATGGCCAAACCTAATTGGCCCAGATGCTACCAGATGGCAGTAGCACTAAACAGGTTCATCTCGTGGCTTTTTGGAGTAGGTGTTGAAATCCTATATTGGTATAGCATGGCCCAATAACATATTTGCCTTGGGCACAATTGCTGGTACAGAGCTGGTGCAGTTACCATCTGTGTCACTTTATAGCCAAATAATTTTGTAAAGTGAATGGGTCATCATGGGATCCCTGCTCTTTGTGAATGCATGGTCACAAACTATTTATTTGCATGATGTTGTGCAAGGGACCACTGACTGCTTCCATTATGCATTTTAAGTGATGAAATAGTTTGTTATTTTACTTTTGGTACACCCCTGCTGATATAGTGCAGCATATGTACAATTAGTAACTTCTCAGTATGAAGGCTATCACAGATATGGTGGTATGCTAAGATCAGCAAGCCAACATTCCTGTGAATGCCGCCATTCTCAAGCTGCTTTCAAATAGAGACCTACCTCATCAAGATTGCAGAAGTAGGACATTTGCTAACCCATGTTTTAATTAGTGCACAGTGTCAGTTTGGTTGTATTGCCACAGATCACCCAACTTGGCAATTCTAAGTTAATGAATGTGGCAAAGTGTGATTTACAATACCTGATATAGGTACACAGGGCCCAGAGTAACACATTTCAGGTGCAATAACAACACCTGTGCCCATGCATTCTGTCACGGATGATCAAATTAGACACTGTCAGCATACATCTTTTTGTTGTTTTGAATCAGATAAATGGCCAATCCATGTTTAGGGTAACATTGTCATCAAGTAACACACAGGATCCCTGCCATCATGGTGTCATAGGGGGCATATACGGCTCTAGGTACACTGCCAATGTGGCATATGTAACCTACGTACAACACTGGCACACATATAATGAACCATTGAAAGCACAATAATTCCCAAACACAACTCAACCCACATGAGCATCACACAGTAACTCATTGTCCCTTGATGCCCAAGCCACAATACCTGAGTTACGGGTATTGCAGTGCACCAGGAATGTGGCATTCCATGTCTCCTATAATAACAAATGATGAAATGGAGTACCCTCTAGAAGTAATAAAGCACACAATTTAGTAATCATGTTTGGCACCACATGAGTGTTAGGGGCAGTGCATGTGTGCATATGTGTGTCTATCACTCACTGGAGTGACAGTGTCAATGCATGTTTGCATGACTATGTCTGCTGGTGTGTCTACATGCCTGATGTGGTGCTCTATCATATAAAATGTCACACATAGTAATTTGTTGATCCAAGCTTTGTACAGTGAGCAGACATTGAGCACATATCACCCTTCCATGTTTTACAGGTGGACCCACCTCATATACAATGGGTGAAGTGGTTTGATTTGCGGACCCAGTCATATCCAATGTTAATGTTTGTCCTGTGTTGTGTTTGCAGCTGTTGTGTGATTGACTCATGTGTGTTGGACTCATTGCAAGGTATGGTGTGCTGGCACGTGGTCTGATATGTGACTTTACTGGAGGTTGATATTTTGTTCCATGTTCGACTTGGCCATTCTGTGGTTTTAGTGTCATATATTGGGAGTCGAGTCCTGCGCTGTAGGCATGGGCAGTTGAACAGGGTGATTTGTTGCTACGTGTATGCCAATGATTAATTTGGAGGTGGCCAGCGTCATGATTTAGTCAGCAAGTCATACCCTTATTCACACAGACCAGTGATGCAGAAGTTTTACCCACATACTTGAGCAGCCCTGTTAAGTAATGAACATGTAGGACTGTACGGGTGACTTTCCTGCAGCATCTAGCTCCACACGTTGTACTCCATTTATGTGGCACTTGAGTGAAATGTCATAGGTGTGCATGGAGGTCAAGGCCAGATGGGTGATTGCATCAATGTGCTTGATTTTGGAAATGTGTCAGTGAGATCTAATGATGTTGACAATTGTCCTCAATTAGAAAAATGAATGTAGATGTGATTGTCCAATGGTTGACTCAATCCTAGTTGACAGGCCTCCTTACCTGTGGTGGAGTGACTAAACATATGGACAGCTGTCCAAAGCTTCGTGGTTGTCCTTGAAGTTTGCAAGTATGTGTTGCATGTCTATCCCCCCCCGAGGCACAGGGATAGAGCTAGAAAATATGTGCATCTAGGTGTGATGATCACAGTGTAGATGACAGACATGTAATTCAAGCATTCATGTGTTCCAAACTACAATGCCCCCTCATGATTACCAACTGCATACCGTCCTGGCAGTTCCATATACAAATCACAGTTTTTGTGTGCCTTGATTTTGATCCTGAAGATAGTTATCAGTCTGCCTGGCACATGTGAAGTACTTGCAGCATTTGTTATGTGTCTAATAGCAGTACAAAGATGCACAGATCATTTAATTAAGTACACACCCTGCTGTGCATTGCTGTGCTGTTATTTTGCTGATGGATAGGCTGCGTTGGCATGTAATTCCTCAGGGACATTCTATCATCTGTACTGTGATTTGGACTGTAAGTGCTATTTTTGATGAAGTGTTAGAATATCATCTGTAGATGTATCTCACAATGATGTCAATAATGTTTGGCCTTCTCTATTTTTAAGCTGCCAACATAAATGCCCAGGAGATACGGGAATTCCAGAGGCGGGTAGTGCGGTACCGCCACATACTAGATGTGGAGGCTGGGTTCCGCAATATGGCATGTCGACATCACCATGAGAGAGCCACAGGGGTATGGAGGGCATTTGCCCAAGGAAGGCCAGCATTGCCCACAACAGCCACCACCACCACAGCACAGACCACAGTGGCCCCAAGGATGACAGCCACTGTAGCAGGTCCCTCGACTTCATCTGCTCTAGCCCCACAAGCAGCTCCTCCCCCTCCAACCACGGCACCAGCAATGCCATCTACAAGTGGTACCCAGACAACCCCAGCTGCTGTGATAGACAATCAGGACTTGCAGTCACTGAAACGTGACATGCAACGGATGTTGCGCAGGATGGACAGGCTGCAGCAGGAGGTGTCCTGCAATAGCAGGAGACTGCGGGGTATCATAAAGATTCTGCGGAGGGCCAATTTGTAAATGTTGGATCCTCACTCATGATTCCCTCCCCTCCCTCCTCTTTCCTTGTTCTTTACTTTAGTGGGTTTAGGGGGCTTTGCGTTAGGTTAGAGTAGGCTGTTAGTTTAGTTAGTATAAGTGGGTTGGGGGTGGAGGGTGTTATGTTATTACATGTTTTTGTGGTGAGTGGGTGGGGCATGATGTTGAGGTTTATGTGTATATAAAAAAAATACAAAAAATATTTATATTTGTTTAGGATAAGTTAGTATGTGTTTAGGTTATTTAATGTTGTCCTACATGTGTCCCGTCATATAAGAGGGTTGGGGGTTTGATGTTTAGAGTATTTAGTTAAATGTGGTACGTACGTTTAGCTTAGGGTAGTTAGGGCCAGTTGTGGGTAATGTATAATTAGAATAGGTTAGGTTAGTTAAGGTGTTTCCCCTAGTGTAAATTTCCTTTTTTACTGTAAAATAAAGTTTTAGGTACTCCTTTACAGTATGTGTCATATGCTTGGGGATCAGGGCCTTGGCATGGGTTTACAGTGTCAATTTAGTATTTGCATTTGTGTTCCATTCTGCATTAGAATCCCATTATTGACATGGTTATTCCATGTTCCTAATGAGCTGTCACATTGGCAGCTACAACAAAGCTACTTCTCTATGCATCTGCCATCCATTTCACCCACCACTCAAGGTCACTATGGTTCCCAATGTGTTGTAAAGGTTGGTGTGTTTTTAAATCTGTCATCGTTTGAGTCCTGTATTGGAATCTTGGGCACTTTGGGATGTCTGCCTGCAGCCTGATGTTCATGTGTACCCTGATAAGCTGAGTGATGTTATAATCTTATGAAGTTTTGTATACATAACTCACACCTATCCTTTCTTACATTGTACTAACAGGTTACATAATTGTCCATACACTCGTACACATCCATTCCTGCTGTATGGTGTGTGTGTGTGTGTGTGTGATTAAAGTTTATAGTCAGATGTCACATACATAAAGATTGTCTTGAAGGGAATGTTGCCCACATTGAGTTTCATCTTACACAGCATTATACTGTTTGTTCTCATTTCACTTCAGAAATAAGCCTAAAGAAGCATAGATGATGATAAAATCCAGACCTGAGTGCATAGTTATCAGCCCACATTCTTTTTACATTGTTGTATTGACATTTTATGGCCATTGACATGTTACATACATCCCAAATCTCCTAAACAGTTGATGTGTCACATTACACAGAGACAAAGTGGTTGTGTAAGTGATACTTATTTTAAAGTGCTGTAGTGCAATATTTACATAGTCCAGGATTGTAAGTCCGTTAGTGTGACGCCTTCTATTATGATGCAAAACAAGTGCAATTGTGAGGGACATGTAATTGGACATGCTGGGGGGAAGTGTCATTCAGTGCAGAGGAACATGAATTGCCAATGAGGTAGTGAGAGACAATTGCAGTGCATAGTGGTAAGGTAAACAGTGTGCAGGAGAACAGTGCATGTTACCAACTGTAGAAAGACTAGCATGTTAACAAGCATAGGACCTAGGAAATCAGTGCCCATGTGGCATGAACTTGTGCTACCGGGTACTCCTATGGGTGAAGGTGATCTATTCCACGTCTTCTTCTTCTGATGTGTATGTCGTCTCCTCTGCCCTTGGTGGTGGGGGTTGGAAGGGGCAACACACACTTCAGTGTTGGAAGACGTGGAGTCAGAATTCTCAGTAGCTGCCAACTGTGGGGCTATTAAGGGCATTACTGCAGCAAGGAGGAGCTGCTGGTTCTTGAGTATAGCAGCTATATCACTGTGTTAGGCAGCCAGGTTGGCCCTGAGGGGGTCATGATTCCATTTGTGCACACAATGAAAGGTTTGGGATGCCAGGTGTTGTGGCAACTCCCTAACTGCTGTTGTGAAATCCCTCACACATTGTTGTAGTCCTTGCAGGAGGGATGGTAGTGCTTGCATGGCTGCTGCCTGTTCTCCAGATGACATCATGCACATGCGCATCCCCTCAAGGCTGGCTGCCATATTTTGCATCCCCACTCGCACCTCCTTGGCCAGCTCCAGCTGCACTCCCACTACTGTCCTCTCAAAGGTGGTACCAGTGTCCTCAGGGTCCTCAGCTGGGTTGGAGCTGGCATATCATACTATTGGGGTGGTGGGTGGGTCCTCCGTGATGGCTGCTGCATCTGTACTCCTCTTTGCGACTGAAGGTGGGGTCTTGAGGGTTCCAAGGACATCTTGGAGGGTCTGCTAGCTAATGTCTGTCAGCTCGTCATCCATGTCATCAGGAAGTCCAGGACAGGCATATCCACAGGAGAGCCATCGTCCTCTGCAATGAGATATTGTACAATTAGTGTGTCTGTGTTGTGGCAGTTGTAATGTGACGTTACTGACTTCCTATTAGTGAGACATTGTAATCTTGGTTCTTGTTCATTGTTCCTGGCATTCATATTAGCATTCCCACAGGCCTCTGCCCCACCTGCATGTCACATGTAGTGTGGGAAGTTTGGGGAACTGTCTGCATCACATCCTCTAGGAGTAGGTTCTGTCCAAATTGTATGTTGCCACCTTCTTATCCTACTCAACCCTCCGTCTACTTACATTGGCATGGTGAGGCCTTGCAATGGCTGTGGGTGTTCTGATGCCACTTGCACCACACTTAACAACATGGGACTGACCCAGTCTCTGATATTTCACATACACCTATATGTTGCTGAGACCAAGCACATACTATGTCCCTCATAAGAACCCTGGCGGTCGGTGTAAAAGTGGCGGTAATACCGCCAACAGGTCAGCTGACCCGCCACTTTTACACATCGACTGCCAGGGTGGTAACAACCGCTGGGCTGGAGACTTCAGTCTCCAGCCCGGCAGCCGTCACTAGACCGCCAGCGGTATCAGGACGTCGCATACCTTCATGAATTTCGTGGGGTTTTGTACCGCCACGAAATCCATGGCGGTAAGCACTATCAGTGCCAGGGAATTCGTTCCCTGGCACTGAGTGGGGTCTCCCCCTTCCACCACCCCCTCCCCTGAGTCCTCCCCCAACACCCACGACCCCCCTACCACCCCCCAAAGGTTTTAGGAGCCCCTCCCCAACCCCACCCCCACAAAAACACCAACACACCCCCCACAACCTCCTACACGCACACTCACACCACTCATACACATACACACGCACATACACATGCACATACACGCACACATACATGCACACATGCAAAGACATATACGTCACATTTCCCATACACACAATACACCCCCCACATGCATACACACACTCACACAACCACTCTACACACTCACACGCATACCCCCATGCACGCATACAACACACAACACCCCCACCCCCCTCCCCTAACGGACGATCACCTTACCTGTTCCGGTGATCCTCCGGGAGGGAACGGGATCCATGGGGGCTGCTCCGCCGCCAGCACCCCGTCACCAGAACACCGCCACGCCGAATACTGGGATGTAATTTGGTGGGCGGTGTTCTGATGACGTGGTGGTGGAGTAGCCTCCACTTCACCGCCGACCGCCAGTATGGCTGCTGGCGGCTCTCCGTCTGAAAAAGGGCAGAGGGCTGCCAGCAGTCATGATACGGTTGGCGGAAGACCGCCACCACTGGCGGTCTTCGGCCCGGAGTAACCTCGGCGGTCTTCGAAATGAGGGCCTGTGTATAGCATTGGCATGGCACGATACAGGTGTCAGCATTGGTAGTGTGTAATGTTGATGTTGGCGAATGTGTGCTACATTGGATTGCACTGATGGGCCTGGCAGTATTCCATTTCCTCTTATGACTGTGCGGGTGTGTTTAACTAACTAGACACATATGTCCTCCCCCTCAATGCTGTTGTCTTAGCAGTATGACAGTTGGGATGTTGCAAGGTGGCATTGCAGCTATTGTAACACGGGCACGGGGTAGACCCTAGAATGTGCAGCATGGGTATGACATTACTGCTGTGTACTTCATAATGTAAGTAACAATACCTGATGTTTATTGCGCCTATAGACATGAGCATTTGACAGGATTTACACTTGGTTAGGCATTACAGGGGATTGATAACGTTGCCATATTGAACCAACTGGCAACTGTTGTCAATGGTAAATGCCACTTGCGGATATGGCCTGAGACTGGAAATTGAGCCCTGGTTCATGTTGTGACAATACCAGCTGTCGTGTGACAGCAGGCCAGTTTTACATTGTACCCTACCCTCCTGGCCTGGCTTTGTCTTTCCAACATCCTTGGCATGGCAAAGTACCCCCCATGCAAAGGTTGTTGGTGTAGTGTGCTGTGCCCCTGGCTTCCCCTGCACAGCCATGCAACTGTGCCATGCCCCTTTGCCCTTTCCACTACCTGATTTTCAGGGCTAAAATGCATTGTGTAGTTGGTATGTCCCCGCCGCTTGCAGTTAACATTTAGGCATTTTAGTCCCCCATGCAACTTACCCTGCATCTGTGTTGTTTCCTGGTAGTCTGCACTGTCCTGTCCCTGAATCCCTGTGACAATCTCCTCTGGTATGACGGCTGCCAGCATCTCCTCCATCTGGTCCAGGGCCTCCTGCGGTGCTGGACTCCACCTTCAGTCTGCAGTGCTGCTTTCCTGTTCCTTGCCATTTTTTACTTGGTCCTGTGCTTGCAGTCATGCCAGCGTTTCTTGCACTTAGTGACTGTTCTCCGTACTTCTGCCACACTGTTTATCTTGTCCACAATTTGTTGCCAAATTGCCTCTCTCCTCCCAATGGGCAATTTTGAGGTGACAAAAAGTTGATGCTGGTGTTCCGTCACCTCTTTCACCAGTATTTCCTGCTCCTCTGCACTGAAACAACACTTCCTTTTCGTCTTCTCCCTCTCCTGGGTCTTGTCTGGGTCCTCCTGGCTGGTTCCTGGTCGATTGCGGTCTTCTTCGGGTCTCTTCTGGCTTCTGGGATCCATTTTGGTGCTCCTTAGCACATTTTGCTGTGTTTGCGCCGCTTTTTGACGCTATTGCGGAGAAAATGGCACGTATCTGGTTTGCGACGTCGTAAACCGGATTAAAGTAATTTTCGCCTCGTTAGCGCCATTTTGCTTTATGACGTGGCGCAATGGTTAGAGTAATAAAAATGACTCTAACTTGTCGTTTGCGCCACAGAGTGTCTAAGTATAAATTTGATGCCCGGGTGGCGCAAAGAAATGGACTTTAGCCGGCGTTAAACTTTTTGAAGCAAAACTGCGTCGGCGCAGTTTTGCGTCAAAAAGTATAAATATGGCCCTTAAAGCTTTAATGGGCCTGGTAAATCTCTCTTTGCATGACTACTGTCAGTAATATTCTTGGACCTAAAGCTGGGGATGGACAAAGCAACCACAAACACAATGAAGTCCTCTCAGGTCGTGATAAAAGCAATTCTTAGAGACTTAATTAACATGGGGAATTAAAGCCACAACCACACACAATACTAATGAGATTAAGAGGAGGAAATTCCAAATATCATGGAACTTGTACTCAGGCCACTTTTAGATTCGTCTAGGGCCCACTATAGAATCAGAAAACCTTGACTCCTGGCTCAAATTGAGGGTGAATTTGAAGGGTAATAGTGGATCAAAGAGAATTTATATGACACCAAAGAAAATAGCAGTCTCACCAACCCAATTTGAGGACAAGGTTCAGTTACAGAACTAGCTAGCTACAGCATCTCTTCATGATGAGAAACCTCAGCCAAAAGAATCAATAATCAGGAATCATTGGTCTAACTCCAATTAACGTGATTAGAACAATATGAATGTCTAAATAATTCATGTTTATGGCAGTCAACAGGCAAGGTTGAGGAGATCCAGCTTGGTTAGGTGAAACATCACTGGCGTAAGACAAGAAACTGAAGACAAGGACAGGGTTAGTTTCATCAAAACATTTAAGATATGTTGCTTTCACAAGACCTGGGCTTTATAAGAGAGACACATGGATGGATACAAATTATTGTGTGCCTGTCATAAAATCAGGAATGGGTTGACCTAGACTGGCCTAGCATTCAGATATCCATGATCGATGCTGTATGGGTAAAGTAAACACTATTCTAAATATCAACTTACAGCATGGTATTCTCAAAAATGAGTTTTAAAGGTAACATCACCAAAGATAAATATAAGAAACACCTCATAGTCTGCAGGGGATTTAATACAAGGCATCGTAAAATGATGCTGGAGCTAGATCTTGTAGCAGAAGAAACTGCCTGGGACCTTGTGGAACTGACCATAGAGGCCTAAAGGAATGCCAGTGAAGGACTACTCCTTATCACATGGTTGGCATTTTGTGGTCTACGGAGCCTAAATGGTGAACACATCCATCCAACAACACCCTCAGGGCAAGTAACTGGAGCAGTCTTATTGAATACATCTTTATTGGGGATGGTTTATTGGCATATTATGTACCATGTATGTTCTCCCAAGAGTGGAAAGCAATCATGACCCTCTCCATACTAAATTGCTATTAACCACTTTGTTGCCTGTGCCTAATAGTCGTGATATTCATCTGGTACCACAATTTAATACTAAAGAGCATCTGGAGGGGTACCCCACCTGTTACACTATAACCAAGCCTCCCAGTTATGAAACATGAATTAATGGCTGAAGGGGGAAACAGATAAGCAATGGTGCTTCATTTACTAGGCCACTGGGTGCCTTTGGCCCCAGTGAGCCTGCAATGAGATGTTCGTGCTGAAAGAAGTAATAATGCTGCAATTGCTTTCAGGGGTGGTGAATAATTGTTAACTAACAATCCCAGAATGCAATATATAAATCAGGATGGAAGTAGCAAAGTGGAAAGAACAGATCAAACCACCGGAAGAAGACACTTTTAACACCGTGAATAAAAGATTTATCGTGAATACAGCCTCTGGGAGTGCAGCGCTGTTTTCCTTTGGAGATATATATATATATATATATATATATATATATATATATACATTTTTAAAATACACAATAGTAAGTTTTATTATTCGAACATAAAATATTTTAAAACCCTATTTTGAATTTTAAAATTTAATGTAACAATAAACTTACTCAAAAGTTTAAGCTACTCTAAAGTGAAAGTTACCTTTGCAAATCTGGCCCTTGCTCTCTAAAATATATGCACTCTTCAATATTATGTAAACACATGTAAGCTCTCCATTCAAATACAATGGGAAAAGGATCTCAGCTTCTTCCTTGATGCAAAGCAATGGCATGCAATATGTATTCGAACCAATAAATTCAACCCGTACGGCTGGGTGAAGGGTATTCTTTGCAAAATCCTATTTTGTGGTTATCATATCCCTGAATGCCTCCACACTATTAATAAGGCATATCCCAACACCTGCGGAGTGGGGCTGTAGGAAAGTGGATTCCATGCTACATATTCTTTGGTCCTGCCCATGTTTTTGGGATTTTTGGGACACAATCTCTTTAGTTATTTGTAAATCCATGGCCTGACCATAGACAAACTTTGCAAGTTTGCTTGGCTGGCAGACCTCTGGAAGGAATATGCCCTTTACATTCCTGGGCAGGCCTGCACATCCTGTTGGTAACCAAGCACACTATTTGGGGATCAGACCACCACACCGTCATATGAGCTCTGCCTACATAAGCTTTGGTTCACGGTGGGGCATGAGAAAATACCACACAATCTGGCAGAGAACTTCTCTTAATAGAAGAGTGTGGAATCTGGTTTTGCTATGTTTAAACAAGGACTAAACCACCCTTTCCTGCCTAGAATCCCTGAAAGCCCCAGGCCTTATACCAATATATCTCGCTTTGGCATGCCCACATGTGGGGCTATTGAGGCATGACAGTTCTCTTAACAATATAAGCGGGTGGTCAGTGGTCGAGGGTAGGGAAGGTAGAGGGAGAGTGTCCTCTTTTTTGGGGGTATTGGGGCAGGGTTTTGGTGGGGTATTCTGGGGGCTATGCACACCTAGAATGTATTACATGTGCCAACTCAATCAACAATTAAAAACTACTAAAACTAACAAAAAAGAACATGGTCAAGATAGATATAAATAAATGCCACAAGGGGCATCAAAATCTCCCCACTAAAGTAAGTTCTTGATAGATATACAGCAAAACTGCTGCTTCTTCTTTTTATAGGGCAAACCTGTGGTGCTTTCTTCAGGGCACTGTGTACCAAAAGATCGAAGAACGTTTTTTAAGTTTCTGCTTCGCCTTGACTGTGGCTTCCCAATGTCAGTACTGAGGCTCAAACTGAGCCTATTAATATTGACTCACATACTTCTAAACCCTATTTATTCTCTTCTGCACAAGGGTGTAGATGAACTTGGTGGAGACCACTAACCTAAATCGACACTGCACATATGAAACAACACGGGTGAATCTTTCTGCAGCAAACAAAACCAGCATTAAAGCCATCAACGAAAACTGTTGGAAAACCAAACTTGATTCTTTTAAAAACTAAGCAAGGGAAGGAAGTTTGACATTTTTCTATTGGAATATAAATGCTTGTGAACATCTACACACCATTTACATTTACTCCACCCAGAAGATAATTCATGTTTGGACTGAACATCTTACCTGTCCCAACATATACCAAGAAATAGAATATAAGAATAAATAGTACTGACCTTTGTGTTTTCTTCTTAAGTGGATGTGAAACCTTGAACATGTTATGTTACTTCACATTAAAACATTTCCCTCAAAAAATCATCAGGGTAAGGACCTTTCCTAGCTTCACAGAGTCTAAAGTTACAATCTAGTCTCGCGAATCGTAAAGGGTCAGATTGTAACCTTAGACTCTATTAAGCTACGAATGGTCCTCATCCTGGTCATGAAAAGCACCTATGCTGATTGTTCTTCCACTGACTAAGACGGTTTTAAAGTTGCATATCTTCCATAACTTTTCACTAAAACACTTGCATTGGGTATCTTTTCCCAAACAATTTTTGTATAATGTTGACTCTAATGATTATGCTGTTTTTGAGTATTTTAATTGTATGTCTTTTAACTAAAAAACATGAAAAGAAAGCAGCCAGAAGCAAACAAATAATCTTGCAGTCCAGTGTGCCTACCTTTGGCAGCCATCCTACTTTCCTAATGTTCTCCAGTAAATTATGAGGTAGGTGTCATATTTGTGATATTTCTAAAAATGCTATTTTCTCATTTGAAGTACATTTAACCCATTCAAATAACTACAATATAATTCCAAAAACACGTTTTTTAATGTGCTTTGAAAGTCTTAAAACTGCCTGTCATCTTTCAGCTGGGAAGCTTCTGTTGCAAATGGTGTCAACAAGCTTTTTGGACAGAAATTCCAGTGCTGTTCATAAGCACAGATTTTGAAGAGGCATTAAAGACGGGGGAAATCCATGTATGAAAATAGTGCAATATTTTAATTCTGTTCCATTGCTCTGTGGACAGCGTCCAGTGTCTGCCCGAGCTCAGTCTCAACATCTCTCCAGAGACTATCCCAGACTCCTGACACCAGTATGGTGCACAGTTTCTGATCATGTAATAATTATTCTGGGAGGTAGCCACAGCTAGTGTATCAGTGATCATACCTCCTAATACGGTGAACACTTTTTAAAATTTTGAATACACTGCTAAAGGGGTTGATAACAGACAATAAATACGTAAACAGAACATAACTGCTTAGGCATAGTTGCCCCTCAGCCTCCTACATAGTAGAGTCCAGCAGCACCACTCTACAAAAAGCAACTACCGCGTCTGGGTGGTTCAACACTAAATCAATGTAAACAACAAAGAGCCTTCTTAATAAAAGGACCCACTAAGGAGTATATTCACCAGGTGTCAAAGTGAACACAGTACGAAAGCATACACATTTATTAAACTTACTATTGCTTCTTGCACAGATGATATTCATCTTTACGGAAAGTATCCAAGAACACATGCTAAATACATCACCACTTATGCAACGGGGGAATCAGCAAAGTACTGAAGGTGCTATTCCCAACAAGTGTGATACCCTTGTTTTTGGAAGTAACACGGAACAACATGTTTTGTAACTGGAAAGGGGCCTCTGATTTTTGTCAAACAAAGGCTTGGCATTAAAGCTTGGAAAATATCAATTTAGGTCTGGCTGTGTGTAATATTTGGATCATCATATTTCCTAAGACGAAATTAAACCTAAAAACTGCCATGCCAAAGTCATTCCAAAAGCCTGTGTGCCTACTTCCAAGGATAAAGTGAAGTCCTTTCTGAAAAACTGTTCTGCTTAGCTTCAAACTAAGAGGGAACTAAGCCAAAGAATGCAGCACTCTTAGTCTGAGTAATGAGTTTATTAAGGCACTTCCCAAGTGTCAGATAAAAGCACACAAAAATATGAACATGAGCATTTAACTTGAATGCAGTAAAACATGTGTGGATACCAAAATATTCACAACAGTTAAACAATGATAGGCAGGAAAAAAGTGCAATACATCAACAATAAATATATATGCAGTGGAATTTTATATATATATATATATATATATATATATATATATATATATATATGTATAATGAAACTAGAAAACTAAGAATTAAAATGCATCACCATGGGGATCGAATCCAACAACATCATCCTGGTGCCATCATCAAGCTGTGGAACCGTGGACAGCTGAGACAGGAGAAACCTTCCCCGATGGGACTTTGTTATGGGCAGTGTGTCCACCCCCAAAAAGAGTTCCTTCTGACTCAGCGCCAAACCCAAGAGGAAGGTTCTGGTAATCTTCTCCCTCCCTTAGAGTAAGTTGTGAAATTCAAGCGCTGGCTGTACTTGCTCTGTGTCAAAAACACGCAAAAAAACTGGCCAGGCCCCAATGTGCATTCCTGAGACAGAGCTGTACCTTTCTCTGCTGTAAATATTCTCATCCTGGTACACTCTTATCACCTCTGCATCCCCCACTATATTTTTCCCTGCTCTGGTGAGAAGAGCGAAAACCTGTCAGTGTAGAAAACAAGCTGCACCACCAAACTGACTGCATCTGAAGTTAAGCTAAACACAAAATGGAGTCAGTGGTCAAGATGGAGTCAGTGGTTAAATACAGATAGCACTACAGATACATAATTCTATGTAAAGCTTATGTAGGGCTACTCTTCAAAGGTGGAACACTTAAGAGCTGTATCTCCTACTACTCGGCCATCGATGCTGTGGAACCGTAGTGCTGCTGCACACCACTCACTGGCAACAACAAGCTACTAAAGGATACCATTGCTCTTCCATTCCACTACTGAGCCCGAAACTGAGCAGTTGAGCACCTGGATCCCGCTTCCTTCTCTTGCCTGAGGCAAGTCTTTTTACTGCTGGCTATTGGCTGCTCGACCTCCCACATTCCTTTAACTTGACCTGCCTTCTACTGCCACATGCAGGCCTCTGTACCTTCACTTCTGTGCCTGCCTTACTGGGAGCTAGGCGGCTGCGCCGGTGAGGTGGTGGGGGCACGGGTGGACAGACCATGTAGAAGGGATTATGGAGGGACCTGTTTCTGCCTGGCTCCCCTTAGGTAGCAAAGCACCGGCAATGAAAGTGGGTCTGTGTACCCGCACAACTACTTGTGAAACCAAAAGCTCAGATACACCGACCAGTCATTAAAAAGCCTCTGAATGCAAAACCTGTGGGTTTTAGAGTGATTTTGGGGAGGAGCTAAGTCGATAAATTTGTTCCTACTTTACCACTGTGATATTGAGGTTTATTGGACACACTTGGTTCCACTATTGTTAGAGTACACTTGAAATAGAGAACTAGAGAATTTGTTTTGGTATTAAGGATAAATTGGGCCCAGGGGCTCATAATGGACAGCAGTGACACCGCTGTCCTCACCCTACTGGGTCCTTCTGCAGCCTTCTACACCGTCTCCCACCCCATCCTTACCCAACAACTGCATGAAGCCGGTATCTAGGGTCCTGCACTTTGCTGGAATTGCTCCTTCCTGACAAGCCACAATCAGTCACTCAGCCTAGCCTCCTTTATCTCCAGCACTGTCAACCTCATCTGAGGAGTTCCATATGGACCCTCACTCAGCCTCACTTTGTTCAATGCCAACATGACTCCACTCACCAGCATCATCCTGGCCATGGACTCAACATCGTATCCTAGGCTGATGACACCCAGCTCATACCCTCTTTGTCCGAAAAGATGTTAAATAATCAGAACAATTTCTCCACAAACATGACCAAAGTCACCAGATAGATGAAAACCAACTGCCTCAAGTAGTAATCTCTAGCAAAGACAACTTGCACTGGTAATCTACCTAGTGGCCTGCCAAACTCAGACCAACACCCTTCCTAGCAAACTACACAAAGAACCTTAGAATAGTAATCAACAACCAACTCACCATGGCCAGCCAAGTAAATGCAGTCTCTGTCCCTTGCTTCCATACACTCAATATGATCAAGATATCTTCAAGTGGCTCCCTACCAACACTCACAGAAACATCACCCAGGCCCTTATCCCCAGCAACCTGGACGACAGCAATGAACTCTGTGCTGGAATTAACACTTGAATGGTCAAAAGACTCCAGTCTGTACAAAACAGCAGAAGGCTCAACCTCAACATCCCAACCCGCACTCAAATCACCCCTCACCTGAAAGAGCTCCAGTGGCTCCCAATCTACAGATGAGCACTCTTCAAACTCCTCATGCACACATACAAAGCCTTACACATTGTCCCCACATACCACAAAAAACCCATACATTTCCACAAACCTATCAGATTTCTCTGCTCAGCTAGACTCACTAATCCCACCTCTCCCACATATGGAGAACCAGATCCGGCAAGCGTGCCTATGCCTACCTCACTCTGAAAGCCTGGAATGACTTGCCACTGTGCATACAAGCCTCCTTCTCGGTTCTTTTCTGCAAGAAACTGAAGAACAGACTTTTCACCTAGCTCCAACTTTGGCTCAGCCCACACAGCTCCTGCTTCAGCACCAGAATATCCTACTGGGTGAGGTGTGCGCATACACATAACCTAAGCTAGCATAACCTAACCTAACCTAACATAGCATAACATAACATAACATAGGTGGTCATTATGAACATGGTGGGAAACACCACCGACGGCCGTGGCGATAGTGAACAGAAAACCGCCATTGGCTGTGAACAGCACACCGCCATACAATAATGTGAAAACTAGAAACTTTCAAAAATTCTGCAACCTCCAGCCACCGCCAGGGCCCTTGATGGCAGAAAGACTGCACACCCCACCCCGCCACTGCCAAGCAGACAAATCTTCCGCCCTCCAAATAATGATGCACAAATCGGCGCGCCGAATAGTGGATATCGAACGACCATTGGCGGTATGGCAGCAATTGGATCCAACAGCAAGGAATGCGCACATTGGCAAGTTTGAAACCCACACACCTGACACACATCCGCAACACTATAAAACACTCACATACAAACCCCACAATCCTTTGCATCGCCAATAGGACAACTGAGATTGACAACACAAACCCAGAAACTGAGTCACACACCCAACCACAAAACAGTACCCTCACCAATAATCCTACAACACACCACCCACAACACACACCATGGCACACGCTAAGCACCCCCACTTCACAGATAGGGAGCTAAGAACACTGGTGGACGAAATACTGAAGGTCGAGCCACAAATCTTCAGGGCACAGGTCCAGCACACACCCATCGCCAGGAAGATGGAGTTATGGCAGACTATAGTAAAGAAGGTCAACGCAGTGGGAAACCATCCACTCACATCCGCAAGAGATGGAATGACCTGCGCTGAAAGGTGAGGTCCATGGAATCCAGGCAAAACATTGCGGTACAGAAGACTGGGGGAGGACCCCTACTACACCGACTGGGAGAAGGTACTGGCTATCATGCACCCTGAGGGCCTCACTGTACTCACTGAAGGACTGGACTCGGGTAAGTCATCTAAAATTACTTCATATCCACCACACCTGTAATGCATGTACCACCCCACCCCTCCAACTACCACCACTACCCCACCCAGGCCACAATCACTACATCCAGTCACCATGCATGGCCACAAACCCATTAACAGGCCCACATCCCTCCCCCTGTGCACAACCACCTACCCCTGCAAGGAATCACAATGGCACTACTGCACCCACACTGCACCTCCACACCCCATGCAAAATGTAAGGACAACCCCAAAATAGGTCCCTGCATGACCCGATAGTGAAATAAACAGCACAAAATAGGGCAGAGTTGTGCATCCTTATTCAAATTAGTACATGTAACATACATGTCCATTCCCCCCCCACAGGCACCACCACCGATGCCACCCTGACAGAAAGGCCAAGGAGTGCCAGTGCCCCACATGGAGACAGAGGCCCCACTCAGGACACTGGAGAGGGATGTATGGACAGTGAGGTTTAGCCTGGCCATCACATAGTCCTGGACTGCCACCCTCCAGCAGCCCCACCCAGGATACCACTGACACCCCTACCACCTAGCCACCAACATCAGCTCTGGCCAAACAACCCCACACCAGTGAATCCAGGCCACAGACTGGCAGACCACAAGTACAGAGGCCAGAGTCACCACCAACTAACAGGCGGGATGATGATGGCCCCAGTGCAAGTGGGACTGCCAGACCTATGCAGGGGACACATGCACAGAGGGCTAGGCCCAGTGGGAGGGCATCAGTGGCTCAGTGGGGAGGCCAAAGGATGGATGCTGCAGCCAAGGAGGTGATCTCTGAGGTCCTGGGAGCATACCACCATACACAAGAAGGGATGGGCCAGATCCTGGCCACCCTGGAGCAGAGTCAAAGGCTGCAGATGGCCCAACATCAAGAGACCATGGAGAATTGGAAACAACTCAATGCCACCATGGTCACTATTGCAGGGGTGCTGCAGCACCACTACCTAACCCAGTCTGAGACCCCCACAAACCTGGAAGCCCCTACCACTGGCCAGGACACAGACCTGCCCTCTACATCAGCAGCAGCAATGGACTGGTGGCACTGGCAGAGGACACACAAGAGACTACCACCCCTACCCGTGCAGCCCAGAACCAGACACTCAAACGGGCCCTCAGACCCAGAAATGGCACTGAAACACCTGCAAGGCCCCCACTAAGAAGTGACGTTGACCTAAACTGTCTCCCAAGTGTGCTACTGTGCTACCATCCTCACCCACCAATAGCAACTTAACAACTTGCAAGGTACATATGGACCAATACCCACTGCCACCAATCGCTGAGCCCATGAACCTAGTATGGACATCCACCATGAGCCCACTCCCTATCACTATACAGCGCACCAATGCAATTGTGAAACCAAATAAAACACATTTACACCAATTTGTATGTCCCCTGTCATTCTGAATATTCAATTGCAAGTGTGAATGCATTTGCTAATCAATTCCATATTCATACCTTTATTGCAGTAATGGTAGCCCACGCACAACATCGTCTGGAGTAAACCAAAATGTACACCATGTTTGTTTTCATGGCACATGCCACCTTATTCTTCAGGTAACAGTGTCAATAACTACAGACACCACATTCCCAAACAAATGAGTCAGTCAAACATTATGCAGTGCAGACAACATCATCAGTGAACTGTACTTTATAGTCACTGGAAGCATAATTGGATCAGCTGGTTTCTGGAGTGGACATCTTCCACCTCTTCATCCTCACCATCACTCTCATCCCCTCTCAGAGGTAGCAGGTCTGGATGTAGAACACCCTCCTCCTCTAGTAGGTGGATAGCTCTCCTCACAGCCACGCTGTGCAGCATGCAGCAGGCCACAACTATTCTACGCACCTTGTCAGGGCCATAGCACAGGAATCCCCCAGAGAGATGGAGGCAACAAAATCTAGCCTTCAGGAGACATATGGTGCGCTCAATCACCCTCCTAGTACGTCCATGGGCCTCATTATAAGTCCTCTCTGCATCTGTCCTGGGATTTCTCACAGGTGTCAGGAGCCATTGCAAGTTGGGGTAGCAAGAATCACCTGCAAAAGTGGTTGAAACAGGTCTGTAACAAACTGCCATTATTTGCAGACAGCCTGGTTGTCAGCTATGTACTGATCCACTGTCATACACACTCATCTATGAGCCAACCTCTGTCCCCTTGTAGTTGTTCCATCATGTGTGGCACACTGGTGTTTCTCAGGACAAAGGAATCATGAACTGACCCTGGAAACATGTAATTTACATGTGGAATGTACTGGTCAGCAGTACACACCAATTATATATTCATTGAGTAGAAGTTCTTCCTGTTCCTGTACACCTGTTCATTCACTCTTGGGGGGATGAGTGCTATGTGGGTGCCATCAATGGCGCCTATCACATGGGGAATGGTAGCAAAGGCATAGAATTCAGACTTGATGGCAGGGAGTTTAGCTCTTTGGGGAAACTTGACATATGTCTGCAGGTGGTGTACAACGCAACCAGGAATTTGGACAGGACGAGAATAAACATTGGCTGTGAGAACCCTGCACCCATGCCCACTGTCACCTGAAATTAGCCTGTAGACAAGAAATGGAGTACAGAGAGAACTTGCACTTCAGTAGGGATGGCATGCTGACTCCAATTAGCTGGTCTCAGTACAGGATCCAGTAAATTGATTGAGTCTGTAGGTGACAATGATGTGACGTTCCACCATGGTTTTCAAATCAACAAGAGGTCTGTACACAGATGGGGCCCTCCATCACCACATGGGTCTGTACCTATGGGGAGGAAAGACTACATATGAGGGACACACATACACATGCAAAACATGTTGAGTATGAATAACTGCTGTACAATACGTTGGTGACACACACAAGCGATGTATGATGTGCAACTTTTGGGACATGTATGCAGTGATACCTCTGGACTGATCTGAGGAACAGACACTCATGTGTGCAGGTGAGAAAGGGCTGGGAACTGAAGGCTCTGAATGGGGCCCATGACCAGGAAATATGTACGTGGTGCTAGAAAAATGGCAGCCTCCTGCCATCCAGATACGAAGGAGTGGAAGTGACATAATTCTGCTGGTGGTAGTTGTCATGGCGGAAGGCAGTGTTCCCCACCCGTGCACCCATTAATTGGTTTACATGGTTGTCAATGGGGAACCTGGGCCTGTCATGATCGCCGCCAGCGGTGATGGTGCACACCGCCAAGGAGCGTACGCCATGTCACCACCCCAATTTCACTTGCCTCCCAGGTCCCGTGCATGAAAGTACTCCACTGAGTGTGCTGCTGTGACCTGACTCTGGTCACTCCAATGGCACGTGTCACAAGGGAAAGAGCACGGCCTTCACCACGGAGGAGCTGGAGAAGCTGGTGGACGGGGTCCTACCCCTGTATGCCAAGTTATATGGGCGACCAGAGGAGCAGGTGAGTTGGCGGTTGCCTTGCATGGATGTGTGTGATGGTGGCGAATGCCTGTATGCATGTGTGGTCGAGTTGTAATTTCACAGGCATAGATTGTGTGGCAAGTACTGTGAGTGAGGTGGTAAAATGATCCTGTGAAGTGTCCGTCCCATAGTGGACGATATGTCCGCTGTATCAAATGGGCATGTCCTGACGTCTGTTTTTCTTCTCTGTGTCTCCCATACAGGTCAGCGCCCATCAGAAGAGGACATCTGGCAAGCCATCGCCAGGGAGGGGCGGACCCTGGGGGGCTACAACCGGTGGAGCACCCACTGCAGGAAGCAGTGGAAGGACCTGCAGCGCTGAGCGAGGAAGACCTGCAAGACCCAGCTGGGGAAGGCCTCCCAATGAGGAAGGGGTGCCCGCCGGACCCTGATCCCCCTAATGTACCGCATTCTGGCAGTGGCATATCTGGTTTTGGATGGGCACTTGAAGGCAGGACAGCAGCCACAAGGGGGTGAGTATCAACACTGTTTCATACCACTTTGATGGATGTGTTTGGGTGCTGCAGTATGTATACTGTCTAGTGCCAGGCACTCTCACAGGTGTCTTCCAGCAGTCCTGCCCCCTCATGGGCACGGAAATGGTTATGGGCCGGTCTAACAGTTCATTGGGTCCGTGTATCATGTGGGAAATGAGTTTTATGCTGGGGTAGTGTCCACAAGTCAAGCGCATAGTCATGACTGTAGTTGTAGGTGCTGAGTGTAGTTGTGTAAGCTGGATGGGAGTGTGTGTGCACCAAGTATGTACATCCATTCAGGTATTTACAGATTTCTCTCATGTTTATTCTCCCCACCCCTGTGCTCCTCTGTTCTTTGTGTATATCAGTATCATCTGGCGAGGGAGCAGTGGCACCGGTGAGTGGGGATGCAGCAGCCCTCAGTTCCAAGGAGGAGTCGACCGATGCCAAGGGGACCAGTGGGTTGGAAGGCGAGTGGAGTACCACGGGGAGGCAACTACCACTGGAGGTTTTGACTCTGATACCTCCTCCGACGGGAGCTCCCTAGTGGTGGTGAACCATAGTGGGCCCACCCATTCTGTGTCATCTTCCGCCACCCCCATACCATCACCACCCTCCCAGTTGCTCCCCACCAAGTTGCCCGGGCCCGTTCACCCAGAAGGGTGGGCGTCTCCTTCGCCCCAGGCACCTCATCCCCTGCCCCTGTGAGCCCTGCTGCCCTTACAGAAGAGGCTCTTGACCTCCTGAGGACCATCTCTGTAGGGCAGACAACCATCGTGAATGCCATCCAGGGGCTAGCATCCCAGATGCAGCAATGCATACCTGGAAGCCATTCACGGTGCCATGTTTGGCCTTAATAGATCTTGTCAGGCTCTGGCCTCCTCTTTGACGGCAGCCAGTGTCCCTGGTCTTTCCGTCCCCCCTCCAACTACCTCTACCCCTCTAGCACTCCACTCCCTTCACCCATCCCAAGCAAACATTCAAACAGCCATGCACACACATCAACACACAAGAAGCACACAGAGAAACACAAGCACCACACTTCCCACCACAGGCATACACCTAGCCAACATGCAAAGGCACACACAACAACATCCACTTCCCCCTGTGGGTCCACCTCTCCCACCTCCCTGTCACCTCAACATGCACACCTACTAGCACTGCACCCTCAGTCACTGCTGTTGGCCCCATTTTTGCAGTCACCACAACATCAGACTTCCAGCCATGCCCCCAGACACCACACCTGCACTCACCACAACGACACTGACTGACACATGCAGCACACTCACCAGACCTGCAGACACCCAGACAACATCCATTTACACCGCAGCCTGTCTTGTCTCACTGTGTCCACCCCCCTCCTGCCAAGACACTCAAACGTTCCATGACACCCAATCAATACAGATCCACCACACCTCAGCATACTGTACAGGCACCTGCATCCATGTCCAGCACACCTACACCAGTTACAAGCACTCCCTCTACCTCCACTCCCACACCTTCCTCCATGTCCACCCCAACTGCCCCTAAAAAACTTTTCCTGTCCCGTGTTGACCTGTTCGAACCCACTAGCCCACCCGTCTCATCCCTAAACGTGCCCATCTCCTTGCCCTGTCCACTCCTTCCTCCTCTAAGTCCGCCCCAGTCTGCCCTTCCCATTCCCGTGTCCCTTCTCCAGAAAGGAAGAAGACCTGTGCTGCCCCAGGTCCATCTGCCACCCCCGGTCCATGCCCGCTCCCCCACCTTCCGAGAGCAAACCCAAACACCCTCCACCTCCCAAACGTAAGCCCAAGCCCTGGGGTCAAGTCCAGGCCATTTGGGCCCTTCAGGCTGTTTCTCATGAACTGGCCAACTGCCTTATTTGGACATTCCTTTATTTATTTTGTAATAAAGTTTGTGTGCCGAGTGGTGCTGTTGGCACACTATGGAGACGTGGTTCATCATTTCATTGTGGGGGTGTGGTGTGCACATGTGTACTTTGGGCAGGTTTTATTTGCCTTGTGTCGGGTAAGTACCTCTTGTTCTGGTGTGTATGGCTTGTGATGGTGTGAGGGGTTGGGAGTGCGTTGCAGGGTCGGTTGGGTGGGTGGGTGTGTAACTGTACCCTTTCTTCCCTTGGGTACTAGGTTGCGGTATTTACCGTCGTCTTCGCCAGCGGTCACGGTCGTGGAGGTATAGTGCAAGGAGCAGGACTGGAATTATTTGCAACTAACTCTCCATGTCTGCTTCGGCTTGTTGTGTGTGCCTAGGGTGAGTGTTTCCTTTTATTTGGTTTGTTTACCACCCCGGAACTGACTGCGGTTGTGCTTCATTATTTGTTGGGTGGGTGGGGCCTTTCTGGCGGCCTGTGGGAGGCCTCTTCCATCGTTGTCAGCACTCCAATGCTGGCAGTGTGTGGATAGCCCACTGGCTGTTTCCCATGTGCTTCATTATTTGGCGGTCAGGACCATCAGCCTGTTGGCGGTAGCTACCACCACCGCCGGCAGAGCGGTGATTGCCGCCATGTTCATAATGAGGGCCATGATCTAACATAACATAACACGTAACGTAAAATAACAGCAGAAGCAGAACACCTAAGCATAAAAGTGCACTTCAGTTTTGCATCTCTATATCTGCCCAATGCCTTTAAAACAGCAATGTGCTGCATAACACCTCTTCTACCATGGTTTGGAATGAATAATCTGATTCTACTAGCAGTTGGGTTGTCAACTTATCATAGCTGTGAATTTTCTCTGTTGTGAAGAGAGGTATGTGGGCTCAGTGTGGCTGGCAGTTTCCCCCACTCTATGTTGAAGACATTTACGTTGATTGCAGTTTGAAAGGTGAATATGACTATGCAGTGCTGAACTAAGTTGGCCAGAACTAAATATATCGAAACAAGTCAGTTGCATGATCATTGGCCATTGTGGAGTTTCCAATGTTTATAAGTTTATGTTTGCTTGCTAACAATTGAAGTACACTGAACTATAGCTCAACTACTACTTCACCTTCATTTTACTGTGTTACAAGGTGCTAACTCAGGCAAAATCCATAGGGTCATATTTATACTCTGTTTGCGCCAAATTTGCGTCGTTTTATTCGACGCAAATTCGGCGCAAAACTAACGCTATATTTATACTTTGGCGTTAGACGCGTCTAGCGCCAAAGTATGAGGAATGAGCGTCATTTTTTTGCGTGAACGCCTTCCTTGCGTTAATGAGATGCAAGGTAGGCGTTCCCGTCCAAAAAAATGACTGCGACACAAATGCGTCGTATTTATACTCCCGGGCATAAATCACGCCCGGGAGTGGGCGGGGCAAAAAACCCTGCATTTGCGCCTCTTTTTAAGGCCTGGGTCAGGGCAGGCGTTAAGGGACCTGTGGGCTAAAAATGAGCCCACAGCTGCCCTCCCATGCCCCCAGGGACCCCCCCTGCCACCCTTGCCCACCCCAGGAGGACACCCAAGGATGGAGGGACCCATCCCAGGGACATTCAGGTAAGTTCAGGTAAGTATAATTTTTTATTTTTTGTTATATTTTTTTTGGGCATAGGGGGGCCTGATTTGTGCCCCCCTACATTCCACAATGCCCAATGACCATGCCCAGGGGACATAAGTCCCCTGGGCATGGCCATTGGGCAAGGGGGCATGACTCCTGTCTTTACTAAGACAGGAGTCATGTAAATGGCGTCTGGGCGTCGTAAAAAATGGCGCAAATCGGGTGGAGGCGATTTATTTGCCTCAACCTGACTTGCCCCATTTTAAGACGCCCTAACGCCATTTTTCCCTACGCCGGCGCTGCCTGGTGTACGTGGTTTTTTTCCACGCACACCAGGCAGCGCCGGTCTGCTAGCGCCGGCTAACGCCATTCAATAAATACGGCGCCCGCATGGCGCTTCAGAATGGCGTTAGCCGGCGCTAAACTTTTTGACACTAAACTGCGTTAGCGCAGTTTAGCGTCAAAAAGTATAAATACGGGCCATAGTGTTCTTCCACTGGATTAAATGAAGCCTAAAGGCAAGGGATGGCATTAGGGTCTTACGGTCAGTGAATGCTCATTTAAACATGAGTTGTAAATGCTCCTGTAACAGAGTTCATTCAAAAGAGTTTAAACTCATGTTTCCTCCTACTGAACTTGAAAGAGGTAGTGTTAGACTTCCAGCACCTGAAATTTGTGGCACAGAGGAATAAGAACCATCATCTAATATGATTCCCTTAAAGTCAGGTGTTATTAAGGTTTATTGGGGTACAATCCCTTGGTGTTATCACTTTTGTGAAAAATACAAAATGAACTAATCTGGTAAAAAATTTTACTGGATGATAGCTTACTGTCACCTTCTTGAAGCACAGTGCAGAGTAGTGGAAATAAAACTTCTAATTTTGAGGATAATTTGGTGGGTCAAGAATCTCAAGTTTCTTTGGGAAGTGACTTTCAAATTGAATCTACTAAGTTGTTTATTGAATTCCTTGTTTTAATGCAGTTTACACTCGCTGTTATACTTGAGACAACGGTTGGCCCTTTCAAAGAATAACCAGCACAAAAAGCTTAATCTAAGATGGACAATAACCTAACTCATGTTTTGAAATAAATCATTTGATCCTTTAAATACAGATAGTGTTTATATCTCACAAGTCCCCTAAAGAGTGATAGAAAAACCAAGAATGAACATGGGTCTAGGGTTATCAAACATGCCTTTAAGCATAGTAAGCATAGTAAGAAGTCCAGCACTAATGATATGGCACATTCACAAGACAATGTAAGGCCTCAGCAATGCCACAGGACTCCAGATATTTCAACTTTGAGAGGCACACATTACCCTCATTCTTAAACAAGATCACCTAGTAGATAAATACTCTTCATAAAGGACAATATCCCTCATCATTGCAAAAGCCAAAATCCTTGGGAAGATCCAGGTAAATAGGGGGGAATTTGGGACTTAGCGCTTTATTTAGAGTTTGACCGATGGTAACTCTGTCACAAATGTGACGAATATCCTGTTTACTTTATTGAAATTTCCATTGTATATATAGTGTGCTTGTTTAAAGGTGGATAGGTTGTCCATCACATTTGTGACAGAGTAACCTATCCGCCAACCTCTAAATGAGACCCTTGGTCCAATAGACCCTAATGGGTTTGTTCATCCTCCGTACTTGCTCACTTAGGATTCAGCTTAAATTTTATTGCATGTACCACATATTATATAACAAATTGACCACTCAAGTCAAGGCTGGAGGTGTTATATTCGACCCTTTCCTACATGGGATTGGTGCGCAACAGGGCTGCCCACTCTCACGCTCTAACCCTTACTCTTCGTACTGCCCATTGTGACATTGCCAAACTGGTCGTGACAGAATGTAAAATGCACTTTACCTCGGATGGTCTGAAACTATGGAGGATAAAGTATTCCTCTATGTGGATTACCTTCTGTTAGAAATGGGGTCTTTGGTTGGCAGTCAGGTTACCCCTAACCAAGCAAGGACCCTCACTCTAGTCAGGGTAAAAGAGAATCACCCTCATGCTTACCCCCTTGGTAGCTCGGCACGAGCAGTAGGCTTAACTTCAGAGTCCTTGGTGTAAAGTATTTTTACCAACACACACAGTAACTTAATGAAAACACTACAAAATGACACAATACAGGTTTAGAAAAACTGAAAATATTTATCTAAACAAAACAAGACCAAAACGACAAAAATCCACAATACACAAGTCAAGTTATCACTAAGAATTCAAAAAGAGTCTTCATGTAATTTTAACCACAACGCTAATGCTGTTAGTGAGAAAATGTACCTTTGGTGCATCAAAAATAAACCGGCATGGGCGAGGGTGCATCAAAAAGGGCTTGTGATATGTTGATTTCACTCAAGAGCGAGACCTTTCGTATTATTTTTACACGCCCAGCGGTGTTTGCATCGGAAATCCACCCGCACGATGATCCGAAAATCACGCAGCGCGGGTTGCGATCTCCCCAGCCTCGGTCAACAATGCTGTGCGTCATTTCTCCAGCCTCGGGTGTCGATCTTCGGGTCGCGTTGCAGGCGAGCGTAAATATTCAGCCGCAAAGCTGGCGCCGCATCGATTTTTCAGCCGCAGATTGGAGTTGCGTCAATCTTTTCCCCGCACAGCGGTCGGTGCATGGATTTCTTACTCTTGGGCTGCCAGCTTCTCCTTTCAGGGTCCCAGGAGCTGGATGGGCACCACTTGGCAGAGTAGGAGTCTCTCCAGAGACTCCAGGTGCTGGCAGAGATAAGTCTTTGCTGTCCCTGAGACTTCAAACAACAGGAGGCAAGCTCTAAATCAAGCCCTTGGAGAGTTCTTCACAAGAAGGAAGGCAGCACAAAGTCCAGACTTTGTCCTCTAGCACCAGCAGAAGCAGCAACTGCAAGATAGCTCCACAAAGCACAGTCAGAGGCAGGGCAGCTCTTCTTCCTTAGCTGTTCAGCTCTTTTCCAGGCAGAGGTTCCTCTTAGTTTCCAGAAGTGTTCTAAAGTCTGTGGTTTTGGGTGCCCTTCTTATACCCACTTTGCCCTTTGAAGTAGGCCTATTTCAAAGGAAAGTCTCTCTTGATTGTGAAATCCTGCCATGCCCAGGCCAGACCCCAGACACACACCAGGGTGTTGGAGACTGCATTGTGTGAGGGCAGGCACAGCCCTTTCGGGTGTGAGTGAGCACTCTTCCCCTCCCTCCTAGCACAGATGGCTTATCAGGAAATGCAGACTACACCCCAGCTCCCTTTGTGTCACTGTCTAGTGAGAGGTGCAACCAGCCCAACTGTCAAACTGACCCAGACAGGGAATCCACAAACAGGCAGAGTCACATAAATGGTTTAAGCAAGAAATGCTCACTTTCTAAAAGTGGCATTTTCAAACACACAATCTTAAAATCAACTTTACTAAATTATGTATTTTTAAATTGTGAGCTCAGAGACCCCAAACTCCACATGTCTATCAGCTCCCAAAGGGAATCTATATTTTAATCATACTTAAAGGTAGCCCCCATGTTAACCTATGAGAGGGACAGGCCTTGCAACAGTGAAAAACGAATTTAGCAATATTTCACTGTCAGGACATATAAAACACCTTACTAAATTTGCTACCTTAACCATACACTGCACCCTGCCCTTGGGGCTACCTAGGGCCTACCTTAGGGGTGTCTTACATGTAAGAAAAGGGAAGGTTTGGGCCTGGCAAGTGGGTACACTTGACAAGTCGGATTTATAGTAAAACCTGTACACACAGACACTACAGTGGCAGGTCTGAGACATGATTACAGAGCTACGCATGTGGGTGGCAGAACCAGTGCTGCAGGCCCACAAGCAGAATTTGATTTACAGGCCCTGGGCACCTCTAGTGCACTTTACTAGCAACTTACTAGTAAATCAAATATGCCAATCATGGATAAGCCAATTACATACATATTTTGTATAGGAGCACTTGTACTTTAGCACTGGTTAGCAGTGGTAAAGTGCCCAGAGTAACAAAAACAGCAAAAACAGAGTCCAGCACACAACAACAACCTGGGAAACAGAAGCAAAAGGTTAAGAGAGACCATGCCAAGGACGAAAAGCCTAATCTATCTAAGTCACCCTATCAGGTCAAAACCACAGGCCATGAACCACCAAAACAAATCTGGACAATAATTGAGGCTAAAAGTTAATTGGAACGAAACTCACCTATTTTCTTTGTGCCATGAGGCTCACTACAAAACTTGAACGACTAATCTCATATACATGTGGACACACAATTAAATATTTAATCATCACATTAGATATTTAGTCATAAAAAGTAATGAAGAAAGAGAAATTCTTCACTGTACCACTATCAATAATGGTAAGAATAGCTTCAATCAAGATGATCAAAACGCTCATGTGTATTACAAAATTATCCATGTAAACTCCACGGATTGTATGCAGGTGGGTGTCCCACCCTGAGCAGAAATGGTAAAATGTGTTAGATCCATATGTTGTGGTGGAGTAGGCATGGCTGGCCTCAACTTTTAATATGGAAATATATACTTACAAATAATAAGTGTTTGGCTCAGTTCTTAGGTATTCTTTACAGAACAGAACTGTCTGTCATGGGCTGTGTTCCCCAGTGCAATATTTATATGGGGTAAACTACCCTGCAATCTTCCGTACGCTGCAAGTGTGGTACTGGCAACTTGGCAGCTCTCATTAAAACAGACACAAAAGTCTGACAAAACTAATGTGCACCCAACCCCTCTGGACAGTGTACTGCTTCTCACAAGCCACTGAAGGATTTCAGAGAATGGAATCATTTGGATATCACATCACTATAAGATGCCACTACATCTAACATAATAAAATCATTCAAAGGTGTACAAGAAGAGTTAGGGTCGATGCGTTCTCAATTTTATCATTATCTTCACATTAGACATGTCCTATCACCATAATTAGCTAACACTGAAAAACCACAGATGGGTGCTCTTTAGAGGTGGAACTAATGACAGCACAGCTACAACAAAGAGGCTGTATTTCTTTTATTTATAAGCCATAAGTATAAAGCATTGTGAGTGTGCGTGGAAACACGTGTGCTAATCACCTAATAATTGTTAGTTCTTTAAAAATGTTAGAAATGTCTTAAAATGTTCCCTGAAAAATACCAGTAAAAATATATTTTTAAAAAGTGTGACACAACAGGAGGACCTGGAGATATGTGTATAAACTGTTTCCTCTACCAGGTTTGAAAAGAACTATTGCTAGGCATGTGGTTGAGCACCTGGGATCCACTGTTGTGGAAGCTAGTGCTATGGGCTAAGAAGATGTTTGTTACATGCCCCTATTGCCAAAATGAATGTTTTAAATTGGAAAATATTTTAGTGCAACCCTGCAGTCAGTGGCTTTATAAGGCAAATGTAATGTTTGCAGTCATTTTAACTTTTAATGTTTCATATTTTCAGATGCAACACTATATCCTGTGTGAGGCAGCACCGTTAAATATGTGTTGGAACGTTTGAGTAGAGAGATTTTGCTTGCGTATGGTATAGAAAACTGCAGATAACTTTTATTAACCGGTTCTGTGCCTTGGACGAGGTGACCTCGTCCAAGGCTACAGTTCCCGTGTGCCTTGGATGAGGTGACCTCGTCCAAGGAACACAGGAACTTGGGGGAGCGCTAGCGCGACCCCCTGTGCACCCCCTCCCCCCCAAGGCGGGGATGGAAGGGGAAGACCTTCCCCTTTCACCCTTGACCCCCCCCACCCCCGTGACATCAGCACGCGCTGATTTGTCACAGGGGCCTCCCCCACAGAGCTTCCAGCGCGATTGAAAGAGAAATGCAAAGCATTTCTCTTTCAATCACTGGGAGAGGCCCGGAGGGGTTTCAAAGGGAAGGAAATATATTTCCTTCCCTTTGAAGTCTCTCCCAGGGTTTCAAAAGACGGATTGCTTGCAATCCGGCTTTTGAAACCCCACTAGACACCAGGGATTTTTTTTTTTTAAAGAAATTTACAAAAGGGAGCGACCCCTTGGGCAAGGGTCACTCCGGGGGGGGGCATTTTTCAGGAAGGCCTTTTCTGCCCCCCCTGGGGGCAGATCGGTCTATTATTAGGCCGATCTAGTCACCAGGGCTAATTTATTTTATTTATTTTTTTATGTTTTTTTTTTTTTTTTAGGTGGGGAGCGACCCCTTAGGCAAGGGTTGCTCCCCTAGGGGGCAAATTATATTTAGGCCATTTCTGCCCCCCTTGGGGGCAGATTGGCCTATTTTGATGAGGCCAATCTGCCCCCAAGCGGGGCAGAAACCACTAGACACCAGGGAGTTTTTTCTTTGCGTGAATTTCACACAAGGGGAGCGACCCATTAGGCAAGGGTCGCTCCCTGGGGGGGGGGGAATTATTTTAGGCCTCTAGGCGGCAGGGCAATTTTTTTCGTGTGATTTTTTTTTTTTTTTTTTTTTTTTAGAGGTGGGGAGCGACCCATTAGGCAAGAGTCGCTCCCCTGGGGGGCAAATTCTATTTAGACCATTTCTGCCCGATTTTAGGTCAATCTGCCCCCAAGGGGGCAGAAACCACTAGGCACCGGTGATTTGTTTTTTGGCGCCAATGTCACGCAGGGCGAGCGACCCCGTAGGCAAGGGTCGCTCCCGGGGGGTGGGTTGGGGGGGGGGGCAAATTTATTTTAGGCCATTTCTGCCCCCCCGGGGGCAGATCGGCCTATCGCGAGGGCACATTTTTTGTTTTTTTTGTTTTTGTTTTTGTTTTTTTAGAGATGGGGAGCGACCCATCAGGCAAGGGTCGCTGCCCTGGGGGGCAAATTGTATTTAGACCATTTCTGCCCCCCTTAGGGGCAGATTGGCTGATTTTAGGTCAATCTGCCCCCAAGGGGGCAGAAACCACTAGGCACTGGGGATTTGTTTTTTGGCGCCAATGTCACGCAGGGGAGCGACCCCGTAGGCAAGGGTTGCTCCGGGGGGGGGGGGGGAATTTATTTTAGGCCATTTCTGCCGCCCCGGGGGGGCAGAAACCTCTAGGCGCCAGGGCAATTTTTTTTTTGTGTTCTTTCTTTCTGGGTTTGTTTGTTTTTTTAGAGATGGGGAGCGACCCATCAGGCAAGGGTGGCTGCCCTGGGGGGCAAATTGTATTTAGACCATTTCTGCCCCCCATGGGGGCAGATTGGCCGATTTTAGGTCAATCTGCCCCCAAGGGGGCAGAAACCACTAGGCACCGGGGATTTGTTTTTTGGCGCCAATGTCACGCAGGGGGAGCGACCCCGTAGGCAAGGGTCGCTCCTGGGCAGGGGGGGTTTGGAGGGGCGGGTGGGGGGTCAAATTTATTTTAGGGCATTTCTGCCCCCCCCCCGGGGCCGGCTGAGCTAGAGGCCAAAATCCACAGGTAGGCACTTTGCAAAAAACACCTCTGTTTTCTGTGAAAAAATATGTTGTGTCCACGTTGTGTTTTGGGCCATTTCCTTTCGTGGGCGCTAGGCCTACCCACAGAAGTGAGGTACCATTTTTATCGAGAGACTTAGGGGAACGCTGGGTGGAAGGAAATTTGTGGCTCCTCTCAGATTCCAGAACTTTCTGTCACCAAAATGTGAGGAAAATGTGTTTTTTTAGCCAAATTGTGAGGTTTGCAAAGGATTCTGGGTAACAAAACCTGGTCAGAGCCCCGCAAGTCACCCCATCTTGGATTCCCCTGGGTTTCTAGTTTTCAAAAATGCGCTGGTTTGCTAGGTTTCCCCAGGTGCCGGCTGAGCTGCAGGCCAAAATCCACAGGTAGGCACTGTTTTCTATGAAAAAATTGGATGTGTCCACATTGTGTTTTGGGCCATTTCCTTTCGTGGGCGCTAGGCCTACCCACACAAGTGAGGTATCATTTTAATCGGGAGACTTGAGGGAAGGCTGGGTGGAAGGAAATTTGTGGCTCCTCTCAGATTCCAGAACTTTCTGCCACAGAAATGTGAGGAACATGTGTTTTTTTAGCCAAATTTTTAGGTTTGCAAAGGATTCTGGGTAACAGAACCTGGTCAGAGCCCCACAAGTCACCCCATCTTGGGTTCCCCTAGGTCTCTAGTTTTCAGAAATGCACAGGTTTGGTAGGTTTCCCTAGGTGCCGGCTGAGCTAGAGGCCAAAATCTACAGGTAGGCACTTTGCAAAAAACACCTCTGTTTTCTTTAAAAAAATTGGATGTGTCCACGTTGCGCTTTGGGGTGTTTCCTGTCGCGGGCGCTAGGCCTACCCACACAAGTGAGGTATCATTTTTATCTGGAGACTTGAGGGAACGCTGGGTGGAATGAAATTTGTGGCTCCTCTCAGATTCCAGAACTTTCTGCCACAGAAATGTGAGGAACATGTGTTTTTTAGCCAAATTTTGAGGTTTGCAAAGGATTCTGGGTAACAGAACCTGGTCAGAGCCCCACAAGTCACCCCATCTTGGATTCCCCTAGGTCTCTAGTTTTCAGAAATGCACAGGTTTGGTAGGTTTCCCAAGGTGCCGGCTGAGCTAGAGGCCAAAATCTACAGGTAGGCACTTTGCAAAAAACACCTCTGTTTTCATTCAAAAAATTGGATGTGTCCACGTTGCGCTTTGGGGCGTTTCCTGTCGCGGGCGCTAGGCCTACCCACACAAGTGAGGTATCATTTTTATCGGGAGACTTGGTGGAACGCTGGGTGGAAGGAAATTTGTGGCACCTCTCAGATTCCAGAACTTTCTACCACAGAAATGTGAGGAACATGTGTTTTTGTAGCCAAAGTTTGAGGTTTGCAAAGGATTCTGGGTAACAGAACCTGGTCAGAGCCCCACAAGTCACCCCATCTTGGATTCCCCTAGGTCTCTAGTTTTCAGAAATGCACAGGTTTGGTAGGTTTCCCTAGGTGCCGGCTGAGCTAGAGGCCAAAATCTACAGGTAGGCACTTTGCAAAAAACACCTCTGTTTTCTTTCAAAAAATTGGATGTGTCCATGTTGCGCTTTGGGGCGTTTCCTGTCGCGGGCGCTAGGCCTACCCACACAAGTGAGGTTTCATTTTTATCGGGAGACTTAGGGGAACGCTGGGTGGAAGGAAATTTGTGCCTCCTCTCAGATTCCAGAACTTTCTGCCACAGAAATGTGAGGAACATGTGTTTTTTTAGCCAAATTTTGAGGTTTGCAAAGGATTCTGGGTAACAGAACCTGGTCAGAGACCCACAAGTCACCCCATCTTGGATTCCCCTAGGTCTCTAGTTTTCAGAAATGCACAGGTTTGGTAGGTTTCCCTAGGTGCCGGCTGAGCTAGAGGCCAAAATCTACAGGTAGGCACTTTGCAAAAAACACCTCTGTTTTCTTTAAAAAAATTGGATGTGTCCACGTTGCGCTTTGGGGCGTTTCCTGTCGCGGGCGCTAGGCCTACCCACACAAGTGAGGTATCATTTTTATCGGGAGACTTGGGGGAACGCTGGGTGGAAGGAAATTTGTGGCTCCTCTCAGATTCCAGAACTTTCTGCCACAGAAATGTGAGAAACATGTGTTTTTTTAGCAAAATGTTGAGGTTTGCAAAGGATTCTGGGTAACAGAACCTGGTCAGAGCCCCACAAGTCACCCCATCTTGGATTCCCCCAGGTCTCTAGTTTTCAGAAATGCACAGGTTTGGTAGGTTTCCCTAGGTGCCGGCTGAGCTAGAGGCCAAAAACTACAGGTAGGCACTTTGCAAAAAACACCTCTGTTTTCTTTAAAAAAATTGGATGTGTCCACGTTGCGCTTTGGGGCGTTTCATGTCGCGGGCGCTAGGCCTACCCACACAAGTGCGGTATCATTTTTATCGGGAGACTTGGGGGAACGCAGGGTGGAAGGAAATTTGTGGCTCCTCTCAGATTCCAGAACTTTCTGCCACAGAAATGTGAGGAACATGTGTTTTTTAGCCAAATTTTGAGGTTTGCAAAGGATTCTGGGTAACAGAACCTGGTCAGAGTCCCACAAGTCACCCCATCCTGGATTCCCCTAGGTCTCTAGTTTTCAGAAATGCACAGGTTTGGTAGGTTTCCCTAGGTGCCGGCTGAGCTAGAGGCCAAAGTCTACAGGTAGGCACTTTGCAAAAAACACCTCTGTTTTCTTTCAAAAAATTGGATGTGTCCATGTTGCGCTTTGTGGCGTTTCCTGTCGCGGGCGCTAGGCCTACCCACACAAGTGAGGTATCATTTTTATTGGGAGACTTGGGGGAACGCTGGGTGGAAGGAAATTTGTGGCTCCTCTCAGATTCCAGAACTTTCTGCCACAGAAATGTGAGGAACATGTGTTTTTTTTAGCCAAATTTTGAGGTTTGCAAAGGATTCTGGGTAACAGAACCTGGTCAGAGCCCCACAAGTCACCCCATCTTGGATTCCCCTAGGTCTCTAGTTTTCAGAAATGCACAGGTTTGGTAGGTTTCCCTAGGTGCCGGCTGAGCTAGACCCCAAAATCTACAGGTAGGCACTTTGCAAAAAACACCTCTGTTTTCTTTAAAAAAATTGGATGTGTCCACGTTGCGCTTTGGGGCGTTTCCTGTCGCGGGCGCTACGCCTACCCACACAAGTGAGGTATTATTTTTATCGGGAGACTTGGGGGAACGCTGGGTGGAAGGAAATTTGTGGCTCCTCCCAGATTCCAGAACTTTCTGCCACAGAAATATGAGGAACATGTGTTTTTTTAGCCAAATGTTGAGGTTTGCAAAGGATTCCGGGTAACAGAACCTGGTCAGAGCCCCACAAGTCACCCCATCTTGGATTCCCCTAGGTCTCTAGTTTTCAGAAATGCACAGGTTTGGTAGGTTTCCCTAGGTGCCGGCTGAGCTAGAGGCCAAAATCTACAGGTAGGCACTTTGCAAAAAACACCTCTGTTTTCTTTCAAAAAATTGGATGTGTCCACGTTGCGCTTTGGGGCGTTTCCTGTCGCGGGCGCTAGGCCTACCCACACAAGTGAGGTATCATTTTTATCGGGAGACTTGGGGGAACGCTGGGTGGAAGGAAATTTGTGGCTCCTCTCAGATTCCAGAACTTTCTGCCACAGAAATGTGAGGAACATGTGTTTTTTTAGCAAAATGTTGAGGTTTGCAAAGGATTCTGGGTAACAGAACCTGGTCAGAGCCCCACAAGTCACCCCATCCTGGATTCCCCTAGGTCTCTAGTTTTCAGAAATGCACAGGTTTGGTAGGTTTCCCTAGGTGCCGGCTGAGCTAGAGGCCAAAAACTAAAGGTAGGCACTTTGCAAAAAACACCTCTGTTTTCTTTAAAAAAATTGGATGTGTCCACGTTGCGCTTTGGGGCGTTTCATGTCGCGGGCGCTAGGCCTACCCACACAAGTGCGGTATCATTTTTATCGGGAGACTTGGGGGAACGCAGGGTAAAAGGAAATTTGTGGCTCCTCTCAGATTCCAGAACTTTCTGCCACAGAAATGTGAGGAACATGTGTTTTTTAGCCAAATTTTGAGGTTTGCAAAGGATTCTGGGTAACAGAACCTGGTCAGAGTCCCACAAGTCACCCCATCCTGGATTCCCCTAGGTCTCTAGTTTTCAGAAATGCACAGGTTTGGTAGGTTTCCCTAGGTGCCGGCTGAGCTAGAGGCCAAAGTCTACAGGTAGGCACTTTGCAAAAAACACCTCTGTTTTCTTTCAAAAAATTGGATGTGTCCATGTTGCGCTTTGTGGCGTTTCCTGTCGCGGGCGCTAGGCCTACCCACACAAGTGAGGTATCATTTTTATTGGGAGACTTGGGGGAACGCTGGGTGGAAGGAAATTTGTGGCTCCTCTCAGATTCCAGAACTTTCTGCCACAGAAATGTGAGGAACATGTGTTTTTTTTAGCCAAATTTTGAGGTTTGCAAAGGATTCTGGGTAACAGAACCTGGTCAGAGCCCCACAAGTCACCCCATCTTGGATTCCCCTAGGTCTCTAGTTTTCAGAAATGCACAGGTTTGGTAGGTTTCCCTAGGTGCCGGCTGAGCTAGACCCCAAAATCTACAGGTAGGCACTTTGCAAAAAACACCTCTGTTTTCTTTCAAAAAATTGGATGTGTCCACGTTGCGCTTTGGGGCGTTTCCTGTCGCGGGCGCTACGCCTACCCACACAAGTGAGGTATCATTTTTATCGGGAGACTTGGGGGAACGCTGGGTGGAAGGAAATTTGTGGCTCCTCCCAGATTCCAGAACTTTCTGCCACAGAAATATGAGGAACATGTGTTTTTTTAGCCAAATGTTGAGGTTTGCAAAGGATTCCGGGTAACAGAACCTGGTCAGAGCCCCACAAGTCACCCCATCTTGGATTCCCCTAGGTCTCTAGTTTTCAGAAATGCACAGGTTTGGTAGGTTTCCCTAGGTGCCGGCTGAGCTAGAGGCCAAAATCTACAGGTAGGCACTTTGCAAAAAACACCTCTGTTTTCTTTCAAAAAATTGGATGTGTCCACGTTGCGCTTTAGGGCGTTTCCTGTCGCGGGCGCTAGGCCTACCCACACAAGTGAGGTATCATTTTTATCGGGAGACTTGGGGGAACGCCGGGTGGAAGGTAATTTGTGGCTCCTCTCAGATTCCAGAACTTTCTGCCACAGAAATTTGAGGAACATGTGTTTTTTTAGCAAAATGTTGAGGTTTGCAAAGGATTCTGGGTAACAGAACCTGGTCAGAGCCCCACAAGTCACCCCATCTTGGATTCCCCCAGGTCTCTAGTTTTCAGAAATGCACAGGTTTGGTAGGTTTCCCTAGGTGCCGGCTGAGCTAGAGGCCAAAATCTACAGGTAGGCACTTTGCAAAAAACACCTCTGTTTTCTTTAAAAAAATTGGATGTGTCCACGTTGCGCTTTGGGGCGTTTCATGTCGCGGGCGCTACGCCTACCCACACAAGTGCGGTATCATTTTTATCGGGAGACTTGGGGGAACGCAGGGTGGAAGGAAATTTGTGGCTCCTCTCAGATTCCAGAACTTTCTACCACAGAAATGTGAGGAACATGTGTTTTTTTAGCCAAATTTTTAGGTTTGCAAAGGATTCTGGGTAACAGAACCTGGTCAGAGCCCCGCAAGTCACCCCATCTTGGATTCCCCTGGGTTTCTAGTTTTCAAAAATGCGCTGGTTTGCTAGGTTTCCCCAGGTGCCGGCTGAGCTGCAGGCCAAAATCCACAGGTAGGCACTGTTTTCTATGAAAAAATTGGATGTGTCCACATTGTGTTTTGGGCCATTTCCTTTCGTGGGCGCTAGGCCTACCCACACAAGTGAGGTATCATTTTAATCGGGAGACTTGAGGGAAGGCTGGGTGGAAGGAAATTTGTGGCTCCTCTCAGATTCCAGAACTTTCTGCCACAGAAATGTGAGGAACATGTGTTTTTTTAGCCAAATTTTTAGGTTTGCAAAGGATTCTGGGTAACAGAACCTGGTCAGAGCCCCACAAGTCACCCCATCTTGGGTTCCCCTAGGTCTCTAGTTTTCAGAAATGCACAGGTTTGGTAGGTTTCCCTAGGTGCCGGCTGAGCTAGAGGCCAAAATCTACAGGTAGGCACTTTGCAAAAAACACCTCTGTTTTCTTTAAAAAAATTGGATGTGTCCACGTTGCGCTTTGGGGTGTTTCCTGTCGCGGGCGCTAGGCCTACCCACACAAGTGAGGTATCATTTTTATCTGGAGACTTGAGGGAACGCTGGGTGGAATGAAATTTGTGGCTCCTCTCAGATTCCAGAACTTTCTGCCACAGAAATGTGAGGAACATGTGTTTTTTAGCCAAATTTTGAGGTTTGCAAAGGATTCTGGGTAACAGAACCTGGTCAGAGCCCCACAAGTCACCCCATCTTGGATTCCCCTAGGTCTCTAGTTTTCAGAAATGCACAGGTTTGGTAGGTTTCCCAAGGTGCCGGCTGAGCTAGAGGCCAAAATCTACAGGTAGGCACTTTGCAAAAAACACCTCTGTTTTCATTCAAAAAATTGGATGTGTCCACGTTGCGCTTTGGGGCGTTTCCTGTCGCGGGCGCTAGGCCTACCCACACAAGTGAGGTATCATTTTTATCGGGAGACTTGGTGGAACGCTGGGTGGAAGGAAATTTGTGGCACCTCTCAGATTCCAGAACTTTCTACCACAGAAATGTGAGGAACATGTGTTTTTGTAGCCAAAGTTTGAGGTTTGCAAAGGATTCTGGGTAACAGAACCTGGTCAGAGCCCCACAAGTCACCCCATCTTGGATTCCCCTAGGTCTCTAGTTTTCAGAAATGCACAGGTTTGGTAGGTTTCCCTAGGTGCCGGCTGAGCTAGAGGCCAAAATCTACAGGTAGGCACTTTGCAAAAAACACCTCTGTTTTCTTTCAAAAAATTGGATGTGTCCATGTTGCGCTTTGGGGCGTTTCCTGTCGCGGGCGCTAGGCCTACCCACACAAGTGAGGTTTCATTTTTATCGGGAGACTTAGGGGAACGCTGGGTGGAAGGAAATTTGTGCCTCCTCTCAGATTCCAGAACTTTCTGCCACAGAAATGTGAGGAACATGTGTTTTTTTAGCCAAATTTTGAGGTTTGCAAAGGATTCTGGGTAACAGAACCTGGTCAGAGACCCACAAGTCACCCCATCTTGGATTCCCCTAGGTCTCTAGTTTTCAGAAATGCACAGGTTTGGTAGGTTTCCCTAGGTGCCGGCTGAGCTAGAGGCCAAAATCTACAGGTAGGCACTTTGCAAAAAACACCTCTGTTTTCTTTAAAAAAATTGGATGTGTCCACGTTGCGCTTTGGGGCGTTTCCTGTCGCGGGCGCTAGGCCTACCCACACAAGTGAGGTATCATTTTTATCGGGAGACTTGGGGGAACGCTGGGTGGAAGGAAATTTGTGGCTCCTCTCAGATTCCAGAACTTTCTGCCACAGAAATGTGAGAAACATGTGTTTTTTTAGCAAAATGTTGAGGTTTGCAAAGGATTCTGGGTAACAGAACCTGGTCAGAGCCCCACAAGTCACCCCATCTTGGATTCCCCCAGGTCTCTAGTTTTCAGAAATGCACAGGTTTGGTAGGTTTCCCTAGGTGCCGGCTGAGCTAGAGGCCAAAAACTACAGGTAGGCACTTTGCAAAAAACACCTCTGTTTTCTTTAAAAAAATTGGATGTGTCCACGTTGCGCTTTGGGGCGTTTCATGTCGCGGGCGCTAGGCCTACCCACACAAGTGCGGTATCATTTTTATCGGGAGACTTGGGGGAACGCAGGGTGGAAGGAAATTTGTGGCTCCTCTCAGATTCCAGAACTTTCTGCCACAGAAATGTGAGGAACATGTGTTTTTTAGCCAAATTTTGAGGTTTGCAAAGGATTCTGGGTAACAGAACCTGGTCAGAGTCCCACAAGTCACCCCATCCTGGATTCCCCTAGGTCTCTAGTTTTCAGAAATGCACAGGTTTGGTAGGTTTCCCTAGGTGCCGGCTGAGCTAGAGGCCAAAGTCTACAGGTAGGCACTTTGCAAAAAACACCTCTGTTTTCTTTCAAAAAATTGGATGTGTCCATGTTGCGCTTTGTGGCGTTTCCTGTCGCGGGCGCTAGGCCTACCCACACAAGTGAGGTATCATTTTTATTGGGAGACTTGGGGGAACGCTGGGTGGAAGGAAATTTGTGGCTCCTCTCAGATTCCAGAACTTTCTGCCACAGAAATGTGAGGAACATGTGTTTTTTTTAGCCAAATTTTGAGGTTTGCAAAGGATTCTGGGTAACAGAACCTGGTCAGAGCCCCACAAGTCACCCCATCTTGGATTCCCCTAGGTCTCTAGTTTTCAGAAATGCACAGGTTTGGTAGGTTTCCCTAGGTGCCGGCTGAGCTAGACCCCAAAATCTACAGGTAGGCACTTTGCAAAAAACACCTCTGTTTTCTTTAAAAAAATTGGATGTGTCCACGTTGCGCTTTGGGGCGTTTCCTGTCGCGGGCGCTACGCCTACCCACACAAGTGAGGTATTATTTTTATCGGGAGACTTGGGGGAACGCTGGGTGGAAGGAAATTTGTGGCTCCTCCCAGATTCCAGAACTTTCTGCCACAGAAATATGAGGAACATGTGTTTTTTTAGCCAAATGTTGAGGTTTGCAAAGGATTCCGGGTAACAGAACCTGGTCAGAGCCCCACAAGTCACCCCATCTTGGATTCCCCTAGGTCTCTAGTTTTCAGAAATGCACAGGTTTGGTAGGTTTCCCTAGGTGCCGGCTGAGCTAGAGGCCAAAATCTACAGGTAGGCACTTTGCAAAAAACACCTCTGTTTTCTTTCAAAAAATTGGATGTGTCCACGTTGCGCTTTGGGGCGTTTCCTGTCGCGGGCGCTAGGCCTACCCACACAAGTGAGGTATCATTTTTATCGGGAGACTTGGGGGAACGCTGGGTGGAAGGAAATTTGTGGCTCCTCTCAGATTCCAGAACTTTCTGCCACAGAAATGTGAGGAACATGTGTTTTTTTAGCAAAATGTTGAGGTTTGCAAAGGATTCTGGGTAACAGAACCTGGTCAGAGCCCCACAAGTCACCCCATCCTGGATTCCCCTAGGTCTCTAGTTTTCAGAAATGCACAGGTTTGGTAGGTTTCCCTAGGTGCCGGCTGAGCTAGAGGCCAAAAACTAAAGGTAGGCACTTTGCAAAAAACACCTCTGTTTTCTTTAAAAAAATTGGATGTGTCCACGTTGCGCTTTGGGGCGTTTCATGTCGCGGGCGCTAGGCCTACCCACACAAGTGCGGTATCATTTTTATCGGGAGACTTGGGGGAACGCAGGGTAAAAGGAAATTTGTGGCTCCTCTCAGATTCCAGAACTTTCTGCCACAGAAATGTGAGGAACATGTGTTTTTTAGCCAAATTTTGAGGTTTGCAAAGGATTCTGGGTAACAGAACCTGGTCAGAGTCCCACAAGTCACCCCATCCTGGATTCCCCTAGGTCTCTAGTTTTCAGAAATGCACAGGTTTGGTAGGTTTCCCTAGGTGCCGGCTGAGCTAGAGGCCAAAGTCTACAGGTAGGCACTTTGCAAAAAACACCTCTGTTTTCTTTCAAAAAATTGGATGTGTCCATGTTGCGCTTTGTGGCGTTTCCTGTCGCGGGCGCTAGGCCTACCCACACAAGTGAGGTATCATTTTTATTGGGAGACTTGGGGGAACGCTGGGTGGAAGGAAATTTGTGGCTCCTCTCAGATTCCAGAACTTTCTGCCACAGAAATGTGAGGAACATGTGTTTTTTTTAGCCAAATTTTGAGGTTTGCAAAGGATTCTGGGTAACAGAACCTGGTCAGAGCCCCACAAGTCACCCCATCTTGGATTCCCCTAGGTCTCTAGTTTTCAGAAATGCACAGGTTTGGTAGGTTTCCCTAGGTGCCGGCTGAGCTAGACCCCAAAATCTACAGGTAGGCACTTTGCAAAAAACACCTCTGTTTTCTTTCAAAAAATTGGATGTGTCCACGTTGCGCTTTGGGGCGTTTCCTGTCGCGGGCGCTACGCCTACCCACACAAGTGAGGTATCATTTTTATCGGGAGACTTGGGGGAACGCTGGGTGGAAGGAAATTTGTGGCTCCTCCCAGATTCCAGAACTTTCTGCCACAGAAATATGAGGAACATGTGTTTTTTTAGCCAAATGTTGAGGTTTGCAAAGGATTCCGGGTAACAGAACCTGGTCAGAGCCCCACAAGTCACCCCATCTTGGATTCCCCTAGGTCTCTAGTTTTCAGAAATGCACAGGTTTGGTAGGTTTCCCTAGGTGCCGGCTGAGCTAGAGGCCAAAATCTACAGGTAGGCACTTTGCAAAAAACACCTCTGTTTTCTTTCAAAAAATTGGATGTGTCCACGTTGCGCTTTAGGGCGTTTCCTGTCGCGGGCGCTAGGCCTACCCACACAAGTGAGGTATCATTTTTATCGGGAGACTTGGGGGAACGCCGGGTGGAAGGTAATTTGTGGCTCCTCTCAGATTCCAGAACTTTCTGCCACAGAAATGTGAGGAACATGTGTTTTTTTAGCAAAATGTTGAGGTTTGCAAAGGATTCTGGGTAACAGAACCTGGTCAGAGCCCCACAAGTCACCCCATCTTGGATTCCCCCAGGTCTCTAGTTTTCAGAAATGCACAGGTTTGGTAGGTTTCCCTAGGTGCCGGCTGAGCTAGAGGCCAAAATCTACAGGTAGGCACTTTGCAAAAAACACCTCTGTTTTCTTTAAAAAAATTGGATGTGTCCACGTTGCGCTTTGGGGCGTTTCATGTCGCGGGCGCTAGGCCTACCCACACAAGTGCGGTATCATTTTTATCGGGAGACTTGGGGGAACGCAGGGTGGAAGGAAATTTGTGCCTCCTCTCAGATTCCAGAACTTTCTGCCACAGAAATGTGAGGAACATGTGTTTTTTAGCCAAATTTTGAGGTTTGCAAAGGATTCTGGGTAACAGAACCTGGTCAGAGTCCCACAAGTCACCCCATCCTGGATTCCCCTAGGTCTCTAGTTTTCAGAAATGCACAGGTTTGGTAGGTTTCCCTAGGTGCCGGCTGAGCTAGAGGCCAAAGTCTACAGGTAGGCACTTTGCAAAAAACACCTCTGTTTTCTTTCAAAAAATTGGATGTGTCCATGTTGCGCTTTGTGGCGTTTCCTGTCGCGGGCGCTAGGCCTACCCACACAAGTGAGGTATCATTTTTATTGGGAGACTTGGGGGAACGCTGGGTGGAAGGAAATTTGTGGCTCCTCTCAGATTCCAGAACTTTCTGCCACAGAAATGTGAGGAACATGTGTTTTTTTTAGCCAAATTTTGAGGTTTGCAAAGGATTCTGGGTAACAGAACCTGGTCAGAGCCCCACAAGTCACCCCATCTTGGATTCCCCTAGGTCTCTAGTTTTCAGAAATGCACAGGTTTGGTAGGTTTCCCTAGGTGCCGGCTGAGCTAGACCCCAAAATCTACAGGTAGGCACTTTGCAAAAAACACCTCTGTTTTCTTTCAAAAAATTGGATGTGTCCACGTTGCGCTTTGGGGCATTTCCTGTCGCGGGCGCTACGCCTACCCACACAAGTGAGGTATCATTTTTATCGGGAGACTTGGGGGAACGCTGGGTGGAAGGAAATTTGTGGCTCCTCCCAGATTCCAGAACTTTCTGCCACAGAAATATGAGGAACATGTGTTTTTTTAGCCAAATGTTGAGGTTTGCAAAGGATTCCGGGTAACAGAACCTGGTCAGAGCCCCACAAGTCACCCCATCTTGGATTCCCCTAGGTCTCTAGTTTTCAGAAATGCACAGGTTTGGTAGGTTTCCCTAGGTGCCGGCTGAGCTAGACCCCAAAATCTACAGGTAGGCACTTTGCAAAAAACACCTCTGTTTTCTTTAAAAAAATTGGATGTGTCCACGTTGCGCTTTGGGGCGTTTCCTGTCGCGGGCGCTAGGCCTACCCACACCAGTGAGGTATCATTTTTATCGGGAGACTTGGGGGAACGCCGGGTGGAAGGTAATTTGTGGCTCCTCTCAGATTCCAGAACTTTCTGCCACAGAAATGTGAGGAACATGTGTTTTTTTAGCCAAATTTTGAGGTTTGCAAGGGATTCTGGGTAACAGAACCTGGTCAGAGCCCCACAAGTCACCCCATCTTGGATTCCCCTAGGTCTCTAGTTTTCAGAAATGCACAGGTTTGGTAGGTTTCCCTAGGTGCCGGCTGAGCTAGAGGCCAAAAACTACAGGTAGGCACTTTGCAAAAAACACCTCTGTTTTCTTTCAAAAAATTGGATGTGTCCACGTTGCGCTTTGGGGCGCTTCCTGTCGCGGGCGCTAGGCCTACCCACACAAGTGAGGTATCATTTTTATCGGGAGACTTGGGGGAACGCTGGGTGGAAGGAAATTTGTGGCTCCTCCCAGATTCCAGAACTTTCTGCCACAGAAATATGAGGAACATGTGTTTTTTTAGCCAAATTTTGAGGTTTGCAAAGGATTCTGGATAACAGAACCTGGTCAGAGCCCCACAAGTCACCCCATCTTGGATTCCCCTAGGTCTCTAGTTTTCAGAAATGCACAGGTTTGGTAGGTTTCCCTAGGTGCCGGCTTTGCTAGAGGCCAAAATCTACAGGTAGGCACTTTGAAAAAACACCTCTGTTTTCTTTCAAAAAATTGGATGTGTCCAAGTTGCGCTTTGGGGCGTTTCCTGTCGTGGGCGCTAGGCCTACCCACACAAGTGAGGTATCATTTTTATCGGGAGACTTGGGGGAACGCTGGGTGGAAGGAAATTTGTGGCTCCTCTCAGATTCCAGAACTTTCTGCCACAGAAATGTGAGGAACATGTGTTTTTTTAGCCAAATTTTGAGGTTTGCAAAGGATTCTGGGTAACAGAACCTGGTCAGAGCCCCACAAGTCACCCCATCTTGGATTCCCCTAGGTCTCTAGTTTTCAGAAATGCACAGGTTTGGTAGGTTTCCCTAGGTGTCGGCTGAGCTAGAGGCCAAAAACTACAGGTAGGCACTTTGCAAAAAACACCTCTGTTTTCTTTAAAAAAATTGGATGTGTCCACGTTGCGCTTTGGGGCGTTTCCTGTCACGGGCGCTAGGCCTACCCACACAAGTGCGGTATCATTTTTATCAGGAGACTTGGGGAAACGCTGGGTGGAAGGAAATTTGTGGCTCCTCTCAGATTCCAGAACTTTCTGCCACAGAAATGTGAGGAACATGTGTTTTTTAGCCAAATTCTGAGGTTTGCAAAGGATTCTGGGTAACAGAACCTGGTCAGAGCCCCACAAGTCACCCCATCTTGGATTCCCCTAGGTCTCTAGTTTTCAGAAATGCACAGGTTTGGTAGGTTTCCCTAGGTGCCGGCTGAGCTAGACCCCAAAATCTACAGGTAGGCACTTTGCAAAAAACACCTCTGTTTTCTTTAAAAAAATTGGATGTGTCCACGTTGCGCTTTGGGGCGTTTCCTGTCGCGGGCGCTACGCCTACCCACACAAGTGAGGTATCATTTTTATCGGGAGACTTGGGGGAACGCTGGGTGGAAGGAAATTTGTGGCTCCTCCCAGATTCCAGAACTTTCTGCCACAGAAATATGAGGAACATGTGTTTTTTTAGCCAAATGTTGAGGTTTGCAAAGGATTCCGGGTAACAGAACCTGGTCAGAGCCCCACAAGTCACCCCATCTTGGATTCCCCTAGGTCTCTAGTTTTCAGAAATGCACAGGTTTGGTAGGTTTCCCTAGGTGCCGGCTGAGCTAGAGGCCAAAATCTACAGGTAGGCACTTTGCAAAAAACACCTCTGTTTTCTTTCAAAAAATTGGATGTGTCCACGTTGCGCTTTGGGGCGTTTCCTGTCGCGGGCGCTAGGCCTACCCACACAAGTGAGGTATCATTTTTATCGGGAGACTTGGGGGAACGCCGGGTGGAAGGTAATTTGTGGCTCCTCTCAGATTCCAGAACTTTCTGCCACAGAAATGTGAGGAACATGTGTTTTTTTAGCAAAATGTTGAGGTTTGCAAAGGATTCTGGGTAACAGAACCTGGTCAGAGCCCCACAAGTCACCCCATCTTGGATTCCCCCAGGTCTCTAGTTTTCAGAAATGCACAGGTTTGGTAGGTTTCCCTAGGTGCCGGCTGAGCTAGAGGCCAAAATCTACAGGTAGGCACTTTGCAAAAAACACCTCTGTTTTCTTTAAAAAAATTGGATGTGTCCACGTTGCGCTTTGGGGCGTTTCATGTCGCGGGCGCTAGGCCTACCCACACAAGTGCGGTATCATTTTTATCGGGAGACTTGGGGGAACGCAGGGTGGAAGGAAATTTGTGCCTCCTCTCAGATTCCAGAACTTTCTGCCACAGAAATGTGAGGAACATGTGTTTTTTAGCCAAATTTTGAGGTTTGCAAAGGATTCTGGGTAACAGAACCTGGTCAGAGTCCCACAAGTCACCCCATCCTGGATTCCCCTAGGTCTCTAGTTTTCAGAAATGCACAGGTTTGGTAGGTTTCCCTAGGTGCCGGCTGAGCTAGAGGCCAAAGTCTACAGGTAGGCACTTTGCAAAAAACACCTCTGTTTTCTTTCAAAAAATTGGATGTGTCCATGTTGCGCTTTGTGGCGTTTCCTGTCGCGGGCGCTAGGCCTACCCACACAAGTGAGGTATCATTTTTATTGGGAGACTTGGGGGAACGCTGGGTGGAAGGAAATTTGTGGCTCCTCTCAGATTCCAGAACTTTCTGCCACAGAAATGTGAGGAACATGTGTTTTTTTTAGCCAAATTTTGAGGTTTGCAAAGGATTCTGGGTAACAGAACCTGGTCAGAGCCCCACAAGTCACCCCATCTTGGATTCCCCTAGGTCTCTAGTTTTCAGAAATGCACAGGTTTGGTAGGTTTCCCTAGGTGCCGGCTGAGCTAGACCCCAAAATCTACAGGTAGGCACTTTGCAAAAAACACCTCTGTTTTCTTTCAAAAAATTGGATGTGTCCACGTTGCGCTTTGGGGCATTTCCTGTCGCGGGCGCTACGCCTACCCACACAAGTGAGGTATCATTTTTATCGGGAGACTTGGGGGAACGCTGGGTGGAAGGAAATTTGTGGCTCCTCCCAGATTCCAGAACTTTCTGCCACAGAAATATGAGGAACATGTGTTTTTTTAGCCAAATGTTGAGGTTTGCAAAGGATTCCGGGTAACAGAACCTGGTCAGAGCCCCACAAGTCACCCCATCTTGGATTCCCCTAGGTCTCTAGTTTTCAGAAATGCACAGGTTTGGTAGGTTTCCCTAGGTGCCGGCTGAGCTAGACCCCAAAATCTACAGGTAGGCACTTTGCAAAAAACACCTCTGTTTTCTTTAAAAAAATTGGATGTGTCCACGTTGCGCTTTGGGGCGTTTCCTGTCGCGGGCGCTAGGCCTACCCACACCAGTGAGGTATCATTTTTATCGGGAGACTTGGGGGAACGCCGGGTGGAAGGTAATTTGTGGCTCCTCTCAGATTCCAGAACTTTCTGCCACAGAAATGTGAGGAACATGTGTTTTTTTAGCCAAATTTTGAGGTTTGCAAGGGATTCTGGGTAACAGAACCTGGTCAGAGCCCCACAAGTCACCCCATCTTGGATTCCCCTAGGTCTCTAGTTTTCAGAAATGCACAGGTTTGGTAGGTTTCCCTAGGTGCCGGCTGAGCTAGAGGCCAAAAACTACAGGTAGGCACTTTGCAAAAAACACCTCTGTTTTCTTTCAAAAAATTGGATGTGTCCACGTTGCGCTTTGGGGCGCTTCCTGTCGCGGGCGCTAGGCCTACCCACACAAGTGAGGTATCATTTTTATCGGGAGACTTGGGGGAACGCTGGGTGGAAGGAAATTTGTGGCTCCTCCCAGATTCCAGAACTTTCTGCCACAGAAATATGAGGAACATGTGTTTTTTTAGCCAAATTTTGAGGTTTGCAAAGGATTCTGGATAACAGAACCTGGTCAGAGCCCCACAAGTCACCCCATCTTGGATTCCCCTAGGTCTCTAGTTTTCAGAAATGCACAGGTTTGGTAGGTTTCCCTAGGTGCCGGCTTTGCTAGAGGCCAAAATCTACAGGTAGGCACTTTGAAAAAACACCTCTGTTTTCTTTCAAAAAATTGGATGTGTCCAAGTTGCGCTTTGGGGCGTTTCCTGTCGTGGGCGCTAGGCCTACCCACACAAGTGAGGTATCATTTTTATCGGGAGACTTGGGGGAACGCTGGGTGGAAGGAAATTTGTGGCTCCTCTCAGATTCCAGAACTTTCTGCCACAGAAATGTGAGGAACATGTGTTTTTTTAGCCAAATTTTGAGGTTTGCAAAGGATTCTGGGTAACAGAACCTGGTCAGAGCCCCACAAGTCACCCCATCTTGGATTCCCCTAGGTCTCTAGTTTTCAGAAATGCACAGGTTTGGTAGGTTTCCCTAGGTGTCGGCTGAGCTAGAGGCCAAAAACTACAGGTAGGCACTTTGCAAAAAACACCTCTGTTTTCTTTAAAAAAATTGGATGTGTCCACGTTGCGCTTTGGGGCGTTTCCTGTCACGGGCGCTAGGCCTACCCACACAAGTGCGGTATCATTTTTATCAGGAGACTTGGGGAAACGCTGGGTGGAAGGAAATTTGTGGCTCCTCTCAGATTCCAGAACTTTCTGCCACAGAAATGTGAGGAACATGTGTTTTTTAGCCAAATTCTGAGGTTTGCAAAGGATTCTGGGTAACAGAACCTGGTCAGAGCCCCACAAGTCACCCCATCTTGGATTCCCCTAGGTCTCTAGTTTTCAGAAATGCACAGGTTTGGTAGGTTTCCCTAGGTGCCGGCTGAGCTAGAGGCCAAAAACTACAGGTAGGCACTTTGCAAAAAACACCTCTGTTTTCTTTCAAAAAATTGGATGTGTCCACGTTGCGCTTTGGGGCATTTCCTGTCACGGGCGCTAGGCCTACCCACACAAGTGAGGTATCATTTTTATCGGGAGACTTGGGGGAACGCTGGGTGGAAGGAAATTTGTGGCTCCTCCCAGATTCCAGAACTTTCTGCCACAGAAATATGAGGAACATGTGTTTTTTTAGCCAAATTTTGAGGTTTGCAAAGGATTCTGGGTAACAGAACCTGGTCAGAGCCCCACAAGTCACCCCATCTTGGATTCCCCTAGGTCTCTAGTTTTCAGAAATGCACAGGTTTGGTAGGTTTCCCTAGGTGCCGGCTGAGCTAGAGGCCAAAATCTACAGGTAGGCACTTTGCAAAAAACACCTCTGTTTTCTTTAAAAAAATTGGATGTGTCCACGTTGCGCTTTGGGGCGTTTCCTGTCGTGGGCGCTAGGCCTACCCACACAAGTGAGGTATCATTTTTATCGGGAGACTTGGGGGAACGCTGTGTGGAAGGAAATTTGTGGCTCCTCTCAGATTCCAGAACTTTCTGCCACAGAAATGTGAGGAACATGTGTTTTTTTAGCCAAATTTTGAGGTTTGCAAGGGATTCTGGGTAACAGAACCTGGTCAGAGCCCCACAAGTCACCCCATCTTGGATTCCCCTAGGTCTCTAGTTTTCAGAAATGCACAGGTTTGGTAGGTTTCCCTAGGTGCCGGCTGAGCTAGAGGCCAAAAACTACAGGTAGGCACTTTGCAAAAAACACCTCTGTTTTCTTTCAAAAAATTGGATGTGTCCACGTTGCGCTTTGGGGCGTTTCCTGTCGCGGGCGCTAGACCTACCCACACAAGTGAGGTATCATTTTTATCGGGAGACTTGGGGGAACGCTGGGTGGAAGGAAATTTGTGGCTCCTCCCAGATTCCAGAACTTTCTGCCACAGAAATATGAGGAACATGTGTTTTTTTTAGCCAAATTTTGAGGTTTGCAAAGGATTCTGGATAACAGAACCTGGTCAGAGCCCCACAAGTCACCCCATCTTGGATTCCCCTAGGTCTCTAGTTTTCAGAAATGCACAGGTTTGGTAGGTTTCCCTAGGTGCCGGCTGAGCTAGAGGCCAAAATCTACAGGTAGGCACTTTGCAAAAAACACCTCTGTTTTCTTTCAAAAAATTGGATGTGTCCAAGTTGCGCTTTGGGGCGTTTCCTGTCGTGGGCGCTAGGCCTACCCACACAAGTGAGGTATCATTTTTATCGGGAGACTTGGGGGAACGCTGGGTGGAAGGAAATTTGTGGCTCCCCTCAGATTCCAGAACTTTCTGCCACAGAAATGTGAGGAACATGTGTTTTTTTAGCCAAATTTTGAGGTTTGCAGAGGATTCTGGGTAACAGAACCTGGTCAGAGCCCCACAAGTCACCCCATCTTGGATTCCCCTAGGTCTCTAGTTTTCAGAAATGCACAGGTTTGGTAGGTTTCCCTAGGTGCCGGCTGAGCTAGAGGCCAAAAACTACAGGTAGGCACTTTGCAAAAAACACCTCTGTTTTCTTTAAAAAAATTGGATGTGTCCACGTTGCGCTTTGGGGCGTTTCCTGTCGCGGGCGCTAGGCCTACCCACACAAGTGAGGTATCATTTTTATCGGGAGACTTGGGGGAACGCTGGGTGGAAGGAAATTTGTGGCTCCTCTCAGATTCCAGAACTTTCTGCCACAGAAATGTGAGGAACATGTGTTTTTTAGCCAAATTCTGAGGTTTGCAAAGGATTCTGGGTAACAGAACCTGGTCAGAGCCCCACAAGTCACCCCATCTTGGATTCCCCTAGGTCTCTAGTTTTCAGAAATGCACAGGTTTGGTAGGTTTCCCTAGGTGCCGGCTGAGCTAGAGGCCAAAAACTACAGGTAGGCACTTTGCAAAAAACACCTGTGTTTTCTTTCAAAAAATTGGATGTGTCCACGTTGCGCTTTGGGGCGTTTCCTGTCACGGGCGCTAGGCCTACCCACACAAGTGCGGTATAATTTTTATCAGGAGACTTGGGGGAACGCTGGGTGGAAGGAAATTTGTGGCTCCTCTCAGATTCCAGAACTTTCTGCCACAGAAATGTGAGGAACATGTGTTTTTTAGCCAAATTCTGAGGTTTGCAAAGGATTCTGGGTAACAGAACCTGGTCAGAGCCCCACAAGTCACCCCATCTTGGATTCCCCTAGGTCTCTAGTTTTCAGAAATGCACAGGTTTGGTAGGTTTCCCTAGGTGCCGGCTGAGCTAGAGGCCAAAAACTACAGGTAGGCACTTTGCAAAAAACACCTCTGTTTTCTTTCAAAAAATTGGATGTGTCCACGTTGCGCTTTGGGGCGTTTCCTGTCGCGGGCGCTAGGCCTACCCACACAAGTGAGGTATAATTTTTATCGGGAGACTTGGGGGAACGCTGGGTGGAAGGAAATTTGTGGCTCCTCCCAGATTCCAGAACTTTCTGCCACAGAAATATGAGGAACATGTGTTTTTTTAGCCAAATTTTGAGGTTTGCAAAGGATTCTGGGTAACAGAACCTGGTCAGAGCCCCACAAGTCACCCCATCTTGGATTCCCCTAGGTCTCTAGTTTTCAGAAATGCACAGGTTTGGTAGGTTTCCCTAGGTGCCGGCTGAGCTAGAGGCCAAAATCTACAGGTAGGCACTTTGCAAAAAACACCTCTGTTTTCTTTCAAAAAATTGGATGTGTCCAAGTTGCGCTTTGGGGCGTTTCCTGTCGTGGGCGCTAGGCCTACCCACACAAGTGAGGTATCATTCTTATCGGGAGACTTGGGGGAACGCTGGGTGGAAGGAAATTTGTGGCTCCTCTCAGATTCCAGAACTTTCTGCCACAGAAATGTGAGGAACATGTGTTTTTTTAGCCAAATTTTGAGGTTTGCAAAGGATTCTGGGTAACAGAACCTGGTCAGAGCCCCACAAGTCACCCCATCTTGGATTCCCCTAGGTCTCTAGTTTTCAGAAATGCACAGGTTTGGTAGGTTTCCCTAGGTGCCGGCTGAGCTAGAAGCCAAAATCTACAGGTAGGCACTTTGCAAAAAACACCTCTGTTTTCTTCAAAAAAATTGGATGTGTCCACGTTGCGCTTTGGGGCATTTCCTGTCGCGGGCGCTAGGCCTACCCACACAAGTGAGGTATCATTTTTATCGGGAGACTTGGGGGAACGCTGGGTGGAAGGAAATTTGTGGCTCCTCTCAGATTCCAGAACTTTCTGCCACAGAAATGTGAGGAACATGTGTTTTTTTAGCAAAATTTTGAGGTTTGCAAAGGATTCTGGGTAACAGAACCTAGTCAGAGCCCCACAAGTCACCCCATCTTGGATTCCCCTAGGTCTCTAGTTTTCAGAAATGCACAGGTTTGGTAGGTTTCCCTAGGTGCCGGCTGAGCTAGAGGCCAAAAACTACAGGTAGGCACTTTGCAAAAAACACCTCTGTTTTCTTTAAAAAAATTGGATGTGTCCACGTTGCGCTTTGGGGCGTTTCCTGTCGCGGGCGTTAGGCCTACCCACACAAGTGAGGTATCATTTTTATCGGGAGACTTGGGGGAACGCTGGGTGGAAGGAAATTTGTGGCTCCTCCCAGATTCCAGAACTTTCTGCCACAGAAATATGAGGAACATGTGTTTTTTTAGCCAAATTTTGAGGTTTGCAAAGGATTCTGGGTAACAGAACCTGGTCAGAGCCCCACAAGTCACCCCATCTTGGATTCCCCTAGGTCTCTAGTTTTCAGAAATGCACAGGTTTGGTAGGTTTCCCTAGGTGCCGGCTGAGCTAGAAGCCAAAATCTACAGAGAGGCACTTTGCAAAAAACACCTCTGTTTTCTTCAAAAAAATTGGATGTGTCCACGTTGCGCTTTGGGGCATTTCCTGTCGCGGGCGCTAGGCCTACCCACACAAGTGAGGTATCATTTTTATCGGGAGACTTGGGGGAACGGTGGGTGGAAGGAAATTTGTGGCTCCTCTCAGATTCCAGAACTTTCTGCCACAGAAATGTGAGGAACATGTGTTTTTTTAGCAAAATGTTGAGGTTTGCAAAGGATTCTGGGTAACAGAACCTGGTCAGAGCCCCACAAGTCACCCCATCTTGGATTCCCCCAGGTCTCTAGTTTTCAGAAATGCACAGGTTTGGTAGGTTTCCCTAGGTGCCGGCTGAGCTAGAGGCCAAAAACTAAAGGTAGGCACTTTGCAAAAAACACCTCTGTTTTCTTTAAAAAAATTGGATGTGTCCACGTTGCGCTTTGGGGCGTTTCATGTCGCGGGCGCTAGGCCTACCCACACAAGTGCGGTATCATTTTTATCGGGAGACTTGGGGGAACGCAGGGTGGAAGGAAATTTGTGGCTCCTCTCAGATTCCAGAACTTTCTGCCACAGAAATGTGAGGAACATGTGTTTTTTAGCCAAATTTTGAGGTTTGCAAAGGATTCTGGGTAACAGAACCTGGTCAGAGTCCCACAAGTCACCCCATCCTGGATTCCCCTAGGTCTCTAGTTTTCAGAAATGCACAGGTTTGGTAGGTTTCCCTAGGTGCCGGCTGAGCTAGAGGCCAAAGTCTACAGGTAGGCACTTTGCAAAAAACACCTCTGTTTTCTTTCAAAAAATTGGATGTGTCCATGTTGCGCTTTGTGGCGTTTCCTGTCGCGGGCGCTAGGCCTACCCACACAAGTGAGGTATCATTTTTATTGGGAGACTTGGGGGAACGCTGGGTGGAAGGAAATTTGTGGCTCCTCTCAGATTCCAGAACTTTCTGCCACAGAAATGTGAGGAACATGTGTTTTTTTTAGCCAAATTTTGAGGTTTGCAAAGGATTCTGGGTAACAGAACCTGGTCAGAGCCCCACAAGTCACCCCATCTTGGATTCCCCTAGGTCTCTAGTTTTCAGAAATGCACAGGTTTGGTAGGTTTCCCTAGGTGCCGGCTGAGCTAGACCCCAAAATCTACAGGTAGGCACTTTGCAAAAAACACCTCTGTTTTCTTTCAAAAAATTGGATGTGTCCACGTTGCGCTTTGGGGCGTTTCCTGTCGCGGGCGCTACGCCTACCCACACAAGTGAGGTATCATTTTTATCGGGAGACTTGGGGGAACGCTGGGTGGAAGGAAATTTGTGGCTCCTCCCAGATTCCAGAACTTTCTGCCACAGAAATATGAGGAACATGTGTTTTTTTAGCCAAATGTTGAGGTTTGCAAAGGATTCCGGGTAACAGAACCTGGTCAGAGCCCCACAAGTCACCCCATCTTGGATTCCCCTAGGTCTCTAGTTTTCAGAAATGCACAGGTTTGGTAGGTTTCCCTAGGTGCCGGCTGAGCTAGAGGCCAAAATCTACAGGTAGGCACTTTGCAAAAAACACCTCTGTTTTCTTTCAAAAAATTGGATGTGTCCACGTTGCGCTTTGGGGCGTTTCCTGTCGCGGGCGCTAGGCCTACCCACACAAGTGAGGTATCATTTTTATCGGGAGACTTGGGGGAACGCCGGGTGGAAGGTAATTTGTGGCTCCTCTCAGATTCCAGAACTTTCTGCCACAGAAATGTGAGGAACATGTGTTTTTTTAGCAAAATGTTGAGGTTTGCAAAGGATTCTGGGTAACAGAACCTGGTCAGAGCCCCACAAGTCACCCCATCTTGGATTCCCCCAGGTCTCTAGTTTTCAGAAATGCACAGGTTTGGTAGGTTTCCCTAGGTGCCGGCTGAGCTAGAGGCCAAAATCTACAGGTAGGCACTTTGCAAAAAACACCTCTGTTTTCTTTAAAAAAATTGGATGTGTCCACGTTGCGCTTTGGGGCGTTTCATGTCGCGGGCGCTAGGCCTACCCACACAAGTGCGGTATCATTTTTATCGGGAGACTTGGGGGAACGCAGGGTGGAAGGAAATTTGTGCCTCCTCTCAGATTCCGGAACTTTCTGCCACAGAAATGTGAGGAACATGTGTTTTTTAGCCAAATTTTGAGGTTTGCAAAGGATTCTGGGTAACAGAACCTGGTCAGAGTCCCACAAGTCACCCCATCCTGGATTCCCCTAGGTCTCTAGTTTTCAGAAATGCACAGGTTTGGTAGGTTTCCCTAGGTGCCGGCTGAGCTAGAGGCCAAAGTCTACAGGTAGGCACTTTGCAAAAAACACCTCTGTTTTCTTTCAAAAAATTGGATGTGTCCATGTTGCGCTTAGTGGCGTTTCCTGTCGCGGGCGCTAGGCCTACCCACACAAGTGAGGTATCATTTTTATTGGGAGACTTGGGGGAACGCTGGGTGGAAGGAAATTTGTGGCTCCTCTCAGATTCCAGAACTTTCTGCCACAGAAATGTGAGGAACATGTGTTTTTTTTAGCCAAATTTTGAGGTTTGCAAAGGATTCTGGGTAACAGAACCTGGTCAGAGCCCCACAAGTCACCCCATCTTGGATTCCCCTAGGTCTCTAGTTTTCAGAAATGCACAGGTTTGGTAGGTTTCCCTAGGTGCCGGCTGAGCTAGACCCCAAAATCTACAGGTAGGCACTTTGCAAAAAACACCTCTGTTTTCTTTCAAAAAATTGGATGTGTCCACGTTGCGCTTTGGGGCATTTCCTGTCGCGGGCGCTACGCCTACCCACACAAGTGAGGTATCATTTTTATCGGGAGACTAGGGGGAACGCTGGGTGGAAGGAAATTTGTGGCTCCTCCCAGATTCCAGAACTTTCTGCCACAGAAATATGAGGAACATGTGTTTTTTTAGCCAAATGTTGAGGTTTGCAAAGGATTCCGGGTAACAGAACCTGGTCAGAGCCCCACAAGTCACCCCATCTTGGATTCCCCTAGGTCTCTAGTTTTCAGAAATGCACAGGTTTGGTAGGTTTCCCTAGGTGCCGGCTGAGCTAGACTCCAAAATCTACAGGTAGGCACTTTGCAAAAAACACCTCTGTTTTCTTTAAAAAAATTGGATGTGTCCACGTTGCGCTTTGGGGCGTTTCCTGTCGCGGGCGCTAGGCCTACCCACACCAGTGAGGTATCATTTTTATCGGGAGACTTGGGGGAACGCCGGGTGGAAGGTAATTTGTGGCTCCTCTCAGATTCCAGAACTTTCTGCCACAGAAATGTGAGGAACATGTGTTTTTTTAGCCAAATTTTGAGGTTTGCAAGGGATTCTGGGTAACAGAACCTGGTCAGAGCCCCACAAGTCACCCCATCTTGGATTCCCCTAGGTCTCTAGTTTTCAGAAATGCACAGGTTTGGTAGGTTTCCCTAGGTGCCGGCTGAGCTAGAGGCCAAAAACTACAGGTAGGCACTTTGCAAAAAACACCTCTGTTTTCTTTCAAAAAATTGGATGTGTCCACGTTGCGCTTTGGGGCGCTTCCTGTCGCGGGCGCTAGGCCTACCCACACAAGTGAGGTATCATTTTTATCGGGAGACTTGGGGGAACGCTGGGTGGAAGGAAATTTGTGGCTCCTCCCAGATTCCAGAACTTTCTGCCACAGAAATATGAGGAACATGTGTTTTTTTAGCCAAATTTTGAGGTTTGCAAAGGATTCTGGATAACAGAACCTGGTCAGAGCCCCACAAGTCACCCCATCTTGGATTCCCCTAGGTCTCTAGTTTTCAGAAATGCACAGGTTTGGTAGGTTTCCCTAGGTGCCGGCTATGCTAGAGGCCAAAATCTACAGGTAGGCACTTTGAAAAAACACCTCTGTTTTCTTTAAAAAAATTGGATGTGCCCAAGTTGCGCTTTGGGGCGTTTCCTGTCGTGGGCGCTAGGCCTACCCACACAAGTGAGGTATCATTTTTATCGGGAGACTTGGGGGAACGCTGGGTGGAAGGAAATTTGTGGCTCCTCTCAGATTCCAGAACTTTCTGCCACAGAAATGTGAGGAACATGTGTTTTTTTAGCCAAATTTTGAGGTTTGCAAAGGATTCTGGGTAACAGAACCTGGTCAGAGCCCCACAAGTCACCCCATCTTGGATTCCCCTAGGTCTCTAGTTTTCAGAAATGCACAGGTTTGGTAGGTTTCCCTAGGTGTCGGCTGAGCTAGAGGCCAAAAACTACAGGTAGGCACTTTGCAAAAAACACCTCTGTTTTCTTTAAAAAAATTGGATGTGTCCACGTTGCGCTTTGGGGCGTTTCCTGTCACGGGCGCTAGGCCTACCCACACAAGTGCGGTATCATTTTTATCAGGAGACTTGGGGAAACGCTGGGTGGAAGGAAATTTGTGGCTCCTCTCAGATTCCAGAACTTTCTGCCACAGAAATGTGAGGAACATGTGTTTTTTAGCCAAATTCTGAGGTTTGCAAAGGATTCTGGGTAACAGAACCTGGTCAGAGCCCCACAAGTCACCCCATCTTGGATTCCCCTAGGTCTCTAGTTTTCAGAAATGCACAGGTTTGGTAGGTTTCCCTAGGTGCCGGCTGAGCTAGAGGCCAAAAACTACAGGTAGGCACTTTGCAAAAAACACCTCTGTTTTCTTTCAAAAAATTGGATGTGTCCACGTTGCGCTTTGGGGCGTTTCCTGTCACGGGCGCTAGGCCTACCCACACAAGTGAGGTATCATTTTTATCGGGAGACTTGGGGGAACGCTGGGTGGAAGGAAATTTGTGGCTCCTCCCAGATTCCAGAACTTTCTGCCACAGAAATATGAGGAACATGTGTTTTTTTAGCCAAATTTTGAGGTTTGCAAAGGATTCTGGGTAACAGAACCTGGTCAGAGCCCCACAAGTCACCCCATCTTGGATTCCCCTAGGTCTCTAGTTTTCAGAAATGCACAGGTTTGGTAGGTTTCCCTAGGTGCCGGCTGAGCTAGAGGCCAAAATCTACAGGTAGGCACTTTGCAAAAAACACCTCTGTTTTCTTTAAAAAAATTGGATGTGTCCACGTTGCGCTTTGGGGCGTTTCCTGTCGTGGGCGCTAGGCCTACCCACACAAGTGAGGTATCATTTTTATCGGGAGACTTGGGGGAACGCTGTGTGGAAGGAAATTTGTGGCTCCTCTCAGATTCCAGAACTTTCTGCCACAGAAATGTGAGGAACATGTGTTTTTTTAGCCAAATGTTGAGGTTTGCAAGGGATTCTGGGTAACAGAACCTGGTCAGAGCCCCACAAGTCACCCCATCTTGGATTCCCCTAGGTCTCTAGTTTTCAGAAATGCACAGGTTTGGTAGGTTTCCCTAGGTGCCGGCTGAGCTAGAGGCCAAAAACTACAGGTAGGCACTTTGCAAAAAACACCTCTGTTTTCTTTCAAAAAATTGGATGTGTCCACGTTGCGCTTTGGGGCGTTTCCTGTCGCGGGCGCTAGACCTACCCACACAAGTGAGGTATCATTTTTATCGGGAGACTTGGGGGAACGCTGGGTGGAAGGACATTTGTGGCTCCTCCCAGATTCCAGAACTTTCTGCCACAGAAATATGAGGAACATGTGTTTTTTTTAGCCAAATTTTGAGGTTTGCAAAGGATTCTGGATAACAGAACCTGGTCAGAGCCCCACAAGTCACCCCATCTTGGATTCCCCTAGGTCTCTAGTTTTCAGAAATGCACAGGTTTGGTAGGTTTCCCTAGGTGCCGGCTGAGCTAGAGGCCAAAAACTACAGGTAGGCACTTTGCAAAAAACACCTCTGTTTTCTTTAAAAAAATTGGATGTGTCCAAGTTGCGCTTTGGGGCTTTTCCTGTCGTGGGCGCTAGGCCTACCCACACAAGTGAGGTATCATTTTTATCGGGAGACTTGGGGGAACGCTGGGTGGAAGGAAATTTGTGGCTCCCCTCAGATTCCAGAACTTTCTGCCACAGAAATGTGAGGAACATGTGTTTTTTTAGCCAAATTTTGAGGTTTGCAGAGGATTCTGGGTAACAGAACCTGGTCAGAGCCCCACAAGTCACCCCATCTTGGATTCCCCTAGGTCTCTAGTTTTCAGAAATGCACAGGTTTGGTAGGTTTCCCTAGGTGCCGGCTGAGCTAGAGGCCAAAAACTACAGGTAGGCACTTTGCAAAAAACACCTCTGTTTTCTTTAAAAAAATTGGATGTGTCCACGTTGCGCTTTGGGGCGTTTCCTGTCGCGGGCGCTAGGCCTACCCACACAAGTGAGGTATCATTTTTATCGGGAGACTTGGGGGAACGCTGGGTGGAAGGAAATTTGTGGCTCCTCTCAGATTCCAGAACTTTCTGCCACAGAAATGTGAGGAACATGTGTTTTTTAGCCAAATTCTGAGGTTTGCAAAGGATTCTGGGTAACAGAACCTGGTCAGAGCCCCACAAGTCACCCCATCTTGGATTCCCCTAGGTCTCTAGTTTTCAGAAATGCACAGGTTTGGTAGGTTTCCCTAGGTGCCGGCTGAGCTAGAGGCCAAAAACTACAGGTAGGCACTTTGCAAAAAACACCTGTGTTTTCTTTCAAAAAATTGGATGTGTCCACGTTGCGCTTTGGGGCGTTTCCTGTCACGGGCGCTAGGCCTACCCACACAAGTGCGGTATAATTTTTATCAGGAGACTTGGGGGAACGCTGGGTGGAAGGAAATTTGTGGCTCCTCTCAGATTCCAGAACTTTCTGCCACAGAAATGTGAGGAACATGTGTTTTTTAGCCAAATTCTGAGGTTTGCAAAGGATTCTGGGTAACAGAACCTGGTCAGAGCCCCACAAGTCACCCCATCTTGGATTCCCCTAGGTCTCTAGTTTTCAGAAATGCACAGGTTTGGTAGGTTTCCCTAGGTGCCGGCTGAGCTAGAGGCCAAAAACTACAGGTAGGCACTTTGCAAAAAACACCTCTGTTTTCTTTCAAAAAATTGGATGTGTCCACGTTGCGCTTTGGGGCGTTTCCTGTCGCGGGCGCTAGGCCTACCCACACAAGTGAGGTATAATTTTTATCGGGAGACTTGGGGGAACGCTGGGTGGAAGGAAATTTGTGGCTCCTCCCAGATTCCAGAACTTTCTGCCACAGAAATATGAGGAACATGTGTTTTTTTAGCCAAATTTTGAGGTTTGCAAAGGATTCTGGGTAACAGAACCTGGTCAGAGCCCCACAAGTCACCCCATCTTGGATTCCCCTAGGTCTCTAGTTTTCAGAAATGCACAGGTTTGGTAGGTTTCCCTAGGTGCCGGCTGAGCTAGAGGCCAAAAACTACAGGTAGGCACTTTGCAAAAAACACCTGTGTTTTCTTTCAAAAAATTGGATGTGTCCACGTTGCGCTTTGGGGCGTTTCCTGTCACGGGCGCTAGGCCTACCCACACAAGTGCGGTATAATTTTTATCAGGAGACTTGGGGGAACGCTGGGTGGAAGGAAATTTGTGGCTCCTCTCAGATTCCAGAACTTTCTGCCACAGAAATGTGAGGAACATGTGTTTTTTAGCCAAATTCTGAGGTTTGCAAAGGATTCTGGGTAACAGAACCTGGTCAGAGCCCCACAAGTCACCCCATCTTGGATTCCCCTAGGTCTCTAGTTTTCAGAAATGCACAGGTTTGGTAGGTTTCCCTAGGTGCCGGCTGAGCTAGAGGCCAAAAACTACAGGTAGGCACTTTGCAAAAAACACCTCTGTTTTCTTTCAAAAAATTGGATGTGTCCACGTTGCGCTTTGGGGCGTTTCCTGTCGCGGGCGCTAGGCCTACCCACACAAGTGAGGTATAATTTTTATCGGGAGACTTGGGGGAACGCTGGGTGGAAGGAAATTTGTGGCTCCTCCCAGATTCCAGAACTTTCTGCCACAGAAATATGAGGAACATGTGTTTTTTTAGCCAAATTTTGAGGTTTGCAAAGGATTCTGGGTAACAGAACCTGGTCAGAGCCCCACAAGTCACCCCATCTTGGATTCCCCTAGGTCTCTAGTTTTCAGAAATGCACAGGTTTGGTAGGTTTCCCTAGGTGCCGGCTGAGCTAGAGGCCAAAATCTACAGGTAGGCACTTTGCAAAAAACACCTCTGTTTTCTTTCAAAAAATTGGATGTGTCCAAGTTGCGCTTTGGGGCGTTTCCTGTCGTGGGCGCTAGGCCTACCCACACAAGTGAGGTATCATTCTTATCGGGAGACTTGGGGGAACGCTGGGTGGAAGGAAATTTGTGGCTCCTCTCAGATTCCAGAACTTTCTGCCACAGAAATGTGAGGAACATGTGTTTTTTTAGCCAAATTTTGAGGTTTGCAAAGGATTCTGGGTAACAGAACCTGGTCAGAGCCCCACAAGTCACCCCATCTTGGATTCCCCTAGGTCTCTAGTTTTCAGAAATGCACAGGTTTGGTAGGTTTCCCTAGGTGCCGGCTGAGCTAGAAGCCAAAATCTACAGGTAGGCACTTTGCAAAAAACACCTCTGTTTTCTTCAAAAAAATTGGATGTGTCCACGTTGCGCTTTGGGGCATTTCCTGTCGCGGGCGCTAGGCCTACCCACACAAGTGAGGTATCATTTTTATCGGGAGACTTGGGGGAACGCTGGGTGGAAGGAAATTTGTGGCTCCTCTCAGATTCCAGAACTTTCTGCCACAGAAATGTGAGGAACATGTGTTTTTTTAGCAAAATTTTGAGGTTTGCAAAGGATTCTGGGTAACAGAACCTAGTCAGAGCCCCACAAGTCACCCCATCTTGGATTCCCCTAGGTCTCTAGTTTTCAGAAATGCACAGGTTTGGTAGGTTTCCCTAGGTGCCGGCTGAGCTAGAGGCCAAAAACTACAGGTAGGCACTTTGCAAAAAACACCTCTGTTTTCTTTAAAAAAATTGGATGTGTCCACGTTGCGCTTTGGGGCGTTTCCTGTCGCGGGCGCTAGGCCTACCCACACAAGTGAGGTATCATTTTTATCGGGAGACTTGGGGGAACGCTGGGTGGAAGGAAATTTGTGGCTCCTCCCAGATTCCAGAACTTTCTGCCACAGAAATATGAGGAACATGTGTTTTTTTAGCCAAATTTTGAGGTTTGCAAAGGATTCTGGGTAACAGAACCTGGTCAGAGCCCCACAAGTCACCCCATCTTGGATTCCCCTAGGTCTCTAGTTTTCAGAAATGCACAGGTTTGGTAGGTTTCCCTAGGTGCCGGCTGAGCTAGAAGCCAAAATCTACAGATAGGCACTTTGCAAAAAACACCTCTGTTTTCTTCAAAAAAATTGGATGTGTCCACGTTGCGCTTTGGGGCATTTCCTGTCGCGGGCGCTAGGCCTACCCACACAAGTGAGGTATCATTTTTATCGGGAGACTTGGAGGAACGCTGGGTGGAAGGAAATTTGTGGCTCCTCTCAGATTCCAGAACTTTCTGCCACAGAAATGTGAGGAACATGTGTTTTTTTAGCAACATTTTGAGGTTTGCAAAGGATTCTGGGTAACAGAACCTAGTCAGAGCCCCACAAGTCACCCCATCTTGGATTCCCCTAGGTCTCTAGTTTTCATAAATGCACAGGTTTGGTAGTTTTCCCTAGGTGCCAGCTGAGCTAGAGGCCAAAATCTACAGGTGGACACTTTGCAAAAAACACCTCTGTTTTCTTTAAAAAAATTGGATGTGTCCACGTTGCGCTTTGGGGCGTTTCCTGTTGCGGGCGCTAGGCCTACCCACACAAGTGAGGTATCATTTTTATCGGGAGACTTGGGGGAACGCCGGGTGGAAGGAAATTTGTGGCTCCTCTCAGATTCCAGAACTTTCTGCCACAGAAATGTGAGGAACATGGGTTTAATTAGCCAAATTTTGAGGTTTGCAAAGGATTCTGGGTAACAGAACCTGGTCAGAGACCCACAAGTCACCCCATCTTGGATTCCCCTAGGTCTCTAGTTTTCAGAAATGCACAGGTTTGGTAGGTTTCCCTAGGTGCCGGCTGAGCTAGAGGCCAAAATCTACAGGTAGGCACTTTGCAAAAAACACCTCTGTTTTCTTTCAAAAAATTGGATGTGTCCACGTTGCGCTTTGGGGCGTTTCCTGTCGCGGGCGCTAGGCCTACCCACACAAGTGAGGTATCATTTTTATCGGGAGACTTGGGGGAACGCTGGGTGGAAGGAAATTTGTGGCTCCTCTCAGATTCCAGAACTTTCTGCCACAGAAATGTGAGAAACATGTGTTTTTTTAGCAAAATGTTGAGGTTTGCAAAGGATTCTGGGTAACAGAACCTGGTCAGAGCCCCACAAGTCACCCCATCTTGGATTCCCCCAGGTCTCTAGTTTTCAGAAATGCACAGGTTTGGTAGGTTTCCCTAGGTGCCGGCTGAGCTAGAGGCCAAAAACTACAGGTAGGCACTTTCCAAAAAACACCTCTGTTTTCTTTAAAAAAATTGGATGTGTCCACGTTGCGCTTTGGGGCGTTTCATGTCGCGGGCGCTAGGCCTACCTACACAAGTGCGGTATCATTTTTATCGGGAGACTTGGGGGAACGCAGGGTGGAAGGAAATTTGTGGCTCCTCTCAGATTCCAGAACTTTCTGCCACAGAAATGTGAGGAACATGTGTTTTTTAGCCAAATTTTGAGGTTTGCAAAGGATTCTGGGTAACAGAACCTGGTCAGAGTCCCACAAGTCACCCCATCCTGGATTCCCCTAGGTCTCTAGTTTTCAGAAATGCACAGGTTTGGTAGGTTTCCCTAGGTGCCGGCTGAGCTAGAGGCCAAAGTCTACAGGTAGGCACTTTGCAAAAAACACCTCTGTTTTCTTTCAAAAAATTGGATGTGTCCATGTTGCGCTTTGTGGCGTTTCCTGTCGCGGGCGCTAGGCCTACCCACACAAGTGAGGTATCATTTTTATTGGGAGACTTGGGGGAACGCTGGGTGGAAGGAAATTTGTGGCTCCTCTCAGATTCCAGAACTTTCTGCCACAGAAATGTGAGGAACATGTGTTTTTTTTAGCCAAATTTTGAGGTTTGCAAAGGATTCTGGGTAACAGAACCTGGTCAGAGCCCCACAAGTCACCCCATCTTGGATTCCCCTAGGTCTCTAGTTTTCAGAAATGCACAGGTTTGGTAGGTTTCCCTAGGTGCCGGCTGAGCTAGACCCCAAAATCTACAGGTAGGCACTTTGCAAAAAACACCTCTGTTTTCTTTAAAAAAATTGGATGTGTCCACGTTGCGCTTTGGGGCGTTTCCTGTCGCGGGCGCTACGCCTACCCACACAAGTGAGGTATCATTTTTATCGGGAGACTTGGGGGAACGCTGGGTGGAAGGAAATTTGTGGCTCCTCCCAGATTCCAGAACTTTCTGCCACAGAAATATGAGGAACATGTGTTTTTTTAGCCAAATGTTGAGGTTTGCAAAGGATTCCGGGTAACAGAACCTGGTCAGAGCCCCACAAGTCACCCCATCTTGGATTCCCCTAGGTCTCTAGTTTTCAGAAATGCACAGGTTTGGTAGGTTTCCCTAGGTGCCGGCTGAGCTAGAGGCCAAAATCTACAGGTAGGCACTTTGCAAAAAACACCTCTGTTTTCTTTCAAAAAATTGGATGTGTCCACGTTGCGCTTTGGGGCGTTTCCTGTCGCGGGCGCTAGGCCTACCCACACAAGTGAGGTATCATTTTTATCGGGAGACTTGGGGGAACGCTGGGTGGAAGGAAATTTGTGGCTCCTCTCAGATTCCAGAACTTTCTGCCACAGAAATGTGAGGAACATGTGTTTTTTTAGCAAAATTTTGAGGTTTGCAAAGGATTCTGGGTAACAGAACCTAGTCAGAGCCCCACAAGTCACCCCATCTTGGATTCCCCTAGGTCTCTAGTTTTCAGAAATGCACAGGTTTGGTAGGTTTCCCTAGGTGCCGGCTGAGCTAGAGGCCAAAAACTACAGGTAGGCACTTTGCAAAAAACACCTCTGTTTTCTTTAAAAAAATTGGATGTGTCCACGTTGCGCTTTGGGGCGTTTCCTGTCGCGGGCGCTAGGCCTACCCACACAAGTGAGGTATCATTTTTATCGGGAGACTTGGGGGAACGCTGGGTGGAAGGAAATTTGTGGCTCCTCCCAGATTCCAGAACTTTCTGCCACAGAAATATGAGGAACATGTGTTTTTTTAGCCAAATTTTGAGGTTTGCAAAGGATTCTGGGTAACAGAAGCTGGTCAGAGCCCCACAAGTCACCCCATCTTGGATTCCCCTAGGTCTCTAGTTTTCAGAAATGCACAGGTTTGGTAGGTTTCCCTAGGTGCCGGCTGAGCTAGAAGCCAAAATCTACAGATAGGCACTTTGCAAAAAACACCTCTGTTTTCTTCAAAAAAATTGGATGTGTCCACGTTGCGCTTTGGGGCATTTCCTGTCGCGGGCTCTAGGCCTACCCACACAAGTGAGGTATCATTTTTATCGGGAGACTTGGGGGAACGCTGGGTGGAAGGAAATTTGTGGCTCCTCTCAGATTCCAGAACTTTCTGCCACAGAAATGTGAGGAACATGTGTTTTTTTAGCAACATTTTGAGGTTTGCAAAGGATTCTGGGTAACAGAACCTAGTCAGAGCCCCACAAGTCACCCCATCTTGGATTCCCCTAGGTCTCTAGTTTTCATAAATGCACAGGTTTGGTAGTTTTCCCTAGGTGCCAGCTGAGCTAGAGGCCAAAATCTACAGGTGGACACTTTGCAAAAAACACCTCTGTTTTCTTTAAAAAAATTGGATGTGTCCACGTTGCGCTTTGGGGCGTTTCCTGTTGCGGGCGCTAGGCCTACCCACACAAGTGAGGTATCATTTTTATCGGGAGACTTGGGGGAACGCCGGGTGGAAGGAAATTTGTGGCTCCTCTCAGATTCCAGAACTTTCTGCCACAGAAATGTGAGGAACATGGGTTTAATTAGCCAAATTTTGAGGTTTGCAAAGGATTCTGGGTAACAGAACCTGGTCAGAGACCCACAAGTCACCCCATCTTGGATTCCCCTAGGTCTCTAGTTTTCAGAAATGCACAGGTTTGGTAGGTTTCCCTAGGTGCCGGCTGAGCTAGAGGCCAAAATCTACAGGTAGGCACTTTGCAAAAAACACCTCTGTTTTCTTTCAAAAAATTGGATGTGTCCACGTTGCGCTTTGGGGCGTTTCCTGTCGCGGGCGCTAGGCCTACCCACACAAGTGAGGTATCATTTTTATCGGGAGACTTGGGGGAACGCTGGGTGGAAGGAAATTTGTGGCTCCTCTCAGATTCCAGAACTTTCTGCCACAGAAATGTGAGAAACATGTGTTTTTTTAGCAAAATGTTGAGGTTTGCAAAGGATTCTGGGTAACAGAACCTGGTCAGAGCCCCACAAGTCACCCCATCTTGGATTCCCCCAGGTCTCTAGTTTTCAGAAATGCACAGGTTTGGTAGGTTTCCCTAGGTGCCGGCTGAGCTAGAGGCCAAAAACTACAGGTAGGCACTTTCCAAAAAACACCTCTGTTTTCTTTAAAAAAATTGGATGTGTCCACGTTGCGCTTTGGGGCGTTTCATGTCGCGGGCGCTAGGCCTACCTACACAAGTGCGGTATCATTTTTATCGGGAGACTTGGGGGAACGCAGGGTGGAAGGAAATTTGTGGCTCCTCTCAGATTCCAGAACTTTCTGCCACAGAAATGTGAGGAACATGTGTTTTTTAGCCAAATTTTGAGGTTTGCAAAGGATTCTGGGTAACAGAACCTGGTCAGAGTCCCACAAGTCACCCCATCCTGGATTCCCCTAGGTCTCTAGTTTTCAGAAATGCACAGGTTTGGTAGGTTTCCCTAGGTGCCGGCTGAGCTAGAGGCCAAAGTCTACAGGTAGGCACTTTGCAAAAAACACCTCTGTTTTCTTTCAAAAAATTGGATGTGTCCATGTTGCGCTTTGTGGCGTTTCCTGTCGCGGGCGCTAGGCCTACCCACACAAGTGAGGTATCATTTTTATTGGGAGACTTGGGGGAACGCTGGGTGGAAGGAAATTTGTGGCTCCTCTCAGATTCCAGAACTTTCTGCCACAGAAATGTGAGGAACATGTGTTTTTTTTAGCCAAATTTTGAGGTTTGCAAAGGATTCTGGGTAACAGAACCTGGTCAGAGCCCCACAAGTCACCCCATCTTGGATTCCCCTAGGTCTCTAGTTTTCAGAAATGCACAGGTTTGGTAGGTTTCCCTAGGTGCCGGCTGAGCTAGACCCCAAAATCTACAGGTAGGCACTTTGCAAAAAACACCTCTGTTTTCTTTAAAAAAATTGGATGTGTCCACGTTGCGCTTTGGGGCGTTTCCTGTCGCGGGCGCTACGCCTACCCACACAAGTGAGGTATCATTTTTATCGGGAGACTTGGGGGAACGCTGGGTGGAAGGAAATTTGTGACTCCTCCCAGATTCCAGAACTTTCTGCCACAGAAATATGAGGAACATGTGTTTTTTTAGCCAAATGTTGAGGTTTGCAAAGGATTCCGGGTAACAGAACCTGGTCAGAGCCCCACAAGTCACCCCATCTTGGATTCCCCTAGGTCTCTAGTTTTCAGAAATGCACAGGTTTGGTAGGTTTCCCTAGGTGCCGGCTGAGCTAGAGGCCAAAATCTACAGGTAGGCACTTTGCAAAAAACACCTCTGTTTTCTTTCAAAAAATTGGATGTGTCCACGTTGCGCTTTGGGGCGTTTCCTGTCGCGGGCGCTAGGCCTACCCACACAAGTGAGGTATCATTTTTATCGGGAGACTTGGGGGAACGCTGGGTGGAAGGAAATTTGTGGCTCCTCTCAGATTCCAGAACTTTCTGCCACAGAAATGTGAGGAACATGTGTTTTTTTAGCAAAATGTTGAGGTTTGCAAAGGATTCTGGGTAACAGAACCTGGTCAGAGCCCCACAAGTCACCCCATCTTGGATTCCCCCAGGTCTCTAGTTTTCAGAAATGCACAGGTTTGGTAGGTTTCCCTAGGTGCCGGCTGAGCTAGAGGCCAAAAACTAAAGGTAGGCACTTTGCAAAAAACACCTCTGTTTTCTTTAAAAAAATTGGATGTGTCCACGTTGCGCTTTGGGGCGTTTCATGTCGCGGGCGCTAGGCCTACCCACACAAGTGCGGTATCATTTTTATCGGGAGACTTGGGGGAACGCAGGGTGGAAGGAAATTTGTGGCTCCTCTCAGATTCCAGAACTTTCTGCCACAGAAATGTGAGGAACATGTGTTTTTTAGCCAAATTTTGAGGTTTGCAAAGGATTCTGGGTAACAGAACCTGGTCAGAGTCCCACAAGTCACCCCATCCTGGATTCCCCTAGGTCTCTAGTTTTCAGAAATGCACAGGTTTGGTAGGTTTCCCTAGGTGCCGGCTGAGCTAGAGGCCAAAGTCTACAGGTAGGCACTTTGCAAAAAACACCTCTGTTTTCTTTCAAAAAATTGGATGTGTCCATGTTGCGCTTTGTGGCGTTTCCTGTCGCGGGCGCTAGGCCTACCCACACAAGTGAGGTATCATTTTTATTGGGAGACTTGGGGGAACGCTGGGTGGAAGGAAATTTGTGGCTCCTCTCAGATTCCAGAACTTTCTGCCACAGAAATGTGAGGAACATGTGTTTTTTTTAGGCAAATTTTGAGGTTTGCAAAGGATTCTGGGTAACAGAACCTGGTCAGAGCCCCACAAGTCACCCCATCTTGGATTCCCCTAGGTCTCTAGTTTTCAGAAATGCACAGGTTTGGTAGGTTTCCCTAGGTGCCGGCTGAGCTAGACCCCAAAATCTACAGGTAGGCACTTTGCAAAAAACACCTCTGTTTTCTTTCAAAAAATTGGATGTGTCCACGTTGCGCTTTGGGGCGTTTCCGGTCGCGGGCGCTACGCCTACCCACACAAGTGAGGTATCATTTTTATCGGGAGACTTGGGGGAACGCTGGGTGGAAGGAAATTTGTGGCTCCTCCCAGATTCCAGAACTTTCTGCCACAGAAATATGAGGAACATGTGTTTTTTTAGCCAAATGTTGAGGTTTGCAAAGGATTCCGGGTAACAGAACCTGGTCAGAGCCCCACAAGTCACCCCATCTTGGATTCCCCTAGGTCTCTAGTTTTCAGAAATGCACAGGTTTGGTAGGTTTCCCTAGGTGCCGGCTGAGCTAGAGGCTAAAATCTACAGGTAGGCACTTTGCAAAAAACACCTCTGTTTTCATTCAAAAAATTGGATGTGTCCACGTTGCGCTTTGGGGCGTTTCCTGTCGCGGGCGCTAGGCCTACCCACACAAGTGAGGTATCATTTTTATCGGGAGACTTGGGGGAACGCCGGGTGGAAGGTAATTTGTGGCTCCTCTCAGATTCCAGAACTTTCTGCCACAGAAATGTGAGGAACATGTGTTTTTTTAGCAAAATGTTGAGGTTTGCAAAGGATTCTGGGTAACAGAACCTGGTCAGAGCCCCACAAGTCACCCCATCTTGGATTCCCCCAGGTCTCTAGTTTTCAGAAATGCACAGGTTTGGTAGGTTTCTCTAGGTGCCGGCTGAGCTAGAGGCCAAAATCTACAGGTAGGCACTTTGCAAAAAACACCTCTGTTTTCTTTCAAAAAATTGGATGTGTCCACGTTGCGCTTTGGGGCGTTTCCTGTCGCGGGCGCTAGGCCTACCCACACAAGTGAGGTATCATTTTTATCGGGAGACTTGGGGGAACGCCGGGTGGAAGGTAATTTGTGGCTCCTCTCAGATTCCAGAACTTTCTGCCACAGAAATGTGAGGAACATGTGTTTTTTTAGCAAAATGTTGAGGTTTGCAAAGGATTCTGGGTAACAGAACCTGGTCAGAGCCCCACAAGTCACCCCATCTTGGATTCCCCCAGGTCTCTAGTTTTCAGAAATGCACAGGTTTGGTAGGTTTCCCTAGGTGCCGGCTGAGCTAGAGGCCAAAATCTACAGGTAGGCACTTTGCAAAAAACACCTCTGTTTTCTTTAAAAAAATTGGATGTGTCCACGTTGCGCTTTGGGGCGTTTCATGTCGCGGGCGCTAGGCCTACCCACACAAGTGCGGTATCATTTTTATCGGGAGACTTGGGGGAACGCAGGGTGGAAGGAAATTTGTGCCTCCTCTCAGATTCCAGAACTTTCTGCCACAGAATTGTGAGGAACATGTGTTTTTTAGCCAAATTTTGAGGTTTGCAAAGGATTCTGGGTAACAGAACCTGGTCAGAGTCCCACAAGTCACCCCATCCTGGATTCCCCTAGGTCTCTAGTTTTCAGAAATGCACAGGTTTGGTAGGTTTCCCTAGGTGCCGGCTGAGCTAGACCCCAAAATCTACAGGTAGGCACTTTGCAAAAAACACCTCTGTTTTCTTTCAAAAAATTGGATGTGTCCACGTTGCGCTTTGGGGCGTTTCCGGTCGCGGGCGCTACGCCTACCCACACAAGTGAGGTATCATTTTTATCGGGAGACTTGGGGGAACGCTGGGTGGAAGGAAATTTGTGGCTCCTCCCAGATTCCAGAACTTTCTGCCACAGAAATATGAGGAACATGTGTTTTTTTAGCCAAATGTTGAGGTTTGCAAAGGATTCCGGGTAACAGAACCTGGTCAGAGCCCCACAAGTCACCCCATCTTGGATTCCCCTAGGTCTCTAGTTTTCAGAAATGCGCAGGTTTGGTAGGTTTCCCTAGGTGCCGGCTGAGCTAGAGGCCAAAATCTACAGGTAGGCACTTTGCAAAAAACACCTCTGTTTTCTTTCAAAAAATTGGATGTGTCCACGTTGCGCTTTGGGGCGTTTCCTGTCGCGGGCGCTAGGCCTACCCACACAAGTGAGGTATCATTTTTATCGGGAGACTTGGGGGAACGCCGGGTGGAAGGTAATTTGTGGCTCCTCTCAGATTCCAGAACTTTCTGCCACAGAAATGTGAGGAACATGTGTTTTTTTAGCAAAATGTTGAGGTTTGCAAAGGATTCTGGGTAACAGAACCTGGTCAGAGCCCCACAAGTCACCCCATCTTGGATTCCCCCAGGTCTCTAGTTTTCAGAAATGCACAGGTTTGGTAGGTTTCCCTAGGTGCCGGCTGAGCTAGAGGCCAAAATCTACAGGTAGGCACTTTGCAAAAAACACCTCTGTTTTCTTTAAAAAAATTGGATGTGTCCACGTTGCGCTTTGGGGCGTTTCATGTCGCGGGCGCTAGGCCTACCCACACAAGTGCGGTATCATTTTTATCGGGAGACTTGGGGGAACGCAGGGTGGAAGGAAATTTGTGCCTCCTCTCAGATTCCAGAACTTTCTGCCACAGAAATGTGAGGAACATGTGTTTTTTAGCCAAATTTTGAGGTTTGCAAAGGATTCTGGGTAACAGAACCTGGTCAGAGTCCCACAAGTCACCCCATCCTGGATTCCCCTAGGTCTCTAGTTTTCAGAAATGCACAGGTTTGGTAGGTTTCCCTAGGTGCCGGCTGAGCTAGAGGCCAAAGTCTACAGGTAGGCACTTTGCAAAAAACACCTCTGTTTTCTTTCAAAAAATTGGATGTGTCCATGTTGCGCTTTGTGGCGTTTCCTGTCGCGGGCGCTAGGCCTACCCACACAAGTGAGGTATCATTTTTATTGGGAGACTTGGGGGAATGCTGGGTGGAAGGAAATTTGTGGCTCCTCTCAGATTCCAGAACTTTCTGCCACAGAAATGTGAGGAACATGTGTTTTTTTTAGCCAAATTTTGAGGTTTGCAAAGGATTCTGGGTAACAGAACCTGGTCAGAGCCCCACAAGTCACCCCATCTTGGATTCCCCTAGGTCTCTAGTTTTCAGAAATGCACAGGTTTGGTAGGTTTCCCTAGGTGCCGGCTGAGCTAGACCCCAAAATCTACAGGTAGGCACTTTGCAAAAAACACCTCTGTTTTCTTTCAAAAAATTGGATGTGTCCACGTTGCGCTTTGGGGCATTTCCTGTCGCGGGCGCTACGCCTACCCACACAAGTGAGGTATCATTTTTATCGGGAGACTTGGGGGAACGCTGGGTGGAAGGAAATTTGTGGCTCCTCCCAGATTCCAGAACTTTCTGCCACAGAAATATGAGGAACATGTGTTTTTTTAGCCAAATGTTGAGGTTTGCAAAGGATTCCGGGTAACAGAACCTGGTCAGAGCCCCACAAGTCACCCCATCTTGGATTCCCCTAGGTCTCTAGTTTTCAGAAATGCACAGGTTTGGTAGGTTTCCCTAGGTGCCGGCTGAGCTAGAGGCCAAAATCTACAGGTAGGCACTTTGCAAAAAACACCTCTGTTTTCTTTAAAAAAATTGGATGTGTCCACGTTGCGCTTTGGGGCGTTTCCTGTCGCGGGCGCTAGGCCTACCCACACCAGTGAGGTATCATTTTTATCGGGAGACTTGGGGGAACGCCGGGTGGAAGGTAATTTGTGGCTCCTCTCAGATTCCAGAACTTTCTGCCACAGAAATGTGAGGAACATGTGTTTTTTTAGCCAAATTTTGAGGTTTGCAAGGGATTCTGGGTAACAGAACCTGGTCAGAGCCCCACAAGTCACCCCATCTTGGATTCCCCTAGGTCTCTAGTTTTCAGAAATGCACAGGTTTGGTAGGTTTCCCTAGGTGCCGGCTGAGCTAGAGGCCAAAAACTACAGGTAGGCACTTTGCAAAAAACACCTCTGTTTTCTTTCAAAAAATTGGATGTGTCCACGTTGCGCTTTGGGGCGCTTCCTGTCGCGGGCGCTAGGCCTACCCACACAAGTGAGGTATCATTTTTATCGGGAGACTTGGGGGAACGCTGGGTGGAAGGAAATTTGTGGCTCCTCCCAGATTCCAGAACTTTCTGCCACAGAAATATGAGGAACATGTGTTTTTTTAGCCAAATTTTGAGGTTTGCAAAGGATTCTGGATAACAGAACCTGGTCAGAGCCCCACAAGTCACCCCATCTTGGATTCCCCTAGGTCTCTAGTTTTCAGAAATGCACAGGTTTGGTAGGTTTCCCTAGGTGTCGGCTGAGCTAGAGGCCAAAAACTACAGGTAGGCACTTTGCAAAAAACACCTCTGTTTTCTTTAAAAAAATTGGATGTGTCCACGTTGCGCTTTGGGGCGTTTCCTGTCACGGGCGCTAGGCCTACCCACACAAGTGCGGTATCATTTTTATCAGGAGACTTGGGGAAACGCTGGGTGGAAGGAAATTTGTGGCTCCTCTCAGATTCCAGAACTTTCTGCCACAGAAATGTGAGGAACATGTGTTTTTTAGCCAAATTCTGAGGTTTGCAAAGGATTCTGGGTAACAGAACCTGGTCAGAGCCCCACAAGTCACCCCATCTTGGATTCCCCTAGGTCTCTAGTTTTCAGAAATGCACAGGTTTGGTAGGTTTCCCTAGGTGCCGGCTGAGCTAGAGGCCAAAATCTACAGGTAGGCACTTTGCAAAAAACACCTCTGTTTTCTTTCAAAAAATTGGATGTGTCCACGTTGCGCTTTGGGGCGTTTCCTGTCGTGGGCGCTAGGCCTACCCACACAAGTGAGGTATCATTTTTATCGGGAGACTTGGGGGAACGCTGTGTGGAAGGAAATTTGTGGCTCCTCTCAGATTCCAGAACTTTCTGCCACAGAAATGTGAGGAACATGTGTTTTTTTAGCCAAATTTTGAGGTTTGCAAGGGATTCTGGGTAACAGAACCTGGTCAGAGCCCCACAAGTCACCCCATCTTGGATTCCCCTAGGTCTCTAGTTTTCAGAAATGCACAGGTTTGGTAGGTTTCCCTAGGTGCCGGCTGAGCTAGAGGCCAAAAACTACAGGTAGGCACTTTGCAAAAAACACCTCTGTTTTCTTTCAAAAAATTGGATGTGTCCACGTTGCGCTTTGGGGCGTTTCCTGTCGCGGGCGCTAGACCTACCCACACAAGTGAGGTATCATTTTTATCGGGAGACTTGGGGGAACGCTGGGTGGAAGGAAATTTGTGGCTCCTCCCAGATTCCAGAACTTTCTGCCACAGAAATATGAAGAACATGTGTTTTTTTTTAGCCAAATTTTGAGGTTTGCAAAGGATTCTGGATAACAGAACCTGGTCAGAGCCCCACAAGTCACCCCATCTTGGATTCCCCTAGGTCTCTAGTTTTCAGAAATGCACAGGTTTGGTAGGTTTCCCTAGGTGCCGGCTGAGCTAGAGGCCAAAATCTACAGGTAGGCACTTTGCAAAAAACACCTCTGTTTTCTTTCAAAAAATTGGATGTGTCCAAGTTGCGCTTTGGGGCGTTTCCTGTCGTGGGCGCTAGGCCTACCCACACAAGTGAGGTATCATTTTTATCGGGAGACTTGGGGGAACGCTGGGTGGAAGGAAATTTGTGGCTCCCCTCAGATTCCAGAACTTTCTGCCACAGAAATGTGAGGAACATGTGTTTTTTTAGCCAAATTTTGAGGTTTGCAGAGGATTCTGGGTAACAGAACCTGGTCAGAGCCCCACAAGTCACCCCATCTTGGATTCCCCTAGGTCTCTAGTTTTCAGAAATGCACAGGTTTGGTAGGTTTCCCTAGGTGTCGGCTGAGCTAGAGGCCAAAAACTACAGGTAGGCACTTTGCAAAAAACACCTCTGTTTTCTTTAAAAAAATTGGATGTGTCCACGTTGCGCTTTGGGGCGTTTCCTGTCACGGGCGCTAGGCCTACCCACACAAGTGCGGTATCATTTTTATCAGGAGACTTGGGGAAACGCTGGGTGGAAGGAAATTTGTGGCTCCTCTCAGATTCCAGAACTTTCTGCCACAGAAATGTGAGGAACATGTGTTTTTTAGCCAAATTCTGAGGTTTGCAAAGGATTCTGGGTAACAGAACCTGGTCAGAGCCCCACAAGTCACCCCATCTTGGATTCCCCTAGGTCTCTAGTTTTCAGAAATGCACAGGTTTGGTAGGTTTCCCTAGGTGCCGGCTGAGCTAGAGGCCAAAATCTACAGGTAGGCACTTTGCAAAAAACACCTCTGTTTTCTTTCAAAAAATTGGATGTGTCCAAGTTGCGCTTTGGGGCGTTTCCTGTCGTGGGCGCTAGGCCTACCCACACAAGTGAGGTATCATTCTTATCGGGAGACTTGGGGGAACGCTGGGTGGAAGGAAATTTGTGGCTCCTCTCAGATTCCAGAACTTTCTGCCACAGAAATGTGAGGAACATGTGTTTTTTTAGCCAAATTTTGAGGTTTGCAAAGGATTCTGGGTAACAGAACCTGGTCAGAGCCCCACAAGTCACCCCATCTTGGATTCCCCTAGGTCTCTAGTTTTCAGAAATGCACAGGTTTGGTAGGTTTCCCTAGGTGCCGGCTGAGCTAGAAGCCAAAATCTACAGGTAGGCACTTTGCAAAAAACACCTCTGTTTTCTTTCAAAAAATTGGATGTGTCCACGTTGCGCTTTGGGGCGTTTCCTGTCGCGGGCGCTAGACCTACCCACACAAGTGAGGTATCATTTTTATCGGGAGACTTGGGGGAACGCTGGGTGGAAGGAAATTTGTGGCTCCTCCCAGATTCCAGAACTTTCTGCCACAGAAATATGAAGAACATGTGTTTTTTTTTAGCCAAATTTTGAGGTTTGCAAAGGATTCTGGATAACAGAACCTGGTCAGAGCCCCACAAGTCACCCCATCTTGGATTCCCCTAGGTCTCTAGTTTTCAGAAATGCACAGGTTTGGTAGGTTTCCCTAGGTGCCGGCTGAGCTAGAGGCCAAAATCTACAGGTAGGCACTTTGCAAAAAACACCTCTGTTTTCTTTCAAAAAATTGGATGTGTCCAAGTTGCGCTTTGGGGCGTTTCCTGTCGTGGGCGCTAGGCCTACCCACACAAGTGAGGTATCATTTTTATCGGGAGACTTGGGGGAACGCTGGGTGGAAGGAAATTTGTGGCTCCCCTCAGATTCCAGAACTTTCTGCCACAGAAATGTGAGGAACATGTGTTTTTTTAGCCAAATTTTGAGGTTTGCAGAGGATTCTGGGTAACAGAACCTGGTCAGAGCCCCACAAGTCACCCCATCTTGGATTCCCCTAGGTCTCTAGTTTTCAGAAATGCACAGGTTTGGTAGGTTTCCCTAGGTGCCGGCTGAGCTAGAGGCCAAAAACTACAGGTAGGCACTTTGCAAAAAACACCTGTGTTTTCTTTAAAAAAATTGGATGTGTCCACGTTGCGCTTTGGGGCGTTTCCTGTCACGGGCGCTAGGCCTACCCACACAAGTGAGGTATCATTTTTATCGGGAGACTTGGGGGAACGCTGGGTGGAAGGAAATTTGTGGCTCCTCTCAGATTCCAGAACTTTCTGCCACAGAAATGTGAGGAACATGTGTTTTTTAGCCAAATTCTGAGGTTTGCAAAGGATTCTGGGTAACAGAACCTGGTCAGAGCCCCACAAGTCACCCCATCTTGGATTCCCCTAGGTCTCTAGTTTTCAGAAATGCACAGGTTTGGTAGGTTTCCCTAGGTGCCGGCTGAGCTAGAGGCCAAAAACTACAGGTAGGCACTTTGCAAAAAACACCTGTGTTTTCTTTAAAAAAATTGGATGTGTCCACGTTGCGCTTTGGGGCGTTTCCTGTCACGGGCGCTAGGCCTACCCACACAAGTGCGGTATCATTTTTATCAGGAGACTTGGGGGAACGCTGGGTGGAAGGAAATTTGTGGCTCCTCTCAGATTCCAGAACTTTCTGCCACAGAAATGTGAGGAACATGTGTTTTTTAGCCAAATTCTGAGGTTTGCAAAGGATTCTGGGTAACAGAACCTGGTCAGAGCCCCACAAGTCACCCCATCTTGGATTCCCCTAGGTCTCTAGTTTTCAGAAATGCACAGGTTTGGTAGGTTTCCCTAGGTGCCGGCTGAGCTAGAGGCCAAAAACTACAGGTAGGCACTTTGCAAAAAACACCTCTGTTTTCTTTCAAAAAATTGGATGTGTCCACGTTGCGCTTTGGGGCGTTTCCTGTCGCGGGCGCTGGCCTACCCACACAAGTGAGGTATAATTTTTATCGGGAGACTTGGGGGAACGCTGGGTGGAAGGAAATTTGTGGCTCCTCCCAGATTCCAGAACTTTCTGCCACAGAAATATGAGGAACATGTGTTTTTTTAGCCAAATTTTGAGGTTTGCAAAGGATTCTGGGTAACAGAACCTAGTCAGAGCCCCACAAGTCACCCCATCTTGGATTCCCCTAGGTCTCTAGTTTTCAGAAATGCACAGGTTTGGTAGGTTTCCCTAGGTGCCGGCTGAGCTAGAGGCCAAAAACTACAGGTAGGCACTTTGCAAAAAAAAAATGTGTTTTCTTTAAAAAAATTGGATGTGTCCACGTTGCGCTTTGGGGCGTTTCCTGTCGCGGGCGCTAGGCCTACCCACACAAGTGAGGTATCATTTTTATCGGGAGACTTGGGGGAACGCTGGGTGGAAGGAAATTTGTGGCTCCTCCCAGATTCCAGAACTTTCTGCCACAGAAATATGAGGAACATGTGTTTTTTTAGCCAAATTTTGAGGTTTGCAAAGGATTCTGGGTAACAGAACCTGGTCAGAGCCCCACAAGTCACCCCATCTTGGATTCCCCTAGGTCTCTAGTTTTCAGAAATGCACAGGTTTGGTAGGTTTCCCTAGGTGCCGGCTGAGCTAGAAGCCAAAATCTACAGATAGGCACTTTGCAAAAAACACCTCTGTTTTCTTCAAAAAAATTGGATGTGTCCACGTTGCGCTTTGGGGCATTTCCTGTCGCGGGCGCTAGGCCTACCCACACAAGTGAGGTATCATTTTTATCGGGAGACTTGGGGGAACGCTGGGTGGAAGGAAATTTGTGGCTCCTCTCAGATTCCAGAACTTTCTGCCACAGAAATGTGAGGAACATGTGTTTTTTTAGCAACATTTTGAGGTTTGCAAAGGATTCTGGGTAACAGAACCTAGTCAGAGCCCCACAAGTCACCCCATCTTGGATTCCCCTAGGTCTCTAGTTTTCATAAATGCACAGGTTTGGTAGTTTTCCCTAGGTGCCAGCTGAGCTAGAGGCCAAAATCTACAGGTGGACACTTTGCAAAAAACACCTCTGTTTTCTTTAAAAAGATTGGATGTGTCCACGTTGCGCTTTGGGGCGTTTCCTGTTGCGGGCGCTAGGCCTACCCACACAAGTGAGGTATCATTTTTATCGGGAGACTTGGGGGAACGCCGGGTGGAAGGAAATTTGTGGCTCCTCTCAGATTCCAGAACTTTCTGCCACAGAAATGTGAGGAACATGGGTTTAATTAGCCAAATTTTGAGGTTTGCAAAGGATTCTGGGTAACAGAACCTGGTCAGAGCCCCACAAGTCACCCCATCTTGGATTCCCCTAGGTCTCTAGTTTTCAGAAATGCACAGGTTTGGTAGGTTTCCCTAGGTGTCGGCTGAGCTAGAGGCCAAAAACTACAGGTAGGCACTTTGCAAAAAACACCTCTGTTTTCTTTAAAAAAATTGGATGTGTCCACGTTGCGCTTTGGGGCATTTCCTGTCGCGGGCGCTAGGCCTACCCACACAAGTGAGGTATCATTTTTATCGGGAGACTTGGGGGAACGCTGGGTGGAAGGAAATTTGTGGCTCCTCTCAGATTCCAGAACTTTCTGCCACAGAAATGTGAGGAACATGTGTTTTTTTAGCAAAATTTTGAGGTTTGCAAAGGATTCTGGGTAACAGAACCTAGTCAGAGCCCCACAAGTCACCCCATCTTGGATTCCCCTAGGTCTCTAGTTTTCAGAAATGCACAGGTTTGGTAGGTTTCCCTAGGTGCCGGCTGAGCTAGAGGCCAAAAACTACAGGTAGGCACACTTTGCAAAAAACACCTCTGTTTTCTTTAAAAAAATTGGATGTGTCCACGTTGCGCTTTGGGGCGTTTCCTGTCGCGGGCGCTAGGCCTACCCACACAAGTGAGGTATCATTTTTATCGGGAGACTTGGGGGAACGCTGGGTGGAAGGAAATTTGTGGCTCCTCCCAGATTCCAGAACTTTCTGCCACAGAAATATGAGGAACATGTGTTTTTTTAGCCAAATTTTGAGGTTTGCAAAGGATTCTGGGTAACAGAACCTGGTCAGAGCCCCACAAGTCACCCCATCTTGGATTCCCCTAGGTCTCTAGTTTTCAGAAATGCACAGGTTTGGTAGGTTTCCCTAGGTGCCGGCTGAGCTAGAAGCCAAAATCTACAGATAGGCACTTTGCAAAAAACACCTCTGTTTTCTTCAAAAAAATTGGATGTGTCCACGTTGCGCTTTGAGGCATTTCCTGTCGCGGGCGCTAGGCCTACCCACACAAGTGAGGTATCATTTTTATCGGGAGACTTGGGGGAACGCTGGGTGGAAGGAAATTTGTGGCTCCTCTCAGATTCCAGAACTTTCTGCCACAGAAATGTGAGGAACATGTGTTTTTTTAGCAACATTTTGAGGTTTGCAAAGGATTCTGGGTAACAGAACCTAGTCAGAGCCCCACAAGTCACCCCATCTTGGATTCCCCTAGGTCTCTAGTTTTCATAAATGCACAGGTTTGGTAGTTTTCCCTAGGTGCCAGCTGAGCTAGAGGCCAAAATCTACAGGTGGACACTTTGCAAAAAACACCTCTGTTTTCTTTAAAAAAATTGGATGTGTCCACGTTGCGCTTTGGGGCGTTTCCTGTTGCGGGCGCTAGGCCTACCCACACAAGTGAGGTATCATTTTTATCAGGAGACTTGGGGGAACGCTGGGTGGAAGGAAATTTGTGGCTCCTCTCAGATTCCAGAACTTTCTGCCACAGAAATATGAGGAACATGTGTTTTTAGCCAAATTCTGAGGTTTGCAAAGGATTCTGGGTAACAGAACCTGGTCAGAGCCCCACAAGTCACCCCATCTTGGATTCCCCTAGGTCTCTAGTTTTCAGAAATGCACAGGTTTGGTAGGTTTCCCTAGGTGCCGGCTGAGCTAGAGGCCAAAATCTACAGGTAGGCACTTTGCAAAAAACACCTCTGTTTTCTTTCAAAAAATTGGATGTGTCCACGTTGCGCTTTGGGGCGTTTCCTGTCACGGGCGCTAGGCCTACCCACACAAGTGCGGTATCATTTTTATCATAAGACTTGGGGGAACGCTGGGTGGAAGGAAATTTGTGGCTCCTCTCAGATTCCAGAACTTTCTGCCACAGAAATGTGAGGAACATGTGTTTTTTAGCCAAATTCTGAGGTTTGCAAAGGATTCTGGGTAACAGAACCTGGTCAGAGCCCCACAAGTCACCCCATCTTGGATTCCCCTAGGTCTCTAGTTTTCAGAAATGCACAGGTTTGGTAGGTTTCCCTAGGTGCCGGCTGAGCTAGAAGCCAAAATCTACAGGTAGGCACTTTGCAAAAAACACCTCTGTTTTCTTCAAAAAAATTGGATGTGTCCACGTTGCGCTTTGGGGCATTTCCTGTCGCGGGCGCTAGGCCTACCCACACAAGTGAGGTATCATTTTTATCGGGAGACTTGGGGGAACGCTGGGTGGAAGGAAATTTGTGGTTCCTCTCAGATTCCAGAACTTTCTGCCACAGAAATGTGAGGAACATGTGTTTTTTTAGCAACATTTTGAGGTTTGCAAAGGATTCTGGGTAACAGAACCTAGTCAGAGCCCCACAAGTCACCCCATCTTGGATTCCCCTAGGTCTCTAGTTTTCAGAAATGCACAGGTTTGATAGGTTTCCCTAGGTGCCGGCTGAGCTAGAGGCCAAAAACTACAGGTAGGCACTTTGCAAAAAACACCTCTGTTTTCTTTAAAAAAATTGGATGTGTCCACGTTGCGCTTTGGGGCGTTTCCTGTCGCGGGCGCTATGCCTACCCACACAAGTGAGGTATCATTTTTATCGGGAGACTTGGGGGAACGCTGGGTGGAAGGAAATTTGTGGCTCCTCCCAGATTCCAGAACTTTCTGCCACAGAAATATGAGGAACATGTGTTTTTTTAGCCAAATTTTGAGGTTTGCAAAGGATTCTGGGTAACAGAACCTGGTCAGAGCCCCACAAGTCACCCCATCTTGGATTCCCCTAGGTCTCTAGTTTTCAGAAATGCACAGGTTTGGTAGGTTTCCCTAGGTGCCGGCTGAGCTAGAAGCCAAAATCTACAGGTAGGCACTTTGCAAAAAACACCTCTGTTTTCTTCAAAAAAATTGGATGTGTCCACGTTGCGCTTTGGGGCATTTCCTGTCGCGGGCGCTAGGCCTACCCACACAAGTGAGGTATCATTTTTATCGGGAGACTTGGGGGAACGCTGGGTGGAAGGAAATTTGTGGCTCCTCTCAGATTCCAGAACTTTCTGCCACAGAAATGTGAGGAACATGTGTTTTTTTAGCAAAATTTTGAGGTTTGCAAAGGATTCTGGGTAACAGAACCTAGTCAGAGCCCCACAAGTCACCCCATCTTGGATTCCCCTAGGTCTCTAGTTTTCAGAAATGCACAGGTTTGGTAGGTTTCCCTAGGTGCCGGATGAGCTAGAGGCCAAAAACTACAGGTAGGCACACTTTGCAAAAAACACCTCTGTTTTCTTTAAAAAAATTGGATGTGTCCACGTTGCGCTTTGGGGCGTTTCCTGTCGCGGGCGCTAGGCCTACCCACACAAGTGAGGTATCATTTTTATCGGGAGACTTGGGGGAACGCTGGGTGGAAGGAAATTTGTGGCTCCTCCCAGATTCCAGAACTTTCTGCCACAGAAATATGAGGAACATGTGTTTTTTTAGCCAAATTTTGAGGTTTGCAAAGGATTCTGGGTAACAGAACCTGGTCAGAGCCCCACAAGTCACCCCATCTTGGATTCCCCTAGGTCTCTAGTTTTCAGAAATGCACAGGTTTGGTAGGTTTCCCTAGGTGCCGGCTGAGCTAGAAGCCAAAATCTACAGATAGGCACTTTGCAAAAAACACCTCTGTTTTCTTCAAAAAAATTGGATGTGTCCACGTTGCGCTTTGAGGCATTTCCTGTCGCGGGCGCTAGGCCTACCCACACAAGTGAGGTATCATTTTTATCGGGAGACTTGGGGGAACGCTGGGTGGAAGGAAATTTGTGGCTCCTCTCAGATTCCAGAACTTTCTGCCACAGAAATGTGAGGAACATGTGTTTTTTTAGCAACATTTTGAGGTTTGCAAAGGATTCTGGGTAACAGAACCTAGTCAGAGCCCCACAAGTCACCCCATCTTGGATTCCCCTAGGTCTCTAGTTTTCATAAATGCACAGGTTTGGTAGTTTTCCCTAGGTGCCAGCTGAGCTAGAGGCCAAAATCTACAGGTGGACACTTTGCAAAAAACACCTCTGTTTTCTTTAAAAAAATTGGATGTGTCCACGTTGCGCTTTGGGGCGTTTCCTGTTGCGGGCGCTAGGCCTACCCACACAAGTGAGGTATCATTTTTATCAGGAGACTTGGGGGAACGCTGGGTGGAAGGAAATTTGTGGCTCCTCTCAGATTCCAGAACTTTCTGCCACAGAAATATGAGGAACATGTGTTTTTAGCCAAATTCTGAGGTTTGCAAAGGATTCTGGGTAACAGAACCTGGTCAGAGCCCCACAAGTCACCCCATCTTGGATTCCCCTAGGTCTCTAGTTTTCAGAAATGCACAGGTTTGGTAGGTTTCCCTAGGTGCCGGCTGAGCTAGAGGCCAAAATCTACAGGTAGGCACTTTGCAAAAAACACCTCTGTTTTCTTTCAAAAAATTGGATGTGTCCACGTTGCGCTTTGGGGCGTTTCCTGTCACGGGCGCTAGGCCTACCCACACAAGTGCGGTATCATTTTTATCATAAGACTTGGGGGAACGCTGGGTGGAAGGAAATTTGTGGCTCCTCTCAGATTCCAGAACTTTCTGCCACAGAAATGTGAGGAACATGTGTTTTTTAGCCAAATTCTGAGGTTTGCAAAGGATTCTGGGTAACAGAACCTGGTCAGAGCCCCACAAGTCACCCCATTTTGGATTCCCCTAGGTCTCTAGTTTTCAGAAATGCACAGGTTTGGTAGGTTTCCCTAGGTGCCGGCTGAGCTAGAAGCCAAAATCTACAGGTAGGCACTTTGCAAAAAACACCTCTGTTTTCTTCAAAAAAATTGGATGTGTCCACGTTGCGCTTTGGGGCATTTCCTGTCGCGGGCGCTAGGCCTACCCACACAAGTGAGGTATCATTTTTATCGGGAGACTTGGGGGAACGCTGGGTGGAAGGAAATTTGTGGTTCCTCTCAGATTCCAGAACTTTCTGCCACAGAAATGTGAGGAACATGTGTTTTTTTAGCCAAATTTTGAGGTTTGCAAAGGATTCTGGGTAACAGAACCTGGTCAGAGCCCCACAAGTCACCCCATCTTGGATTCCCCCAGGTCTCTAGTTTTCAGAAATGCACAGGTTTGGTAGGTTTCCCTAGGTGCCGGCTGAGCTAGAGGCCAAAAACTACAGGTAGGCACTTTGCAAAAAACACCTGTGTTTTCTTTAAAAAAATTGGATGTGTCCACGTTGCGCTTTGGGGCGTTTCCTGTCACGGGCGCTAGGCCTACCCACACAAGTGAGGTATCATTTTTATCGGGAGACTTGGGGGAACGCTGGGTGGAAGGAAATTTGTGGCTCCTCTCAGATTCCAGAACTTTCTGCCACAGAAATGTGAGGAACATGTGTTTTTTAGCCAAATTCTGAGGTTTGCAAAGGATTCTGGGTAACAGAACCTGGTCAGAGCCCCACAAGTCACCCCATCTTGGATTCCCCTAGGTCTCTAGTTTTCAGAAATGCACAGGTTTGGTAGGTTTCCCTAGGTGCCGGCTGAGCTAGAGGCCAAAAACTACAGGTAGGCACTTTGCAAAAAACACCTGTGTTTTCTTTAAAAAAATTGGATGTGTCCACGTTGCGCTTTGGGGCGTTTCCTGTCACGGGCGCTAGGCCTACCCACACAAGTGCGGTATCATTTTTATCAGGAGACTTGGGGGAACGCTGGGTGGAAGGAAATTTGTGGCTCCTCTCAGATTCCAGAACTTTCTGCCACAGAAATGTGAGGAACATGTGTTTTTTAGCCAAATTCTGAGGTTTGCAAAGGATTCTGGGTAACAGAACCTGGTCAGAGCCCCACAAGTCACCCCATCTTGGATTCCCCTAGGTCTCTAGTTTTCAGAAATGCACAGGTTTGGTAGGTTTCCCTAGGTGCCGGCTGAGCTAGAGGCCAAAAACTACAGGTAGGCACTTTGCAAAAAACACCTCTGTTTTCTTTCAAAAAATTGGATGTGTCCACGTTGCGCTTTGGGGCGTTTCCTGTCGCGGGCGCTGGCCTACCCACACAAGTGAGGTATAATTTTTATCGGGAGACTTGGGGGAACGCTGGGTGGAAGGAAATTTGTGGCTCCTCCCAGATTCCAGAACTTTCTGCCACAGAAATATGAGGAACATGTGTTTTTTTAGCCAAATTTTGAGGTTTGCAAAGGATTCTGGGTAACAGAACCTAGTCAGAGCCCCACAAGTCACCCCATCTTGGATTCCCCTAGGTCTCTAGTTTTCAGAAATGCACAGGTTTGGTAGGTTTCCCTAGGTGCCGGCTGAGCTAGAGGCCAAAAACTACAGGTAGGCACTTTGCAAAAAAAAATGTGTTTTCTTTAAAAAAATTGGATGTGTCCACGTTGCGCTTTGGGGCGTTTCCTGTCGCGGGCGCTAGGCCTACCCACACAAGTGAGGTATCATTTTTATCGGGAGACTTGGGGGAACGCTGGGTGGAAGGAAATTTGTGGCTCCTCCCAGATTCCAGAACTTTCTGCCACAGAAATATGAGGAACATGTGTTTTTTTAGCCAAATTTTGAGGTTTGCAAAGGATTCTGGGTAACAGAACCTGGTCAGAGCCCCACAAGTCACCCCATCTTGGATTCCCCTAGGTCTCTAGTTTTCAGAAATGCACAGGTTTGGTAGGTTTCCCTAGGTGCCGGCTGAGCTAGAAGCCAAAATCTACAGATAGGCACTTTGCAAAAAACACCTCTGTTTTCTTCAAAAAAATTGGATGTGTCCACGTTGCGCTTTGGGGCATTTCCTGTCGCGGGCGCTAGGCCTACCCACACAAGTGAGGTATCATTTTTATCGGGAGACTTGAGGGAACGCTGGGTGGAAGGAAATTTGTGGCTCCTCTCAGATTCCAGAACTTTCTGCCACAGAAATGTGAGGAACATGTGTTTTTTTAGCAACATTTTGAGGTTTGCAAAGGATTCTGGGTAACAGAACCTAGTCAGAGCCCCACAAGTCACCCCATCTTGGATTCCCCTAGGTCTCTAGTTTTCATAAATGCACAGGTTTGGTAGTTTTCCCTAGGTGCCAGCTGAGCTAGAGGCCAAAATCTACAGGTGGACACTTTGCAAAAAACACCTCTGTTTTCTTTAAAAAGATTGGATGTGTCCACGTTGCGCTTTGGGGCGTTTCCTGTTGCGGGCGCTAGGCCTACCCACACAAGTGAGGTATCATTTTTATCGGGAGACTTGGGGGAACGCCGGGTGGAAGGAAATTTGTGGCTCCTCTCAGATTCCAGAACTTTCTGCCACAGAAATGTGAGGAACATGGGTTTAATTAGCCAAATTTTGAGGTTTGCAAAGGATTCTGGGTAACAGAACCTGGTCAGAGCCCCACAAGTCACCCCATCTTGGATTCCCCTAGGTCTCTAGTTTTCAGAAATGCACAGGTTTGGTAGGTTTCCCTAGGTGTCGGCTGAGCTAGAGGCCAAAAACTACAGGTAGGCACTTTGCAAAAAACACCTCTGTTTTCTTTAAAAAAATTGGATGTGTCCACGTTGCGCTTTGGGGCATTTCCTGTCGCGGGCGCTAGGCCTACCCACACAAGTGAGGTATCATTTTTATCGGGAGACTTGGGGGAACGCTGGGTGGAAGGAAATTTGTGGCTCCTCTCAGATTCCAGAACTTTCTGCCACAGAAATGTGAGGAACATGTGTTTTTTTAGCAAAATTTTGAGGTTTGCAAAGGATTCTGGGTAACAGAACCTAGTCAGAGCCCCACAAGTCACCCCATCTTGGATTCCCCTAGGTCTCTAGTTTTCAGAAATGCACAGGTTTGGTAGGTTTCCCTAGGTGCCGGCTGAGCTAGAGGCCAAAAACTACAGGTAGGCACACTTTGCAAAAAACACCTCTGTTTTCTTTAAAAAAATTGGATGTGTCCACGTTGCGCTTTGGGGCGTTTCCTGTCGCGGGCGCTAGGCCTACCCACACAAGTGAGGTATCATTTTTATCGGGAGACTTGGGGGAACGCTGGGTGGAAGGAAATTTGTGGCTCCTCCCAGATTCCAGAACTTTCTGCCACAGAAATATGAGGAACATGTGTTTTTTTAGCCAAATTTTGAGGTTTGCAAAGGATTCTGGGTAACAGAACCTGGTCAGAGCCCCACAAGTCACCCCATCTTGGATTCCCCTAGGTCTCTAGTTTTCAGAAATGCACAGGTTTGGTAGGTTTCCCTAGGTGCCGGCTGAGCTAGAAGCCAAAATCTACAGATAGGCACTTTGCAAAAAACACCTCTGTTTTCTTCAAAAAAATTGGATGTGTCCACGTTGCGCTTTGAGGCATTTCCTGTCGCGGGCGCTAGGCCTACCCACACAAGTGAGGTATCATTTTTATCGGGAGACTTGGGGGAACGCTGGGTGGAAGGAAATTTGTGGCTCCTCTCAGATTCCAGAACTTTCTGCCACAGAAATGTGAGGAACATGTGTTTTTTTAGCAACATTTTGAGGTTTGCAAAGGATTCTGGGTAACAGAACCTAGTCAGAGCCCCACAAGTCACCCCATCTTGGATTCCCCTAGGTCTCTAGTTTTCATAAATGCACAGGTTTGGTAGTTTTCCCTAGGTGCCAGCTGAGCTAGAGGCCAAAATCTACAGGTGGACACTTTGCAAAAAACACCTCTGTTTTCTTTAAAAAAATTGGATGTGTCCACGTTGCGCTTTGGGGCGTTTCCTGTTGCGGGCGCTAGGCCTACCCACACAAGTGAGGTATCATTTTTATCAGGAGACTTGGGGGAACGCTGGGTGGAAGGAAATTTGTGGCTCCTCTCAGATTCCAGAACTTTCTGCCACAGAAATATGAGGAACATGTGTTTTTAGCCAAATTCTGAGGTTTGCAAAGGATTCTGGGTAACAGAACCTGGTCAGAGCCCCACAAGTCACCCCATCTTGGATTCCCCTAGGTCTCTAGTTTTCAGAAATGCACAGGTTTGGTAGGTTTCCCTAGGTGCCGGCTGAGCTAGAGGCCAAAATCTACAGGTAGGCACTTTGCAAAAAACACCTCTGTTTTCTTTCAAAAAATTGGATGTGTCCACGTTGCGCTTTGGGGCGTTTCCTGTCACGGGCGCTAGGCCTACCCACACAAGTGCGGTATCATTTTTATCATAAGACTTGGGGGAACGCTGGGTGGAAGGAAATTTGTGGCTCCTCTCAGATTCCAGAACTTTCTGCCACAGAAATGTGAGGAACATGTGTTTTTTAGCCAAATTCTGAGGTTTGCAAAGGATTCTGGGTAACAGAACCTGGTCAGAGCCCCACAAGTCACCCCATCTTGGATTCCCCTAGGTCTCTAGTTTTCAGAAATGCACAGGTTTGGTAGGTTTCCCTAGGTGCCGGCTGAGCTAGAAGCCAAAATCTACAGGTAGGCACTTTGCAAAAAACACCTCTGTTTTCTTCAAAAAAATTGGATGTGTCCACGTTGCGCTTTGGGGCATTTCCTGTCGCGGGCGCTAGGCCTACCCACACAAGTGAGGTATCATTTTTATCGGGAGACTTGGGGGAACGCTGGGTGGAAGGAAATTTGTGGTTCCTCTCAGATTCCAGAACTTTCTGCCACAGAAATGTGAGGAACATGTGTTTTTTTAGCAACATTTTGAGGTTTGCAAAGGATTCTGGGTAACAGAACCTAGTCAGAGCCCCACAAGTCACCCCATCTTGGATTCCCCTAGGTCTCTAGTTTTCAGAAATGCACAGGTTTGATAGGTTTCCCTAGGTGCCGGCTGAGCTAGAGGCCAAAAACTACAGGTAGGCACTTTGCAAAAAACACCTCTGTTTTCTTTAAAAAAATTGGATGTGTCCACGTTGCGCTTTGGGGCGTTTCCTGTCGCGGGCGCTATGCCTACCCACACAAGTGAGGTATCATTTTTATCGGGAGACTTGGGGGAACGCTGGGTGGAAGGAAATTTGTGGCTCCTCCCAGATTCCAGAACTTTCTGCCACAGAAATATGAGGAACATGTGTTTTTTTAGCCAAATTTTGAGGTTTGCAAAGGATTCTGGGTAACAGAACCTGGTCAGAGCCCCACAAGTCACCCCATCTTGGATTCCCCTAGGTCTCTAGTTTTCAGAAATGCACAGGTTTGGTAGGTTTCCCTAGGTGCCGGCTGAGCTAGAAGCCAAAATCTACAGGTAGGCACTTTGCAAAAAAACACCTCTGTTTTCTTCAAAAAAATTGGATGTGTCCACGTTGCGCTTTGGGGCATTTCCTGTCGCGGGCGCTAGGCCTACCCACACAAGTGAGGTATCATTTTTATCGGGAGACTTGGGGGAACGCTGGGTGGAAGGAAATTTGTGGCTCCTCTCAGATTCCAGAACTTTCTGCCACAGAAATGTGAGGAACATGTGTTTTTTTAGCAAAATTTTGAGGTTTGCAAAGGATTCTGGGTAACAGAACCTAGTCAGAGCCCCACAAGTCACCCCATCTTGGATTCCCCTAGGTCTCTAGTTTTCAGAAATGCACAGGTTTGGTAGGTTTCCCTAGGTGCCGGATGAGCTAGAGGCCAAAAACTACAGGTAGGCACACTTTGCAAAAACACCTCTGTTTTCTTTAAAAAAATTGGATGTGTCCACGTTGCCGCTTTGGGGCGTTTCCTGTCGCGGGCGCCTAGGCCTACCCACACAAGTGAGGTATCATTTTTATCGGGAGACTTGGGGGAACGCTGGGTGGAAGGAAATTTGTGGCTCCTCCCAGATTCCAGAACTTTCTGCCACAGAAATATGAGGAACATGTGTTTTTTTTAGCCAAATTTTGAGGTTTGCAAAGGATTCTGGGTAACAGAACCTGGTCAGAGCCCACAAGTCACCCCATCTTGGATTCCCCTAGGTCTCTAGTTTTCAGAAATGCACAGGTTTGGTAGGTTTCCCTAGGTGCCGGCTGAGCTAGAAGCCAAAATCTACAGATAGGCACTTTGCAAAAAACACCTCTGTTTTCTTCAAAAAAATTGGATGTGTCCACGTTGCGCTTTGAGGCATTTCCTGTCGCGGGCGCTAGGCCTACCCACACAAGTGAGGTATCATTTTTATCGGGAGACTTGGGGGAACGCTGGGTGGAAGGAAATTTGTGGCTCCTCTCAGATTCCAGAACTTTCTGCCACAGAAATGTGAGGAACATGTGTTTTTTTAGCAACATTTTGAGGTTTGCAAAGGATTCTGGGTAACAGAACCTAGTCAGAGCCCCACAAGTCACCCCATCTTGGATTCCCATAGGTCTCTAGTTTTCATAAATGCACAGGTTTGGTAGTTTTCCCTAGGTGCCAGCTGAGCTAGAGGCCAAAATCTACAGGTGGACACTTTGCAAAAAACACCTCTGTTTTCTTTAAAAAATTGGATGTGTCCACGTTGCGCTTTGGGGCGTTTCCTGTTGCGGGCGCTAGGCCTACCCACACAAGTGAGGTATCATTTTTATCAGGAGACTTGGGGGGAACGCTGGGTGGAAGGAAATTTGTGGCTCCTCTCAGATTCCAGAACTTTCTGCCACAGAAATATGAGGAACATGTGTTTTTAGCCAAATTCTGAGGTTTGCAAAGGATTCTGGGTAACAGAACCTGGTCAGAGCCCCACAAGTCACCCCATCTTGGATTCCCCTAGGTCTCTAGTTTTCAGAAATGCACAGGTTTGGTAGGTTTCCCTAGGTGCCGGCTGAGCTAGAGGCCAAAATCTACAGGTAGGCACTTTGCAAAAAACACCTCTGTTTTCTTTCAAAAAATTGGATGTGTCCACGTTGCGCTTTGGGGCGTTTCCTGTCACGGGCGCTAGGCCTACCCACACAAGTGCGGTATCATTTTTATCATAAGACTTGGGGGAACGCTGGGTGGAAGGAAATTTGTGGCTCCTCTCAGATTCCAGAACTTTCTGCCACAGAAATGTGAGGAACATGTGTTTTTTAGCCAAATTCTGAGGTTTGCAAAGGATTCTGGGTAACAGAACCTGGTCAGAGCCCCACAAGTCACCCATCTTGGATTCCCCTAGGTCTCTAGTTTTCAGAAATGCACAGGTTTGGTAGGTTTCCCTAGGTGCCGGCTGAGCTAGAAGCCAAAATCTACAGGTAGGCACTTTGCAAAAAACACCTCTGTTTTCTTCAAAAAAATTGGATGTGTCCACGTTGCGCTTTGGGGCATTTCCTGTCGCGGGCGCTAGGCCTACCCACACAAGTGAGGAATCATTTTTATCGGGAGACTTGGGGGAACGCTGGGTGGAAGGAAATTTGTGGTTCCTCTCAGATTCCAGAACTTTCTGCCACAGAAATGTGAGGAACATGTGTTTTTTTTTTTAGCAACATTTTGAGGTTTGCAAAGGATTCTGGGTAACAGAACCTAGTCAGAGCCCCACAAGTCACCCCATCTTGGATTCCCCTAGGTCTCTAGTTTTCAGAAATGCACAGGTTTGGTAGGTTTCCCTAGGTGCCGGCTGAGCTAGAGGCCAAAAACTACAGGTAGGCACTTTGCAAAAAACACCTGTGTTTTCTTTAAAAAAATTGGATGTGTCCACGTTGCGCTTTGGGGCGTTTCCTGTCACGGGCGCTAGGCCTACCCACACAAGTGAGGTATCATTTTTATCGGGAGACTTGGGGGAACGCTGGGTGGAAGGAAATTTGTGGCTCCTCTCAGATTCCAGAACTTTCTGCCACAGAAATGTGAGGAACATGTGTTTTTTAGCCAAATTCTGAGGTTTGCAAAGGATTCTGGGTAACAGAACCTGGTCAGAGCCCCACAAGTCACCCCATCTTGGATTCCCCTAGGTCTCTAGTTTTCAGAAATGCACAGGTTTGGTAGGTTTCCCTAGGTGCCGGCTGAGCTAGAGGCCAAAAACTACAGGTAGGCACTTTGCAAAAAACACCTGTGTTTTCTTTAAAAAAATTGGATGTGTCCACGTTGCGCTTTGGGGCGTTTCCTGTCACGGGCGCTAGGCCTACCCACCCAAGTGCGGTATCATTTTTATCAGGAGACTTGGGGGAACGCTGGGTGGAAGGAAATTTGTGGCTCCTCTCAGATTCCAGAACTTTCTGCCACAGAAATGTGAGGAACATGTGTTTTTTAGCCAAATTCTGAGGTTTGCAAAGGATTCTGGTAACAGAACCTGGTCAGAGCCCCACAAGTCACCCCCATCTTGGATTCCCCTAGGTCTCTAGTTTTCAGAAATGCACAGGTTTGGTAGGTTTCCCTAGGTGCCGGCTGAGCTAGAGGCCAAAAACTACAGGTAGGCACTTTTGCAAAAAACACCTCTGTTTTCTTTCAAAAAATTGGATGTGTCCACGTTGCGCTTTGGGGCGTTTCCTGTCGCGGGCGCTGGCCTACCCACACAAGTGAGGTATAATTTTTATCGGGAGACTTGGGGGAACGCCTGGGTGGAAGGAAATTTGTGGCTCCTCCCAGATTCCAGAACTTTCTGCCACAGAAATATGAGGAACATGTGTTTTTTTTAGCCAAATTTTGAGGTTTGCAAGGATTCTGGGTAACAGAACCTAGTCAGAGCCCCACAAGTCACCCCATCTTGGATTCCCCTAGGTCTCTAGTTTTCAGAAATGCACAGGTTTGGTAGGTTTCCCTAGGTGCCGGCTGAGCTAGAGGCCAAAAACTACAGGTAGGCACTTTGCAAAAAAAAAAATGTGTTTTCTTTAAAAAAATTGGATGTGTCCACGTTGCGCTTTGGGGCGTTTCCTGTCGCGGGCGCTAGGCCTACCCACACAAGTGAGGTATCATTTTTATCGGGAGACTTGGGGGAACGCTGGGTGAAGGAAATTTGTGGCTCCTCCCAGATTCCAGAACTTTCTGCCACAGAAATATGAG